>NC_051289.1:16885761-17485761 GCF_015220745.1 Sebastes umbrosus
CGTATAGGCCATACCATACCAGAGGAGATATAAAGATCCTGTCTGTAAAATAATGTGCAAAGACTTGTTTGAGACAGCATTATGCGTGTCCCCGTGTGCCCATGTGTGTGTTAGTGAGAGGCAACACAGACAGATCAAACTCTAAAATAACAGAACCAGGACTGAGGACGCCCTACTGGGCTCACAGAGAAACCAGTGCTCTCAAGGACGTCATTTATCAGATTTGTTCGTTTTTCTTGGACTCAAAATTCCCATTTGCTTAAATGAGAGCTTATTTCCTGATTTATAACACAGATTCAGTGGTTAAGCTGAAACAAAAAATAGAAAATTCATTGGCAATAATACAGTGAATGGTGAGTTTCCTCAAGATGCCTTTTTTGGCTCTGGCATCAGTGCCAGAGACGGAGGAAAAAGTCATTTTGCGGATAAAAACTATGAAAGGAAATAGGGGATTTTTACCGCCTCATATGAGTCAGCTCATGGTGACAAACAGCATGTTTTAAACAATTCATGGTGCATTAACTTTGGGCATGCGTCATATTAAACAAACACAAACCGGCACAAAAGCATCCACAGCTTCTTCTTCTTTCTCTGGTGCTCTCCAGTGCTATCATAACATAACATCCTGTGATAAAGGCACTTCAATTCTTCTGTGTCCTTAACATTTTGCTTGACATTAAGCAACTGTGTGTGTGTATGTGTGTGTGCATCCCCGGAGGCAGAGCAGGTGATATGTGTGTGTGTGTATGTGTGTGTGTGTGTTGGGTGAATTGGAAGTCGAGGGAGGAGGAGGAAACATTAAACAGAGGTTCTGTGTCCTGTCATCACACTGTCTAGACAGGACACCTCCTAGACCTAATGAGGTCTTTGTATGTCTGCAACTATCTCTTTTGCTCTCAAACACACACACACACACATTACCATACATCGTTTTAGTTCTTCACACTACCTGCATCACATTTTTATTAAGGAGCATCTAAAAAGGTCACGAAAGAGTTCACACAAACTTGCAGACGAAGTGAATCTTGTATGTTGTGTGTGATGCACACGCGTCAATCCGACACGCAAAATTAAGGGGAGGCGTGCTCCAAAACCATAGGAATGCTTACACCTGGCACAGATCTGACAAAGAAGTGCTGAATCTTCAGCACTAATTACAGTATATTGCTATGGATACTGGGTCACACGCACATGCACACAAACACACGTCTTATCCCAGTAATCAAGTGTTGTTTTTTTTCAAAGGAACAATGGCGAGCTGCTGCAGGTTTTGTGCTTTTGATGCCTTTTTCAGTCTTTTGTGTTGGATTCGTTTTGTGGTCACAGCCTTCCTATAGTTCTGCATCGCCCAGCACATAAAGATATCTCAGTGGCTCTCCTTGATGATTTGCTTTGAAAAAAATAAAAGGTACAAGACCATTTCTTTAAACATGTATATTTATAATTCACTGGTTTAATCAGCTTGGGTATTTCTACATGAAATGTGGAGCTTACAGACTGACAGTTGTACGTTAATTGCAAATTGTGGATTTAAAATATACCTTAGACTAACATTACCTTTGTGTCTTATCTTTCTGCTATTTTAGATGTCATTTCTCCAAAAACTATGCTTATTGCTCACACAAAAACCTAAATAATAATAATAAAACACCCAAAAATAACAGGGTGAATAAAGGGAACATTCTCACTTAGTTCACTTTTATTTCAAACAACTACTAGTCACTATATCTGAAATTTAGGAAGAGATGCTTAGACGGTTGGCTAGGTAATGAGCTGGCTTTATCTTAATGCAAAATCAACCAGATGCATCAAACGTCGTCTAAAAGAGACCACAAATTGAAAACAACGTGTCTTGAAAGCAGTGGACCTCCAGCATTAAAGCAGCTAGATGTGTTAGATCACCTGAAATGCACGCGGCCTCCGCAAACTAAATCCTAGAATTGTCCTCCTCTTCCTGTTCCAGTAGTGAACCTGGTTGCCCCGGAGACAGCCTCTGATTGGATGACAGGAATCCCGTGGTCAATCTCGTACTGCATGGCCTGGACAGAGGAAGACAGATTAAACCAATTAAAAAAAACATCTTTGTATATCAGAAGGTTTTTAACTTAATGAACTCAACCTGGTGGCAACTTCAGAGGGCAAATGTCATCGATTGTTTGATGGTCATTATTTAAAATATGAGAAAAAGCAAGAAATATTAACATTGAAAAAGTGAACAAACAAGAGTCTAAAAGACTTTCTAGTGTGTAAGAACTTTGTAGTAAGTAAACCATCGTTGAGAAAAAATCAAACTGGAAAAAATAGTTTGGGTGCCAACACGGTATGTGACAAAGCGATATACAAACAAATTATTTTATTTTTGTTTGTATCCACGATTTGTTCTTATTTTGTTAGTACCCACTGATTTATGGGATTTAACAATGTTTTCTTATGTTTGCTCTTCTTAAGAAAAAGAAGCACACTTTTGAAATTTGAGGGACATAAGACGCATGAATTTCATATAAATCAAATTTAGATTATCATATGTTTTAGAGGAATTATAATGATTGGATGATTATATAAATACTATTGGTCCATTGATCCCAACGAAGACTATAAAAATCCTTGGATGATATTGCGTGGCTTACATACTGCTCTTCCATGCTTTTTGAGTTTCCTGTAAACACCAGTACTGATGTTCTAGAAAATCACATTTACATTGTTTAAGTTTATTTAACAGTACTAATAACAGTAGTACTATGCTTATGCCATCCACCCCCTCCGCGTGCCTTGAAATTATGGCTCCTTCAGATGCGTTCTGTGGTCCATCTATCAATCCATCTATGTTCTTCTTCTCCTTCCAGTCTTTTTTTTTGGTGGTATCTCTCCAATTCTTGGGCATGTGCCAGAGTATTTGCACACAGAACAACACCTGCCCTTATCTAGTGTTTAGGGGGCGTTTAGGGCCACACGAGTGGGATTCATCATTCCGCACACCTGGATAAGAGCAGATTTGGATGGTTGAGAACATCTGGTGCATCTGGAGTTGACTTTTTTTTCCTCTCTTTTTTTTGAATGTTGCTGCATGAGGCCCATATAGCATAAATTACAAATGATCTCTCATACATAAAATGTGTTACGGACGTTAAATCACCAAAAAAAACACTGAAGAATTTCAGTCAGTACATCAGTGAAATAATGTACCTGTACTTTGATATTGCATGAACTGTATGAAGCTGACACATTAGTTTAAAATTCACTACCTGTGTGAAGGAGGGAGCGTCGTAGCAGCTGTACACGGCTGAGGAGCGGTCGGCCCGCAGACACTGCTGAGGGAAGGAGCTGATCTGCTCGGCTAACTGCAGGGCTGCCTGTAAAGCTGTGGTTGCAACGTGAAGTCAGTCCAACACAGTGACACAAATACAGAACGCACACAGAAGATTATATGCATACACTAGGAAATGTGGCTGCTTGTAACATAGGAACTGCGTAAAGGTTACTATGTCAATAACCCTTTCTCTTATTACAAAAAACAAAATCATCAGGTCTGTTTCTCTGGGTGAGGAAGCAGAGTGCTCACAAAGCACTACACCATATCTAGATCAGTCCTACGGGAAAAAACTACGCCTCACGATGCTCCACTTTGATGCCCTGTGTATATGTATGTGTTGGTGAGCCGCTACTTCTTCGCTTCCCTCTGATGTTAAACCCGCACTAAGTGATCATCCCTCAGAGAGGCCAATTAGGCCGAGGCTTGACTGTGGGAAGAGGAACTTCCTAAAAGAATTAAGCTAATCTTCTTCCAACGTCTGAGGAGAGAGGGCAGGGAACCAGAGATTCGCACATGGAAAGGCTTTTTCTGGGATTTTAAGGATACGGGAGCGTTCATGCATTACAGGAAATGACGTATTGAAATGTGTGCATGACTTTATCCTCAGACTGCTGCTTGAATGAGTGAGGAGAGGGTAGTGCTAATGGGGAGTTATGGCTTCAGCACGTTGTTGAAAGAAAACAGATTCTACAAGACAGTTTCTTAAAAATTATGTTTCCTGAATGAAGATGGGTCACAGGCCTGTTTCTCTGTAGTGTCTGTCTACATGACCGGTCTTCACAATGAATAACGATTTCTACTTCTGCCACACAGACGGAGGACTTTCAGCCTCCACCGTATCTGGTCTTCACATCTCTACCATTTGTCTTCAATTGTCCTATAATACTAACTACAATGCACTGTAAACACACCTTGTATGTTGCACTAGACTGAATTTCCAGTTTACCTCTCACTTGTCACCATGTTTTGTGTTGTGAGTAGAAACATCTGGCTATATTTCACTACTACAAAATGAATCCACACGAGCACTGCAATGTCAGCTACAGAGCGGGTCCATTATTTAAAAAAAACATTTTTAATCATTCTGTAGCCTCCCAGTGGTGTTCCTTATGTATTCAAATCCCAACATTCAAATTTTGATGCAAATTTTCCCAAGCCCTTCTCAAAACTTTATCCCATGTGACCTGATGTAGGTTTCTGCATGATGACGCTGCTACATGTACAGTATATAAACATCCTTATAGTCAGTGTATTAACGTTGCATACAGTAACTTAAACTAACTAACTAACTAACTAACAAACTAACGAAGCAATCGATGCAGCGGTAGACCAGCAACCCCCGTGTTCTGCAAGGTAAAAACAGTCATTTTAGCTGACGTTGGTAACCTACGTCACTGCTTTTTGCAACGGCTGAGTGGGCGTTTCCATTTGAGAAAAACGGAACAGATAGCAGCTGTACCCGCCCTTTAAGTTTTAGACTGATGACAATGCAATTTTGAAATGATGTAATAATCAATAAATTTAGATCAGGAAATATCTCAAAGATACATGTTGCGATGGACACATTTTGGTCGGTATTCATAATGTATTGTTGGGATACTCAGCCCTATCCATTGCGCAGCACTGATAAACACACAATCGACACTAACTCCAATACCTTGGCCATCAGGAACAACTCTGTTAGCCAGTCCGTAGGCAAGAGCCTCCTGCGCTCCGATAGGTCGTCCAGTCAGAATCAGGTCGAGGGCTCGTGACAGACCGATGAGACGCGGGAGCCGCACTGTGCCTCCATCAATCAGGGGAACTCCTGAAAGAAGAGGAGATGTTGTTCAGTATAAAGTATGTCTTCAGTACATGTTGTATCACAGTCACATAAGTTGGCACAAATATACTGCAGAGTATCCAGAAATATTCCATGCTACATCTAAAAATGCATTTATACTAAAAGACTTTTACTGGGCACTAAAAAAATCAGGTGATTCATCTAATATTCAATTAGTCAGTCAGTATTAGACTTTGATCAAGAAAAAAATGCAAAATATTTTCTTTTTCGAACTTCAATGCGAGCATTGACTGTATTTTTCTGTTTTACATTATTGTAAATTGAATATCTCTGGACTTTGGAAAAAACAAGCAATTATAAGATGTCTCCTTGGGCTCTAAGAAATTTTGATGGACAGTTTACTGGATTCTGCAACATATTGTCTGATTGATAAATCTAAAAGAAAATTGACAGACTGATTGATAATGAAAATAATTATTAGTTTAAACATTTAGAAATTCCCGTGCCAGTGAAAAATATATCCAGAATGTAGATGTCGGGGTTTTCTAAAAAAAACAAAGTTTTGAAACAATTTTACTCCTCAACTGTAACTCTGCTTTCTGTCTGTCTTTCAGTCAGTACGTGAAAACTCAAACTCCTCCTTACTCTCAGTCTCACTGGACACATTTGCATTATTACTGGGTATACCGGAGAGAAAGAGGAACAGGAGGGAGAAACAAGAGCAGTGAGAGAGAGAGTACACTGCAAGGTACAGTAAGCTTCTGGCATCTGTCCTAATTTCTAAAGAGCACCAGCTGGAACTGGCGTACTTTCTACCGTTCAGCGCTCCCAAGTTCCACGCCACAATCCCGACTCCCCTAATTCCTCCAAGTCGCTGATTCTATTTGACCGCCCCTTATTGAGAGCACATGTGTCGGACATGTTTTCATAACCCCAAATCATCATGCTAGCTTTCAGGTTTTGTTTTTTAACTCCCCCCCCCCTGGCTCATTCTGTAGGGAGTCGTGGAAATACTGTGATTCTATTCATACTCTGCGAGCTACTCTCTCGCTCCATGTCGTTCAAATAAATTAAATTGGAATACATGGAATACCGGTGTTAATACACGTGCGACCAATCCAGAGGCCTGGTTCTGGGTTCAGACAGTCAGCACATGTGGCGTTCTGACAGAAAGAGGACTGTGATTAGGTGGGGGGGTGAAGGGGGTGTTGCACTGTCTGCAAAATGCTAGATTTTACTCAATTTTTCAGTCATCCCCCATTATAGGAGTATATCCGACTGATACGTAAATTACAGAGCGTACGGCTGAGCGCCCTGAGCCGATGAAATGCAACATAAATGACGGCTGAATTCCTTTCGCTGCGATTGAATTATAAGAATAGCACAGATCCTTGCAATGCAGGTGTCAAGGTCTTTTCAATATTGACTGAGACAACAACTGCGAGTGTTTCAGCTGGTTTTGCTCCGTGGAGCTTTGTCTTGCACCACATGTAACTACACACACAAGGGCATTCCTTTACAAGCATGACTGTACAGCACACACACACACACACACACACACACACACACACACACACACACACACACACACACACCATCCTTTAGTCCAGTGGTTCCTAACATATATTGTCTGCTGTACACCCACCTCATTTATCCATTGCTTTTTCAACCATTTTTGCAATACTTTTAGCTAGCTAAGTATTTTTACTTTTTATCCGTTACTTTTTCCATTTCCATTTCATTTAATAAAATGTATTTTTAGCTTACTATTATAAAAATTTAGCCAGTATCCATCAACTTAAACCATTTAGCCATCTATTTCAAACACTTATCCATTACTTTATTCAACCATTTTTGCCGTACTTAGATATTAAACCTATTTTAACTTTGTATTCATTACTTTTAGCTATTCACTTAAATCAGTTACCGATTATTTTCAGCTTACTATATTTTGACAATTTAGCCAATATCCATTACTCTAAGCTTATTATTTAAACCATTTAGCCATTACTTTTAGCCAACTATTTCAACTATGTATCCATTAATTGTATCCATCTATTTCAACCACTTATCAATTACTTTTAGATAAGTAACCATTTTTGCAGCACTTAGATCAGCTTTTTCACATTTATTCATTACTTTTAGCCATTTTGACTGTTTATCAATTACTTTTAGCTATCTATTTCAAAATGTATTATATTTTGACAATTTAGCCAGTATCCATTACTCTAAACTAATATTTTAAACCATTTAACCATTACTTTTATCCATCTATTTCAACCACTTATCCATTACTTTTAGATAATTCAACCATTTTTGCAGTACTTAGAAAAACACGTTCACAATTCATCCATTACTTTTAGCTTTTTCACCATTTATTCATTACTTTTAACCATTTCAACTGTTTATCCATTACTTTTTGCTATCTATTTAAAAATGTATCCATTACTTTTACCTATTTCAACCACTTAACAATACTAGCTAACTATTTTAACTTGTATCCGTTACTTTTAAGCTTTACATTTAAATAATTTATCGATTTTTAGCTTACTATTTCAACAATTTAGCCAGTATCCATTACTCTAAGCTAATTACTTTAACCATCAAGCCATTACCTTTAGCCATCTATTTCACCCATTTCACCATTACTCTTTAGACTTCTCAATCAAATCATAATTTCCATTTTTTTCAAATGTGTTTAGCTACTCTACAGTCTTTCCCTGTACCCACTAACTGCAGAATCATTGCTCTAGTCCTCAGCAACAGATGGCTGATTAGTGCAAAGCGCTTGTCTATGTCGCGTCCAACACTGTCACCCTTGATTAGAGCAAAAGACAGAAAGAGGAAGTGAAAGGAATGAGGGAGAGAGACGGGAGGCTGGCTAGAAAACAGTGAGAGGAAGACGGAGCCTGACTCTAAGAAGAATAGATAAAGAGCCAGGTTGACCTCCAGTCAGTCTGTCTGTGGTGCTGCTGTTGGCACCATCGCTATCAGCAACCGGAAGGATCTCCCTCCTTATCCACAGCACTCGTCTCCAGCACCTCCAGCCCTCACCCTCCTCTCTCTGTCTGATAGTCCCGTCTCTGATGTGTCCTGTTTGCGGGAATTTACACAGACCTGCGCTTTGTCCCACATGAATGGGAGCTGATAGGTTGGAAGCGACTCATTGAAGTAGTTTTAACTCAAAAGGCATGTTTGGCTTGAAAGAGGATGGCTGAGATGGAGAGCGGTGGCTTCTGAAGTTTTCACAGAGAGAAAAACGTTTGGCAGTGACCCTGATACGAGATAATCAGTTAGCGTCCGCAAAACAAAAGTGTGGATATGTCATCGTTGTTCTTCAGTAATGAGCTAAACATTTGGAAAGGAGACGTCTGCCGTCTTGTTCGAAGCAGATAAGCCCATTGTCAAGAATGAAGGCTTGTTATTAACATGAGTCAGCAAAGCCTATTGTTTTAATAACTCGATATAAGAGATGGTTCTCTTCCTGCATCATAGGGCCATCACAGCTTATCGGACTGACGTGTAGGAGAAGTGTGACGGAAAGAAGGAGCCTTGTATTTTATCTACAGAGTTAGATATGATGTGTTGGCCTCTGATAGCAGCACAGCGAATCATATTTGAGTCATCACAAACAGTTTCAGTAAGAAACTTAAGTATTTTGCTATAATATAGTATCCTCAGTGAGCATTCATTTGCTAAAAAAGACCATTTAAAAGTATTTCATTACATTTTCAGAGATTCTTTCAGTCACATTTAGTAACGATACAATGTTCTTAACTGTTAACTCCTAACTACTAAAAGGACAGTTAACTGCAATGCACACTGACTTTTTAAAAATCTGAACTATTTTTTTATAAAAAAATATAACAATGTTAGCAGTGGTTCCTTTAACTGTGCTAAAAATGGTAACAGAAAGATAAAAAAATGAACATTTAAAAAGAGGTTATGCTGCTTTATAGTTTTAACTGCAACAACAAATGCTGCAGATCCTGTCTGTTTGCATCTGTATGTACATATTTGGGTACATTATACTTAACCATTGTTGTCTTAAAAAGGTGCCAAATGCAAGATCTCAACATGGCGAAGGCTGAGCAGGCGGCTCACAGCTAACAGCGCTAACGAGACAGAGCGACTTCATTCTCTGCTCAGGTAGACATTACTCCTCTATATCTTTCATAGCAAATAGCACCTATAAAATCCCAAGCATCTATTCAGCATGTAAAATCAAACCAGGCAGCAGTTATTGAAGAGAGAGAAGTAGATTAAAGTCCCTTCGTCAGCTATTATTCACTCTGCTGAATCCCTACCGGCTGAAAGACTGCTACTCTTAAACTGACCTCTGAACTCCTTGTGGCCTTGGGAAGCCAGAACAGAAAAGTCAGATTTTCTCTACATGATATTTTGCTGATAAGTCCGACAATATGAGGAGATCACAACCCACGTGACATCACATCCAACATCTACAGCTACTAATAACCTTGAAAACAGAGTGTGAAACACGACACACTGAGGTGTTCTGGTTTGCTGCTGGTGCTGCTGGCATCCTCGCCACATCAAAGTAAAACCCACTACAATGGCCTCCCATGAGGGTAATGCGATTAAGTTTGATGTGGATTAACGATTTCCGGACAACTCCAGACTAAAATGGACAGAGAGAGAGAGAAAAGAGCAGACCTTCAATCGGAGGCTCACTTTGAAATGCTCACTAGGAATGAAGGAGAATAGCTGCATTGGGCTGGGTCAAACACGAAGTGCCACACAGTTAACTTTGATTTCATGTGTTTAGCCCACTGAGTTAATACCAGGGCTGTGTATTCTTTAGTTTGCAGAGCGCCGCTATACAAGACCACCAAGGCTGCAAACAGGGTCTTAAACCATGAAAATAGCAGAGGACATGTAACACCTCATAAGACAGAACTAAATCACATGAAAGGAACTTAATCTGCCCCAAAATGTGAAGTAAAAAGTTTCAAATTAGTCCAGACATGAGGATCTTTAGATTAATATGAAGCTATTTGTAACTGTCCAAAACGATGCCCATACCTCGCCATCAATTTATCAAAAAAAGGTTGACTGATTTCCGTCTCTGCACATTCGTCTATTCATTCTTAATGGAAAAGACTGCCGGTTTTGAAGTGATATGATGTAATCACTGGACCATGTCACTCAGTTTCAAACTGACTGAGCGGGTGTTTGAATTGGCCGATGTTATGTCAGCTTTGGATGGAGGTTTGACTTCAATTCAACATGTGGCTTCTTCTTATTTGGCACTCTTCGTCTGTCCCTCGTCCCAGGACTTAAAATTGTGAAGAAGAGGCAGGAGACGCGGACTGATGACTGATTTTATGTGTTTGAGGGGTCTCCATTTGGCGGTCTCTACTTCAAACAGGGAAGTACTATCCTAACAATCCTGGACATCCTCCATGCTTGCCTGATTTAGCCTCACCGTTTAAAGAAAAATCCTTGAATGAAGTATTACTGAACTATTTTAAGTTTCCTTTTCCGGTGCCAACTTCTTTTTTTTTTTTGCTTTGTAATGTTCCTCTGGGTTAAGGAACCAAAATAACATCAGGGAATTAGGTAAGCACGGTGGTTTTTCCTTCAGGTCTCTCAAAATCCAACGAGCAGCAGACACTAATACCAGACTCCTGTGACGCAACCATCTCCTCCTTCTCATTTCCTCCTCGGCGAGGCAGAGGGGCCCCAGACAGGAAGCCACAGGTTCGGCAGCCAATCACGTGCCAGAAAGCTGTCAGATCCTTATGGTTGCCATTGGCCCACATCAGAGCGGCGCAGTGAGCCTCTGAGGGTTTTCTTGACTCCAAAGCCACCAGGGATTCCCTCCGGCTGCTGCCATCTGTGCCCGACCCCAAAACGGTTACAGAATTCAACCATTAAAAGGAAATAATCTGTAAGAAACAGGATCTTTAAATAAACTCTGCGTCCCACAGAGCGGCACTACTTTTGATGTAAATAGGGAGGGAAGTTCGGTTTTCAATTGTTTAATGTTGGGAAAACGCACTCGTTTTCCACTGTGAAGTCTATTTTTTCTAAACTTAAGGTCTTATGAGAAATATATCATTGTGGAATGCAGCCCAATTAAATCTTGTTAACGTTCCCTCACCCACAGCAGGATTTAAACTACACTAACTACAGGCTTGAAAAGGTGAAGATGCCGGTGGTGCAGCATACAACTACGCATAGTATGGGTATAAAAATGCTGAAAACCAGCAGTCAAAGTAATAACCACTCTCGCTAAATGCACATTTGAAAAACCGCAGTGGTTTTCAACTAAGCTGGGGGAAACGACTCAAATGTGTTGACAAACAAGCCTGGAGATATGTGGCAATCAAGAGGCGGGGAATTAATTACTGGGAGGAAATGTGCAACTTAATGTGTCGAAACCGCAGTAATGCTCATTTCTGCCTCCCAAACATACTTTTGAGCTGATGGAAGAGGTTTGAGTGCAGGCATTAGATTGATTTCATCCCTAATGGGACACGCAGAGCTCAGGCTGAGATTCTTCTGTTGAAAGATGTTTGTCAGTTTGTATCCAGAGATGCACCGATAATCCATCGTTAAAATTATAACCCTTGTATTATACGTCTTCTCCTGTGTCCGTCTCTCCTGATCTGTACTTCTCTTCATCTTCAATCCTAGTGTTTTTCTACTTCTCCTCTCTTTTTGTTTCTGGCAGACAGCAAAGATGTTGCTTGAATTTGAATGTTAACAGCAGGTAACATACAATAATAATAATAATAATAATACATTTTATTTGGTGGCGCCTTTCTGGACACCCAAGGACACCTTACAAGAATTAATTAAAACAGACAGATAAAACAATATAAAAACAACAGGACATGACAGAGACATATTTGTACAGACACATACAGCATTAATAGTGGAGCATGCTCATTTTGCTAGGTGAGATATGTATTTTAAAGTGGAAGTGAAACAGTCAACCAAGTTAAGCTAAATGGATTTCCACTATAATGACCAATTATATAACAAACATGACAAATGTCAGCATTTAAAAGAAAAAAAAAGCAGTTTTGTCCTGCCCTTCGTCTCCTCAGTCTCCGTCTTTCACGGTCTCTACCGTTGTATCTGTGTAACTCAGCCGAGCCAACCAACCTCATGAAGTCATAGGCAAGAGAACTGCAACATAGCGGCGCTCTCGCCACTAAAGCTGCACGAAAGATTAAAGATTAAATGCTGACATTTGTCATGTTTGTTATATAACAGTTCATTAGAGTGGAAATCCATTTAGTAAACCAGCTTAACATGGTTGACTGTTTCACTTTCACTTTAATTATTGGTAAAATAGAGACTCTAAGAGACTCTGATTGCACAATCAATGACAGGCAAAGGACATATGCAATTAGATATATGAAAAACTTAGATTTGAAAGTGGTAATAAATATTGTCACAGATGAAACTATATCCGAGCTAGGCATAAGGGAAAAAAATGAGAGGAGGTAGTTTTTTTTTAGTTTTTTTATTTTGCTTTTCGAGAATAAAGTCGAACTGTTGAGAATAAGATAGAAATGTCAAGAATAAAGTTGAAATTTCAAGAATAAGGTCAAACTTTAAGTATTAGTGCCAGACGTCTCGAAATACAGAATAAAAAAAAAAAAATCTTCCTGCTTTTTCCCCCTATGCCTGTTCCTAATACTCTTCCGTAAGTTCCAGTACTGTTACCAAAAGGATCATTTTTTTCGACTCCCTACTTTGAGAAATATGTTTTTCTTCAAGGTATGGTAAAACGGCTCTAAAACTGAGAAGTGACATTACAGAGAGACAGGAGCGTGGCCTGGCACTGAAGACTAGCCACCAGACAGTCTGGGAGGACGGACAGTCAGACAGACAGAAAGACAAGGGGCACTGCCAGGATGCTCTCCTGTAAATTACAGGCCTGAGATGATAAGCCCTGCATGTTTACACTCTAAATCTAGTACTGCCAGTAAATTATAGTACAACAGTTGTATTTATAAACACCATGCTTGTATTTTAAACCCTCTAGTAGCACGGCTGAAGCAATGACAGCTACACGAGAGATGCTGCAACGGTCCGACACGAGCTACTTTTACATAGTAAAGCCAACCACGACTTGCTGGGATCAGGATTAGCTTAAAGTGTTTACAGCAGAAGTTCCAAAGTACTACTTGTCCTTTTAAAACTATAGCCGAGTCAGCGGGCAAAACCATGCCAGTGAGCTGCGAGACGCCAAAAAAGGAAAATGTTGTTTATGAGGAAATTGTGTGACATAAATAATATGTAAGCCCTGTTTGGCCCCGCAGTGGAAACCTGGCAGAGGGTTGCTTCCTCTGCTACTTATCAAGACTGCCCAGCAGACTCTGGCCGTGATGCCAAAAGGTCACGGTCACTGGTGTTATCGCACTACGACTCCGTCCTCGCACACAAACAAGAGGAGGCTGGGGTGATAACAGAGGACAGAGTAACAAAGTTGAAAAATAGAAACACAGCGTTGACTTCCTGGCATTAAAAGACGGATGATGTATGCGCGGATACAAAGAAAAAACACAAGGATACTTTCATGGACAGATATAATTAGATGAGCAAATACACAAAGGTGGAAGGAGCAGCAAAACAGAGACTACGGGGGGAGAGAGGTGTTGATGGTAGAAGTAAAACTATTCCTATTACTACTGCCAGTAGTGATAGGATTGTATTAGCTATATTAACAGTAGCAGCAAGGTTAAAATACAAAGAGTATACCCACTAGTACAGGGGTCTGCCACCTGCGGCTCCGGGGCCACATGCGGCTCTTTAGCCCCTCTCCAGTGGCTCCCTGTGGATTTTTAATAACATTTGTGGAAATGAATAACTGTTTTTTTGTTTACATTTTCAATTTCATTTGTCATTGTTGTAGGTCTATGGTACGACGGAGTATTAGGGCCATATTGAGGAAAAAAAAGAAATCCAAGATTTTGAGAATAAAGTCATAATATTACGAGAATAAAGTCATAATATTATAAAGTAGTATATTTACGTGTTATTTTCTTTTTGTCTCGTAAAGTTCTGACTTTATTCTCGTAATATTACGATTTTTTTCTCATAAAGTTATGATTTTATTCTCATAATATTGCAACTTTTTTCTCGTAAAGTTATGACTTTATTCTCGTAATATTACGACTTTTATTCTCGTAAAGTTATGACTTTATTCTCGTATTATTACAACTTTTATTCACGTAAAGTTATGACTTTATTCTCGTAATAGAACAACTATTTTTCTTGTAATATTAGGACTTTATTCTCAAAATCTCAGATTTGTTTCCCTCAATGTGGCCCTAATACTCTGTCGTACATTTGCACTTTGGCCCTCACTGCATTAGACTTATATATCACAATGTTCAAATGTTTTGCGGCTCCAGACAGATTATTATAATTTTTTTTTGCCTAACATGGCTCTTTTGATAGTAAAGGTGGCTGACCCCTGCACTAGTATCACTAGAAGACAATCAAAAATAAGTATTCAAAGTAGCTTGAGCTAGTAGCAGCAGCATGAATCCTGACAGATGAGTCAAGTAGTAGTAGCTGAGCTTATTCTAGTAACAGGTAGTGGTAGCAGTTGTAGTGGGAGTAGTCGAGGTAATACCACAACAAGTAGAGAGAAGTATTACAAGTATTTATAGGAGCTCAGCAAGTGCTAAGAGGTAGAACTGCTACTACAACTACTAGTGACAGTTGCAGGGGTAAAAGATACATCAAGCGGCCGCAGTAGTTGAGGTAACTCTCATAGTTTTGAACTAGTCGTGGTGTTATTAGTTGTTGTTGTATCAATACTATCAGTAATAGCATTAGAGAAACTTTAAAGCAACAGTGTGTAACATTTCAGGGATCTATTAGGAAAAATGGAATATAAAATTCATTAGTGTCTAATCACCTGAAACTAACAATTATTGAGCCCTTCATATCTACATGGGGAGCGAGTCCTCTTCACCGAGTCCACCATGTTGCTCCGCCATGTTTCTACAGTAGCCCAGAACGGACAGGCCAAACACTGGCTCAACTGAGAGCCTTTCGTGTTACCTGAAGGCCACCGTAGTTCTCCGACACACTTGGGAAACTGCGGTAACGTGAGCCACAGAGTGCAAATCTGTGGTACCGCCACGCGCCGTCTGACTTCCGTTGCTTCTAAAGTAATGTTGTTACTAATAGAATGGCGAAACGGCGTTACTACGGTTTTACACCCGGCAGCTCACGTTACTGCAGTCTTGGAAATGAAGGAGTGAGCGGAGGGGTACTCGGTTGGTTGCCATCTGTAATCACACCACTAGATGCCACTAAATCCTATACACTGTCCCTTTAAGGAGTACTATTAGCTGAAATAAAAGCTGAAGCAGTAGTTGTACAAAGAATAGTAGCACTACCAGCTGGAGAAGAGCCTGTCACCGGACCAGCAGGATAAACCTGGGTAGAGAACGTGAACGAGCAGTGTTTGCACCTCCTTCATTACCACCACTGTGTTGCCCTTAAGCAAGGCCTTAACCCCCCCCCCAGCCCCCCCCAACAGATCCAGTGTAGCTGCTCAGTGGCCAACAGATCAGACTGTGCTTCTATTGGGGCAGCTTCCAGGTGTGGATGTGTGTAACTGTGTCAGTAGGGAGTTTCTAAAAAAGGATGGTATTCATCGATGCACTCCGCAAAACTACCTTGAATGAAGGTTTAAAAAATAAAAAAAGGCACTGGTATCATTTTTAAACAAGTAGTAATACTGTCCTTCCACCGCCACTACTAGTAGAAGAACAGTACAGCATAGTACAGTAGTAACTGTAGTAGCAAGTGAAGACAATGAGGTGTCAGACGTACCAAACCGGCGACAGAACACCCCCATGACGGCGCTCTCCTCCACCACTCTCAGATCTGCCAGCAGAGCCAGCTCCAGCCCTCCGGCCACAGCGTAGCCGCTGACTGCTGCTATCAGCGGCTTCGACAGCGCCAAACGGGACGGACCCTGGAGGAAACAACCAGATTAGTACATCAAAACGCACACACACACACACACACACACACACACACACACACACACACACACACTCATACTGTATACATGCAAAGCTGTAGGACAGTAAAAACAACACAGAAGAATTGTTAACACAAATGAAGCACTGTGTGTTATTCTGTAATACAGTGGTATAATATTCTGCACAGGAGGTCCACTCAATCCAGAAACATGTGCAATCCAAACTGATTTTAAAGAGGCTGCAGTTCTAGTAGCTTA
Organism: Sebastes umbrosus; assembly: GCF_015220745.1. Taxonomy (NCBI): domain Eukaryota; kingdom Metazoa; phylum Chordata; class Actinopteri; order Perciformes; family Sebastidae; genus Sebastes; species Sebastes umbrosus. Next base: position 16,902,100 of record NC_051289.1, read on the forward strand.
CAGTGCATCATTTATGCAATAATCCTTATTCTTTGTCAAGGACTTTCTGCAACATGCACAACACACGCAGCTGCATTTCCCCTTATTCAACATCATTCCCTAAACTCAAATCTTCACCACTACCTGTTTTTGTGGAAAACTTTAGCCCTCCATTAAGATCATAAGGAAATATAGATATAACCATCACTAGCGCACACACACAGCCCAAACAGCGCTCACCATCGGACCGGGACCCTTGGTGACATCTTGCTCCAATTTGAGGGAGGCTGTGTGATTGGCCAGCTCTTTCAGATCATAACCAGCGCAGAAATTCCCTCCTGGAGGAGACCACAAAATTACAAAGTATGGCAGCTGGAAAGTCAGAGAGGAAGGGAAAATGATGAGGATGAAAAAAACAACAAGTTGAGCTGGAGTCCGAGGGCTGCAATTTGGATAGCAAGCTTTGCTTTTGGGCTGGCTGGCACACAAATGCTTCTCTTCCCTAAAGAGCCCAAATCCAATGCATAGTCACAAATCATGCATGTGCTCACACACACATATGCAGCTACACAATATCCTCATTAATGGAAGACTAACATACTCCAACCACAGCCCCTTCCGTTGGTTTCATGTGGTAATTACAACATTACCCAAGAGGCCTACAAACACTATGTCACAGGCTCAGGCAGAGACTCATAAAAATCCTCCTCTCTCCGTAATGTAACAGTAATGAAAATGATTATAACGAACACATGTGCCAGCAACACCCATCAACTGGGAGCTTTGATTACAGCTGTGGGTCAGCGCAGGGCAATTATAGAAAAACAGTGCGTCATGCTGTTTATGTGACAGAACTCCCTAAACCCCTTTGTCCTTGTAGGGAAAAAAAGAGCAAAAGCTATGGAGCGCTGGTCCATTCATGGAGGATCTTAAAGCATTATTTAGACTCTTAAGGAGGTTTGTTAGTGAACTGAGGGACCAAGCAGACTGAGCTATGTGAGCAATGATGGGGACGCTAAATTGAAGCCTTGTGGGTTCAGAGTTTTTGAGCTTTTAAGGGACATTTCACCAACATTGTGAAAGAAAATACATTTCTTCATGCTGAAAAAACTGTTTTCACAGGAACTGTCTTCTGTAGAAAGTATATGATAAGACCAATAGTATGTGGACTGTGTTTAGGGCTGCAACTAATGATTTGTTTAATTGCCGATTAATCTGTTGATTATTTTCTCGATCAATCGATTAGTTGTTTGGTCTATAAAATGTCAGAAAAAAGGTGAAAAATGTTGATCAGTGTTTCCCAAAGCCCAAGATGACGTCCTCAAATGTCTTGTTTTGTCCACAATTCAAAAGACAGTCAGCTTACTGTCATAGAGAAGTAAAGAAACTAACAGAAAATATTCACATTTAAGAAGCTGGAATCAGAAAATTTTAACTTTTTTTTCAAAAAAAAATAAATTCTCATATTTGACAACTAATCGATTCATTATTGCAGCTGTAGTTGTGTTCGCCCTTACTTGTACAGTAATCTAAGATGTGGTGGCCGATTAACATAGTAGTAAAGCAGACAAAAAAATATGATGTGCTACACAAAATTATATGAGCCTTTCGTCTAAATTTTGTGTTTTTTTTCTCCTGAATTACTGGAAATGTTACCACTTCAAGCCTCTAAAAAGCTTTCATATTAAGAAAGGAAATCAAATCTGTCTTTCGTTAACCTGGTCAAAAATGACATTCTGAACCACTAATGAAGAGTCACAAATAGACAGTGCTTCATTTTAAAGGGATACAATCCATAACATTGGGAATCACTGTTTTAAACAAGTTGAAAAAGTTACAAATGTTCTAACATGATAATAGGCCTTTTTCACCACAGACATTTTGACATATCACGGTAGGAATAACACAGTTGTAAATAATGAAATTAATGATGGCTGAATTCCATTTAGCTGCTGCAGTTTATGGGTCCTGGTATTGAGCATTCTGGCTCTCAGTCACACCATCATGGCTTTACTGGGACACTTGAATACAACGGAGCTTTATAAGTAAGTTACACCTGTACTTTTCCTACTATGACAAGTCAAAATATCCGCTGTGAAAAAGACCTGAGCCCCGTGCACAAAGCCAGCTAAGCAGTGGTTCTACCAGTTTGGTGTAGGAAAACTCAAATCAGATCCTTTACGGAAGTAAAAGTACTAATAGAAAACATTAAGTAAAAGTGTGTAAGTATACATCAGGAAAATCTACTTAAAGTATTAAAAGTAAAAGTACTCTGTGACTTTTATACTATCATATATTATCATTAGATTATTATTATTATTATTATTATTATTATATCATTATATGTTTATTATTCATGCTTTAATGTAAAAGCAGGATTACACTGTAGTAGTTGGTTGAGGTGGAGCTTTTGAACTATTTTTTATCGGACTGCAACTAATGATTATTTTCATTGTGGATTAATCTGCTGATTATTTTCTCCATTAATTCATTGATTGTTTGGTTTGTAAAAATTACAGTAGTGAGAAATGCCGTCACAATTTCTCAGAGCCTAAAGTGACACCTTCTTAATGTTTGATTTGTCCATTCAGCGGTACAAAATTCAAAATTATTAAGAATAAATTGACTTAAACGATTATCAAAACAGTTGCCAATTCATTTTCTGTCAATAAACTAATCGACAAATCATTTCAGCTATACTTGTATATACTGTTGGGTAAAGTAGTTTAATTTATAAGAAAACATTTTAGAAGAGCTTAAAAAACTTAATTTGCAAAGTAACTATAAACTAAAGCTGTCAAATAATTGTAGTAAAGTAAAAAAAAGTACCATATTTCCCTCTAAAATGTGGTGAAGCAGAAGTAGAAAGTGCCATGAAAAGAAAAGACTCGGTAAAGTACAGGTACCTCTGATTTGTACTTAAGAACAGTACTTTAGTAATTGTATTTAGTTACATTCCACCACAGAGACCTGACCTCAACACTATTCAACACCTCTGTGATAAACTGGGAACATTAACTGTTGTCTCTTTCAAAAGAGATTTGCGTGGATTCCTCAAGTCTCTGACAAATAAAAACTACATGTATGTTGTTTTTTGTAACTTGAAAGTTAGAAAACACAAATTGTAGCACTGTACAATGTGTTTTTATGGTGACTAGTGAGGCTTTACAGATTCAGTTCAGCGGAACGTGTGCCTGTAGTGACTCAGCTAGGTTGACATCTAGATCGTACATGACCACAAACGCCCACAAAAATCCGAATCCCAAACACTCCAAATATGTGCCAGCATATTCAAAAAACCTGCAGAAAGCAATTACTCTTAACTTCACAAGTTAAAAAAATAAAAATGTCGACACAGAGAGTGATCATGTTGGCGCTAATTTGAACAAAATGGATTCCTTATGTTTTTCCAGAAACACTAATACAGCCAAACTCAAAACCTCCCTGCTTGTCATCTCATAACAGACAGACCGCTAATCACCTCTGAAGGTCAGTCTTCTTGTTATAATACAGGACAACCTGCTGACAGCAATGTGTGGCGGTACGATTAAAAGCACATTACAGACATTATTGGAATCACAGAAGAGCCACTTTTTGCTGGGATGACCTACTGTGCCGCTCATTGCTAACCCATTTAACACGAGCTAATTACTCTCTAACACACACACACACTGTTTTCTGTTCACAGCTGAGACTAGTAGCACTCTGCAGCCGTCGTCTGGAGAGACTCCAACCTCTCAAGTACCAAACAAAGTATATACTTGTGTCTCTTGAGGCCAACGGTGCACTTCATACAGCGGACAGGTTGATCCAGGTTGAAGACATTATTTCCACTGAGGGAAGGAGTTCATTCAGTGTGTGTGATGATTATTTTCAGAGGTATTAGTGCCGTGTCATGATTCTGGCTTTGGGCGGCTGACACAGAGCAGGCCACCTCACAGGTGTGTTTTTTCTGCGTGTGCACCGGTCTGGTCACCTCGGCATTTTCGGCTAGATCTAAGGACTCCGAGGAGAAAAAGCTGCACAGGAAGAATGTGATGGAGAGAAGGTAGTAAGACAGAGGAGAGGTGGGAGAGAAGGACTGAGAGGTTTCAATGACTATCCCATGACTTTCCTTTCTGGTTTTGCAAGTATTTTTGAGCCCATACAACTTAATAATTAAGGGCTATTAATGAGTCTGGTTTCCTTAACTTGTAAAAACCAGGAAGATGGGAAGTTGTAAAATACTTTCAGGCAAAAAAGGTGCCTACAAATTTTCTAATTTGCAAAGACAATGCATCTAATTTCCAGATTGAATGAAGCTTCTTGTCACTGCAGTGTTGCCAAGCAACTAGTGGAGACTCCAGGAGGTTACTGCTTCTGGTCAGGAAATAGTCTGGCACATTATACTCTGTAAAACCACAACGTGTTTTTTAGGGGTGGGGGAAAAATTGATACAGCATAATATCTATATTAGATATTTTGCGTGGCAATATTGTATATCGATAAACGGACGTCAAGTATCGATCTTTTATTATAGAAACTATTAACCTCTTAACAATCTGTCGGCCGCAACTCGTCTTTCAGAGGTTGTAGCGGGAATCGATTGGCAACCATGTTATGTTAGCATGTCAGGAAGAATGCTAAATAATGCTCCAAAGTTATGCTATTTTGGTGAGGAAAAACTGCCATTTTCAAAGGGGTCCCTTGACCTCTGACCTCAAGATATATGAATGAAAACTCTGAGATGAACAGAGATAAAGGCAGATGTTGACAAACTGCATAATTTGCAGTTGAAAAAAAAATAATAAATCGCAATATATGTTATTGCAATACTCAGCATATTGCAAAATGTTTAAAATCGCAATAAGACTATCGTGCATTAAGTATTGTGAAAATATCGTATTGTAAAGCCTCTGGTGATTCACACACCTAGTGTTGTTACACTTTGGTTTTTGTACAGATTAAGCAAACGAGATATAATAATTTGTGAGGTTTAGAGGGGGTGGTAGGTGATATTTTGGTACCTTTTGCACAACTTGGATAGTGGTTTCCAGCTGTTTCTGGTCTTTGGGGTAAACTAAGCTAACCGGCTGCTGGCAGTAGTTTCAAATTTAGTGTAGAGACAGAAGAATGATAACAATCTTCTTGTCTATCTCTCCACATGAAAACAAATATATATAACATATTTCCCAAAAAAATATTTCTTTCAGGTGTAAAGCTCTCAGAATTTCATGATATTCCCAAAAATTACATGACCAGTTGTTAAGCTGAAATGTAAAAAAAAATGAGGTGCAGATAAATAAAGGAAGAGGAAACACAGAACCTAGATCAGGGGTCAGCAACCTTTAATATCAAAATAGCCATTTTAGGCAAAGAAAAATTAAAAAAAATCTGTCTGGAGCCGCAAAACTACAATCTGAGATTTCCAGAATAAAGTCATAATATTACAAGAAAAAAGTCGTAACATTACGAGAACAACGTCATAACTTTATGAGAAAAAAAGTCCGAAAATTATGAGAATAAAATCATAACTACGAGAATAAAGTCATACCTTTATGAGAAAAAAAGTCGTAATATTACGAGAATAAAGTCAAAACTTTACAAAAAAAAAGTCGTAATATTACGAGAATAAAGTCATAACTTTACAAAAGAAAAGTCGTAATATTACGTGAATAAAGTCAAAACTTTGCGAGAAAAAAAGAAAATAACACGTAAAATTACTAATTTATAATATTATGACTTTGGAGAGGGCCTAAAGAGCCGCATGTGGCTCCAGAGCTGCAGGTTGATGACCCCTGACCTAGAGGAACATGACTGATGCTGAGGATGCCTGGTTGGCCTGTAACTACAGACAATAAGATTCAAACTAGACTCAAACTCTGTTGTATGTCTGTAAATATCTGCCTGAGTGAAGTAACTCTGAGCCAGGCAACAGCATATTTTCACGCATCCATTCTGTCTCTTACAATCCTCTTACCTTTCCCATGCAGGACAGCCACATTTAAGTCTGGGTCACTGTCGAAGGCTTCCAGCTCTTCCAGCAGACGCCTCGCTGTCTCCTGGTTCACCGCATTACGCACCTCGGGCCGGTTTATCGCCACGGTAACCACGGACCCCCTGCGCTCCGCGACCACAGTCTGTCCCACAGCTAATGACAGAGAATGATAAAGATGCACAGACAGAAACCAATATGGACCACAACACTTAGAAAGAGACACTGAGTTTAACCTCCACGGTAGGAGGGATGGAGATGGAATGTAAATCGTTTTCATGTGGACAGACTTGATAACAGAAACGGTGACAGACAGTGAAACAATGAAAGAGGTGGTCTGGATTGAGGCGTTGAGGGGCCTTGGCCTCTCGCTCTGTCTCAACTGTGTGTTTATAAGTGTGTGTGAGTGTGCCATTGTGGCTTGAGGTTGCAGCAGGTAGTTGACCCGACATTGTTTAGGGTCATCCTGGGGAATCCAGCTGTCAACCGCAGCCAGAGGCAACTGCATCCAAGAGAGAACAGCAAGGAAAACAAAGCTACCGAGCGCTCACACAGGCCATTCTAAGGAGAAGGGACTGCTAAACAAAACCCAGTGAAGTGGGAAAAAAAGGCAATTTGTCTCAGGCAGCCCTCTCTACTCTGCTAGACCTCAAACAAATTATCACACAGTGCAGTGTGTGCAAGGGAGAGGAACCACGTTTTAACTACCTGTGTGTGTGTTTTCCATTTTACTAACTCACAGTAACACTTTAGGGCAATGCAGATTAAACAGTAGCATCATATCTTAGTGGTATAACTGTTTCTGAGAGGAGATTTCTAGTAGTTCATAGGAATTCATAGTAGCCATTTCATATAGTGAGACCCTTTTTTGAAATTTGACCTCACTGTATAAAATGACCTTTGGTGACCTCTAGGATAATCACAGCCTCATGAAACTTTTCAGCCACAAATTAGATATGTAGAGCATTCAGAGGATGGATGGCTTTCCTAGGTAGATTGACAATAAGGGGGTTTCTGAGCAGTTTACACAACAAAAGTGCTCGCCATCCAATTGCCGAAAAACGCAATTCTTGCAGAAATCTCCAAATGTTAAGTTTTTGATATAGATGGCTTTTTCTATGGTGTTCCTCAAGGTCTTGGTGTCTTAATGTGGTATTTTGGAGGAATTATTGATCATTTTAATCAATTCAAGTGGTTAAAAAAAGGTAAAATTTAGCACCAAATCTGTGTAACAAATGGTTTCAACCAAAAAATTGCTGCAACAACTTATGAGACATAAGTGAGCATGGGGATGGCCATCATATTTTTCTACACTTTCACAATTTATTTTAACCAATTAATTAATTCATGTTTATTTCAGATTTATGACTAGAACAACTTGACACACAGTGTTGAGCTGTATCTCAAATTAATCTTCAGGTTCCCAGCTTTCAGATGATGTACACCCCTTCTATGTGACATTAACTGTTGACCTGATATCTCCCCCTAAAGACCACCCTGAAAAAAAGACAAAAACGGGTCTTTGGTGGGTCTCTTAGGGTTAAAGCAAATACTTAGACAATTAAGAATAGCACTGACATGATAAGTCAATTAAAATTTGTCATCAACTGTGTTGATAATTGAGTAAAGTCATTAATTAAGAGAGAAGGACAAGAACTTTCTGGTTTCATTTGATCAAACATGAGAAAGTTCTGATTTTTGTCTATTTATTAGAGTAAATTAATCAATTATGATAATCATCATTGGAATAGCTGCCCTCTTTACATCCGTCAATCCTCTATCAAATCCTCATTCAAATACCAATACCAAGAATACATTACTTAAGCAGCTGATCGATAGCCCAGAGTTGGTCATGTATGTTTTTTCTTTTGTTCCTTTTCCCTGATGATGGGCTTTGAGGTCTAAATGGTTGCGGAAGATTGTGTATGAATGTGAAATTTATATATGTTTGGAAAATGTGAATGTTATTAGTGTAACACAAGTATGATGTTGTATATATAGTATGTATGTGATAAATGTAATGTACTTCATTTCAGTCCCCAGGAAGACCAGCTGGTGCAGTTGGTATCAGCTAATGGGGATCCTTTTTAAATAAAAAATAAATAAATCCTAAAGTGAAAATAATTGGAGCAACCTTAGGAAAACAACATGGCTTTTTTTCATAAGTCGTTTTAACATGTCAAAGCAGGAAAACTACACTAAAACAATAATGATGGCTGCATCTCATTCAGGTTTACCACTTTCAGGGCCTTGGTGCTGTTCATGGTGGCTCACTGAGGTAACTTAATGGGCCCTCATTTAAGGTTATTAATTAAACTCGTGCTTGTTCTGTTATGACCCATCAACATGTATTTGTGGATTTAGTGTAGTGTATTGACTCTAAGTGATGATGTCTTGCTTGAAGACCTACAGTCTTTGCATTGATTAACATTGAGTGTGATGCAGTTACAGGTGTTTAATGTCTGTACTGACAGTATGGAGGCCCTCTGCTGCCTCCTACAGTCAGTATTAAGTTACTGCATGTCTCCACCACATACCTGTTCCTGTGTCTTCACCTCCTGCTGCAGAGCTGTAAGACTGTCCACGTGTTTTACTGTGATGATAGCTAGTCCTTAATACTGGTGTCAACGTCCGAACATGTTTTAGCATCATTATATCCTCTACTCTTTGCTCTTTATGCAGTATGACAGCAAATGTCAGCTAACTTCCAACACAATTTTGATTTGAAGGCGTACCACTTTAATACGCCCCCATAGAAACAAGCAACATGCACACAAAGGTTCCGGGAGTCGTGTTGGTGCATTGCGGTGGTAAAAACGACTAAGGTGCAGCAGATGGAGACATTGAGCCACTTTCAACTGTTTCCTCTGCAATGCAACATCACTATATTCACTTTTTTAATGAAATGAATTCCTTCACCATAAGTTTAAAGACAGCACAAATCAAAATGTTCCAGGTTATAATCATGTGTCCCATGTGTTTGTTGTTACTTTATCTTTTGTTACATGAGATATTTGGGTTGTAAAAGTCTTTTTTTATATCAAAATCTCTTTTCTCTTCCTACTTTCATAGACGAAGTTACTGGAGTTACCCTGCACTATATTCATTTTTAACAGTCTCTTCTGCACTATATTCACTTTTTTTAATAGTCGTGTATCACAGCTGTTACCCTGCACTATATTCAGTTTTAACAGATTTCTTCATCTCCTTGTATTTTTATATTTGGTATATTTTTTTGTACTTTGTACTTTGTACTACTAACTTTTTTACTGCCTTTTTACTAACAAGTTTTGCACTATGGAACTGTGATGCTGGAAACTTGAATTTCCCTCGGTATCAATACAGTTACTATCTATCTATCTATCTATCTATCTATTTTTATACCTCCTTCTATTTAAATGGTTCATATTTCGTTACACTTTGTTTAGCTCTTTTTTTACTGTGTTAGCTGATGCATCTTGTTTTTTGCACTATCCCCTTTGCTGCTGTAAACTGCAAATTTCCCCACTGCGGGACTAGTAAAGGAATATATTATCGTATCTTATCTTATCTTATCTTATACTGCCTGGTAGTTTTATTTAATGCAGAATATTTTATAAACTGATCATATTTTTTTGTATGTAGCTGTGATGTGGTGAATGTAGTGGATGTGTATGAGTGGGCTACAAGTACAATAAACTGTATTACTGTGAGTATGAAGTAGCATAAAATGGAAATACTCAAGAAAATGACAAGTAACAGAGTTACTATCAGAGTTAGAGCATCTTTGTGGTCCTTCAGAACTGTATGTAGACTTTTTACTAACATGATTTGCACTATGAAACTGTGAAGCTGGAAACTTGAATTTCCCTCGGGATCAATAAAGTTACAATCTATCTATCTATCTATCTATACAGTAGCTCTATGACTGAATGAAAGCAAACATCTGATTTTCTTTCTTTTTTTAATAAAAGATTTCTCTTTTATGTTCTTTTTACACATTTTAAGGCATCATGCACAAAAAATAAGCTGTACTAAAAGGCGTTATGCTTACCTTCCTACCAGAAAAATTATATGTTCTGCTGTTATAATAATAATAATAAAATTATGTGTTCTAAAATAAATAAAATAAAATTATATATTATATATAATATTAATATAATATATAATAATATAATATATATATATATATATTATATATAAAAATATAAATAAAATGATATGTTCTGCAATGCAACACACAGTAGCTCTATGAATGAATGAAAGCAAAACACCCACATCTGATTTTCTTTCTTTTTTTAATAAAAGATTTCTCTTTTGTGTTCTTTTTACACATTTTAAGGCATCATGCACAAAAAATAAGCCGTACTAAAAGGCGTTATGCTTACCTTCCTACCAGAAAAATTATATGTTCTAACATTTTGATTTCGCAGTTAAAAATAAGTTTGTACAAATATGGCATGTAAGCTGGCATGTCAGTGAATCTCGAAGCAGAACACCACCTGCTTTCACCGTTATTGTAAACATGGCTTGGAGCAAAATAGGGCTGAGGAGAAGACGAGAGAGAGAAAGGGAAAGCATGCTTCAACGTGGGGCTAAATTTCCCTGAAAAGCATGCAATGCATCTTAAATCATATTTACAATGCATCATTTTCACTCTCAACAGAGTTATTTTTTTTTTTTTTTTTTTAAATTGTATCAATTAAAGTTAAGACGTTAAAAAGTTTTGTCGACAATAACAGACAGACTGACAGACAGAAAGACATGATTTGTCCACAATATTCCCTAACCCCGGCACAGACGTAATTCAGATTTGTCATAACACAAACACTACAAGATTTTTTTAATACATGAAGCATAATAGTTGTACCTCCAGACAATAATCTGGAGAGTATTACAACCTCAAAAAAACTGAAGCATTGTATTTGTTTTATAAATTTGTGTGAAACAGCCCAACTGGGGCTAATAATTAGGGTTAAAAATAATCTTGTAGTGTCCACCATGGCAGACGTCTGGGAGGTGCCGGTAGCTTTGGCACAGTTGTGTCCAGTTGTGCTCTTTTGTGATGATCCGTGTGCGTTATACTATATTGAAGACCATGGATAGATACTGTTCATATGAAACCTGGATCCAGCCATCCTGGTCTGTATCGTACCGCCTGAACACGTCAGTCAACCTCTGTGGAAAGAGAGGAAAAATAGTGAATTTAACTTCTCATTCTTATCTCAAAGTCTCCAATGCAAAATAGATATACATTCATTCATATAGGTTAGGTGTCGTATTGAAACATCATTTACTACCATAGCTAACAGACGTTCAACACTGGGTGACTGAATAGTATCAGTGCTTGAATTCTTTATTCTTTTGGAGATGTGGATATATCAAAACAAGGTCATTCATTCAAATCTAGGTCGGAAAAATGTGCCAAACAAAGTGAATGGTTAACAACACTAAAGTGAGACCTTGAGCGAGGCAATTCAAAAGCTACTGTTGTATTACTATCCTCGTATACCTGAAGAGCTCCTTCAGCTTCTCTATTAGTGAAAAGGTTATAGTTACGCTTGACAGCTTCCATTACAATTGTATGCGTGTGAAATTACTGAAACGAAACATAAAGGCTGGAGTGGAAGTTCAATCTAAAAACGGAGGACTGTAATGCATTTCTTAAATATGCATAATTAAAATTCCCCCTTTGAATCTTATGAATGCAAGAGTAGCCTCGTTGTGATGCAAGGGGTAAAACCAAAGGACGTCCTATTCTCCTATTCTGTGGAGAAATCATGTTTTATACAGTTTATTTTTGATTTGGTGTGAATCTGTTACCTGTAGTACAATACAGCACTGGATGAAGTCATCGAAGGCAACTTGTCCCTTCCTCTGACGGTCAAACTTCTCTATCAGCGTGCAGTAGAATTGATCTGATAGACGATAGCCTGCACACAACAGCAAACAGGACATTAACAATGTGCTGGTCATAGATTTGAACATCTTGTTTACTCCCCATTACGGACACCTAAAAGTAAGGCTGGGCAATATGGCCAAAATCTTCTATCACAATATAGGTCATTTTATATCTCGAGAACGATATATATCACGATATAGGTTATATACGTTTTGATGATATATAACGTCATATTGCCCAGCCCTACCTAAAAGCCTTTAGGGATTTTGCTGTTGACACTTTTGGACAGTATAAACACTTCAGAATCACAAAGGCAAACAGAAATCATGTAAAGAAGTCAAACATAGACTGAACATTTGTATTTATTGTATTTGCTAAGTTACATTTCTGTGGAAACATTTGTCTGAAACATGAATGTCTTCTAAAAAGATTTTGGATTTGTCCCCTATTGTTTGTTCTGCATTGTAAATGGCAGGCTAGAACTGCATGTCTGTATTTAGACGAGTATTTACTACATGAGCAAAATTAGCAAACAATTCCTATAAAAAGGATCTATTATGCTTATTTTCAGGTGCATACTTGTGTTTTGGGTTTTCAATTTAAAAAAAGGTTTACATGCTTTAATGTTCAAAACGCTCTGTTTTAGCTCCACCCTTCCCAAAGAGCCCAGTCTGCTCTGATTGGTCAGCTGGCCCACTCTGTTGTGATTGGTCAACCAAACCAAACTCTTCGGACGTCACTCCAGCTCCGCTCTAACTAGCTTTGTGTGAGGACGTGCCAAACTAGCCGCTAGGCAGGTATTATGCAAATTTGGTACTTGGTGACATCACCACATTGCGGAAGTAAAGGCGGGACTTCAAGCAAGGTGTTTCAGGCAGTTCAGGAGAAGTGTTTCTGTGGGGAAGAGTAACTCCCTTTGGCATGGACTTTGGGCTTTATAACTTTGCAGACCTTTTACATGCACAAACAACTATATAATGCACTAATAGAAAGGGAAAAAGCATAATAGGTCCTCTTTAATGAACAATTTCCAATGGCATGCTGGTCTATCCAAACATACACAGAGCTACTGAAAAGACAAAATCTGACCTTTTGACCCAGAGAAAGGACATTCCTAGAGACTGCTACTGAGCCCTCCACCACATTCAGCAAATGTAAATACACCAGCATACTTTGCTGCTCACCGAATCCAGTCAGCGCCTGCTTGAGCTCGTTCTTATCGATGAAGCCGGAGTTGTCCCGGTCATAGTTCCTGAAGATGTTCTGCCAGTCTGTGATGTACTTCCACACGCCGGCGAACTCGTTGAAGTTCACCCCGCCTTTGTTTTCCCTGTCGAACATGGCTGAAGGAGAAGAGGAGGAGGAGGTCAGGAATAAGGTATACTGTAAAATACATTATTCATTCTATATATACTGTATGCACACAACTACATCAGCATGCAGTCAGCAAAAATGGTACCACGCATAGTTTTAAAGGGCTGTCAGAGGGCAGAGAAGTGTAAACTGTGGTTCTCACACTTGACTAACTTCTGCCTCATAAAACTACGTTATAACAGAGAAAGAAAACTGCTCCATCACCCCCACCAATACTCCACTCCTCACCCTCATGCGGTTCAATCCAATTACCTCCCAACAAAGGGAGTGTTATCACAGGATATGCTTCTTGCTGGGGGACTATTAAACAATGGATTTACTGAGTATGGAACAGTAGGAAGGGGAGGCGATGGAATTATAGGGATTTACTCCACGAGTCACACAACAAAAAAGGGAACAAAGTACATTTGAGACGTGGGGAAAGATATTTTTTAACATATTTTTGTCTAAAATGAAAGCAATAGCGTAAAATGTGCCAGGGTTTTTTTAAAGTTAAAAAATAAAACGGCCACATTATTTCAGACTCCAAAGGAAATATAAATAATTGTTTATTTGTGTTGAAGTACAGTCTGACCTGCAATAGTTCAGTTAAAAAGCAGCCAACCTAGTCCTTAATTAAACTGCAGAGTTTAAAGTTTTAACCTCGACTGTATATTACAACAACTGCTTTAAGAGTGCAAACAAATCAATATTTGGAGTCCGAGGCAATCGGCAGCTGCCTTTTGGAACGAACTCTCCCATTTCTTGCTGATGCTCTCATCTCCTCCTCCTGTTATTGATGGCTGCAGGTTTCCACTACAGCAGCAAATTGCTGAAGCCAAAGATAAGTTTGTGTTCTGCCCTCGGATTGCTCACACCGTAATGAATTTATCCGGTTGTCATGGGGATGGAGGCAAATAAACAGCTTGCAGAACAACAAGCGGATTGTGTAAAAGGTGGCCACGTCACCGCCAGCAGCTACTTACATATGATGGAGCGCACCGTCACTGGGTTGAAAGGAGTCCATGTGCCTGTGAGAGAGAAGAATACCAGTTAAAAACATACCAGACCAGTGAGACTAGTGGACTGTTTTAGTATCTATTGTAAGGACAACAAAACTAAAAACATTTATAATTTAAAACGATCTGTGAAGAGGTAAAAGTTATAACGGAGAAGATTATTTCAAAACAAATCTTACTGGACCCTAAGCTTTTTCTGTTGGGCTTATATCCAGAGAAACACAATTATAGTCAAAATGAGCGAGCGTTTATAGACCTCAGCTTACTTTACGCAAAACAAAATATATTGCACTGCTATGGAAAGATATCCACAGACCAAACACTACTCAATGGATATGGCAGATGTTATCGAGCCTTCCATTAGAAAGGATAACTTACATATTGAAGGCCACAGCATTTATTTGAAAATATATGGAGATGAAGGATTTAGATTTAATAGATGATCAAGTGAATTACTAATTTCTGAGGGCAATGCAGTTTCCAACCCTGTCGAATTTTTCTTCTAAATACTTGTTATAGTTTATAAAGTTATCCGTTGCAATTAATATACTGAATTTTGTATAGATTACCATTTGTTATGTTATTTTTCCTCCTTGGTTTAGTGTCAATGCAGCAATTGTATATTGTGTTTTATATTATATCAATGTAAAGGTTGTATTTCATGCTGTTCAAATTTTAAATAAAAATATAGTGGGGAAAAAACATTCATAATAACTTTGCTTTTCTAGCAGTTAAAGACACAGGAGATAATATGGAAAAAAATGTGGATAATACAGCTACACAGGAGGCAATTATGAGGGAATGAAAGCTCATTTAGGAAGTTTTCAGTAGAGATTTGTAAGATAACACACAGACTGCCAAGTACAGAAGCTGAGAGCAGCTGCGGTTGCTAATGACATTGTCTAAAAAAAATAATAAACTGTTTTCTTGGCTCAATTATGACGAGGAAAGCATGAGAGACAAAGAGACATTTGAGTGCGATCAAGAAAGATCAATCCTTTGGTCTTCAGTTTAGGAGCAGAAAATAAAATCTCATCAGTATGGCCGGGCGATAATTCAATATGATCATTTATCGTCTTTCAAAGGAATCGTATCGTGATGAAATCATATATCATGATATCGTGATACACAGTTACGTCATCTAAAACGATAATAACAAGCAGATACTAACTCAAATTTCTCAGACTGAGTATCATTTTAAGATTGTGGTTTTGTTTTTACACCACACTTCACATTACCACCCAGTTCAAATGTGATTAACAAACAGTGTATATATGGAAATATTTATTTATTTTTCTCTATAATTTAACTTTGTTCATTTTGCATTAAAGTTGTCACGTATTTAATTCACACAGGATTATACAAAAAAAAAGCATTACCATGTGGTTATAGACTATTTATTTGTGAATTATCAGAAAACATGCTATATCGTGATGTATATCGTTATCGCGTTATGAAAATACCGATATCGTGATAGAAGATTTTGGCCATATCGCCCAGACCTACTCATTAGACGACTTCAGGATCAGGTGCTACTGATAACACTGATAACATTCAGCCACTAGATGTCACATTCTCCCTCCCCCGTTCCATTGCATTCACTTCACAACAAATGGTTGCCAGGCACTTATCGTCAATGTCAGCTATTTATCCTTTTTTTCCACACTAACTGACGATCCAGAGATACCACATGATACCATCATCGTTTTACTATTGGCTCACAAGCCTTGTTAGAGGTGGGAACCAAACTATCTTTCACAGAGATAAACAAAACATTGATTTTAGACCCGCATTATTTTAAAAAATGATTAATTCACCAAAAAAAAAACTTTTAGGAATGGCCATACTTTTATCGGCACCTTTCTAAAAGTTCTGTGGATATTTTATTTATTTTTCTATTTCAATTGTCGACATAAAAATGTTATCAATAAGAACTTTAATACCTTTCATAAATCATTTCTGATATCCAATGAAAGCCAGTGCAAGATTGCCTAAATTTGGAATATATGATCCATCTTCTATCTATAGTACAGTCTGATGTAATATCTTAGCTTCCCCTCCACTTCCCCCTGTTGTATTGGTGACATTTTGTCAGTGAAACTATCTGGGTGTAGACAGATGATGGACATTGGTCATGTTCAGTTCCCACAGGAGCCACCCACACTAGTAATTCACTCACAGGAGAGGAGGATAAAATCATTCAGCATATGGTCAAATCAGAGGAAGGAATCAGAAATAAAAAGTAAGTTGAAGTTGTTAAAAAGTGACTATAAAGCAGTTGAGTTTTATTACGTTTTATGGCCTTTTTTACCCTCAAACACACAAAATGGTTATTTCTCATCTTTGGGACCAACTCTTCTTGTGTGGATATACCTGTCATTTATAGGACAGGAAAAAAGACTGACTGGGCTTTAGCTCAGCAGGGTGTTTATACTTTATAGCCCTCTTCACACTCTCAACTCTCAAGACGCTGAGATTTATCGGGTCATCTAAATCCTTGCTGACTCGCCACCTCACTTTATTACGGAGAGGCTCGACAGTTCAGGAACCAGAAAGGAAGAGAAATGAGTGTGTGAGGATGCGGGGGAGAGACCAGATGAGAGAAGAAGTCCAAACATAAAAGAGAAGAAAGAAAGATAACCAGATGAGCAAAGGCAACAAAAGAAAAGAGACATGAGGAGATGAGAAGCGCCACAGAACGTTTTGCAGTTTAGTTTTTGTTGCAGTAACCTGAACTCTCTAGCCTACTTCTGCTGACCTAGGATTCCCTGCAACTCTATCTGCAGACCCTAAAACAGCATCTGCAGTATTTTAGCCTTTTTCACACTGTGTTGCTTCTGACTGCTTGTTTTTGATTTAGCTATGCCAGCAGTAAGCAGGTTTGCAGTGTGAGCCATAAGAGCTTAGATAAAACTCTTTGAAATTTGAAACACCTCATTTAAATAAAAAGCTGGCAAGCTAAACTGAATATATAAGTTTTATTGTTGATTTGTTTTCACACAGACTTAACCTTTAAAAAAAGGTCCATAAAAGTGTTTTCTGGGATGCCAAATACATACTCAAGATTTTGCTTCAGTGTTCAAAGAAGACACTGGACATTTAATTCCTTTTCCTCGGTTTGTTTTATTGATGTTGAGGCTGTCTGGGACTGTTCTGGGACCAGGCCTGAGGCTCTTACTGGAGCTGGGGTTCGGGCCAGAATCTATATTCTTATACTATCTATTGGAGTGCTGATCTCAAAACAACAAACATAAAGTATCATAAGCGCATTGATGCCAGACCAATTTGTAGAACCAGAGTAACTGCTGTGTTTATTTGCTGCAGTGCAGTCTGATGAAAACCTTGTGTCTCCCACAAGTTGTTTTTTTTATCAATAAATCAAAACCATTTTCTGACAAACTGATAACAGTTTAGAAAATATACAGTAGCTAACTGTGAATGTTACGTGTCTTTTCTCAATGAGGTTAATGTGACATCTGATCACACCAGGATGCATTAACAGGCAGGTCTGTAAAAGCAGGTTTATTGGCATAAATAAAGCCTGGCAGGCACTTCAACCAGTGCTGCATTCAGGAGCCCAGATCCCCCTCCGTCCCAGCAGCAGCCATAACAGAGCTAATGAGGAGTACAACAATCCACTTGTTTGGTCTGCCCTCTCCACACTGAAGGGCACCTAACGTGGTTTCTGCCAGAATTTCTAAAAGGGCAGAAAAAAACTCTTTCTTGTGTAATTATTTAGCCACTCTACTGGTATTCCTCTTGGGATGTCAGTCAGTTGGTTGGTTCATCACTCTGATGCAGACTGAAATGTCTCAACCGTTTGATGGATTGCCATGAAATTTTGTACAGACATTCGTGTTTCCCAAAGAATGAATCCCACTGCCTTTGACTTTGCCTCTAGCGCAATAATGAGGTTGACATTTTTTGTTTTTGGCTGGACCGCAGCAGGCCAGCCCTACAAATGCAAAAGTCTGCCACTGAGTGATGAAGTTACACGATTGGTCGGCCGAGTGTTGGAGTTTCCTCAGTGGCCGCTCAATCGCTCTTTCAAAATGAAATGACTGGGAACACTCCTTTATGCAAATGAGCCCGTCCAGCGCGACGCATACGGCTCACGAAACTTGGACCAAGCTGTCAAACTAGGTGATCTACTTCTAAAATTAAGCAAGATTCAGCAGTTGCATAGCCTATTTCTTGCTTGTAGTGGTTTTGGTGGATTGTTTAGACGGAATGGAGCAGCGCGTCCCCTAGTGTCCTCGCCGGACCTGGTGGACATGTATTGCTGGATTTAACATTATAGACATGACCACTGACTATTTGTACAATTGAGCCACAAATTCACAGACTGACCATACATGGGTCAGCAATATACTGTACTCAGTTTTAGAGTCTTGTTTTAGTGTAAATGTTTCGACAGCTATTGAAAGATGGATTGCAATCAAATTTGCTACACACGTCCATGACCCCATCGTTGAAATCATTTTGTTGATCCCATGACTTTATCTAGCGCCATCATCAGGGCAAATCTTTTAATTTGTCTGGTATACTCACGACCATATAACTGCAAAACGAATGACATTCTCATCAGTCACTCATCGATTAATCTGTCGATTATTTTCTAGATTTATCGATTAACCATTTGGTCTATGAAACGTCGTAATTAAATAGTTAAAAATGTCCATCCCAGTTACTCAAATTCCAAGGTGATGTCTTGATTTGTCAGTCCAAAATCCAAAGAGTTTAATATGATATAAAACAGAGAAAAGCATGAAATCTCCATATTTGAGAGGCTGAAAACATTTCCTGACAATTTTGCATGAAAAATTACTTTTTTAACATTTAATCAAAATAGTTGGCGATTATTTTTCTGTTGATCATCAAATCGTTGCGGCTCTATTCAGTTGTCAACTATTAAATTAATCACCAACTATTTTGATAAATCAATTACTCGGTTTTTTAAAGAAAAAAAAGTCTAAATTCTCTGATTCCAGCTTCTTAAATGTGAATATTTTCTAGTTTCTTTACTCCTCTATGACAGTAAACTGAATATCTTTGAGTTGTGGACAAAACAAGACATTTGAGGACGTCATCTTGGGCTTTGGGAAACACTGATCGACATTTTTCACCATTTTCTGACATTTTATAGACCAAAAAACTAATCAAATAAATCAACAGATTAATCCACAATGAAAATAATCATTAGTTGCAGCCCTACATGTTAACTGATGTTTTTGTACTGCTATTGCTTGTTACTTAGCGGATGTATACACAGATACAGACATATGTGCAATAAGCTAATATCAGCCAATATATATGCCTGGTTGATTTATCAGTCTAGCTCTAATGTGCTGAGATCTGACCATGGCCAAAATGTTAAATTTCAAATGAAATCTGCAAGATGACCAAAGACAGAGACATCAGACATCCTTTTGTAACGTCTGAATAAGTGTTGCTCCACCATTTCGAGCTATCAGGAAATAAATGACCAAAGGCAGAGAAAAGGAGAACAAGCTGTGACCTTTCCAGTCACATTGATTCTGCTACACACACACTTTTCACACCAGTAGCTAGCTGTGAGGTCACCGATGTATGCCAGACGGACTGCGGCTGCTCAGTGTGAGGTGGTCATATTGGTTGAGATGTTTGTGTGTGTGTCCGTGTGTGCGTCTGATGGCAAACTGGGACAATACACCCTCTGTCCAGTCCACACACTGGGCTCTCTCACTGCTGGTGGTGAGATGGAGAGAGAGAGAAGTGAGGAGGAGGGGAGAGAGAAGGCGAGGAGAGAGAGAGGTGGTGGAAAAACCGGGTGAACTAACCGCAGTGTGTACACATACATTTAACGGCTGTGTTGGAGCTCAGTGAGACACTTGTACATATGCGCTTGATATACGCGAGCACACATGGACATGAACTTTTACACACAAACATCACATTTTCTGCTATTTTTCTTAAAGTAGTTTCAGACTTGAACCAACACACACGAGAAAAAATCTGTTTTCACAAGATAATGGTTTGAGATGTAAAAGGAAAATAAATACAGTTAAGGCAGGATAACCAGGGGGATAAACATCATCACTACAACCATTTTCAGAATCAGCTAGGGCTGGGCAATATGGCCAAAACTCTTTCATATTTCATATCTAATTAATAAATAATACAATAAATAAATCTATGAAATAATCACATGGTAAAGTTTATATACCTAACATCTATTTGTAAATAGGGATGAAAGAAAATATTGACACACTTGAGTATAACGATTATGTGTTTTGTGATACTGTATCGATTCTCAAAAATGCTGTATCAATTTTTAATTAATAGTTTACATGCAAAGATTCTTGGCAGACAGGGGCTCAGATTGCATAAAAAGTAGTGCTATGATGTTGGACGTTACAGGGACTGTGATAAATGCACTGTTCTGATTGCATAAAAGAATTAAACTTTTTTACTCCGATTTTATGCACATAGTGGTGTGTTCTTTATACTATGACAGTAAGGATGTGACGGTGAGGAAATTTTGTGTTTGGCCTCTCCGGTCCAGCTTTCGCTGTGAGGTCACAGGTTTCCACCCAGCGCCGTGCACACCGGCTGTGACCGCTCCGTCCTCCTCGCAGCGATTACCCCATTAACATTATGGTTCCCTTATAGCGTTGGGTTTAAATCTGAAATACTGCCAAATAGGTGCTTTTTCTTTTTGCTTACACACCAAATCCTCCGCCATCTCTCGGTCTCTGTCAACTCTCTCTCGTCCCATGTGTGAAATCTGACTCCTGCTATTCTGAGCTGAGACTCCGTATGGAGCAGACACTTTCACTTCAGTTTGTAGCTTCCGTCGTCCGACTTTGTATTGATAATATGCCGCTGATACGCCAAAATGAACTAAATGGGTTTTATTTCTGTTAAAAAAAAAAGCACAACGACGTAATGTAATCGGTGTGTGCCCAACCACCGTGTAACACCAGTAACACGACAACCGCCGCAAGCCTATGTGACAGTTTTCCTACAATTACATTTTTAAAAATTGTATTATATCGCCTTGCTTACAGTACTGCAACATATTCAATAGTAACCTCTGTATCATGATATGTAGCGTATCGCCAGTTCCTTGCCAATACACAGCTCTATTTGTAAAGAGACATTTCTACAACCTCAAAGCATGACAGACCATTCAAAAATATAGGGTAGTCCTCTCAGCACTGGACTAAATCAAGCTTTTGTTGCAGGCAATTCCATACATTTGAATGGTAAAAACACCAGGACTGAGTCAACTCAGCGGTCATGTGTCATAACCCATGATAAATAGTCACTAGCCAATGGGTCAGTCAGCAAGTCATTCTCAGTTTCTGTTTGTTTTTGTGGTTTATGCAGTCATGATGTGTGAGACACAGACCAGCAGGCTGGACAGGAGGAATTTAGTCACTCATAAATAGCAACGATGCCGACTATTCAGCTATAACAGACATGGCTAAGCAGGTCTGAAAATTTATAACGGGGAAAAATAATTGAAAAAGCTCAACAATGATAAATGCTCACTGCTGCCATCATCTAACTCAACTCCACAGAGTTTCACAAAATGCTACAAATGTAGAAGTGTAGAGGTAAGAGATGTTGAACGAGCTCCCTGAGTCCCGCCATTCAGCCAACTCTGCAATCTGCACAGCAAGCCCCCTTGCTCTCTCAATCGTATCAGCAATTTCAGCGCCTATTACTGCTCCTACACACTTAAATAAATAACTCAAGGAGGAGTGTAAATCTGTGCGCGTTGCGGGAGTGTGGGGGAGCATGACGGCAAGTTGGTATGATGTCGACTCACTGCTGAGCGAAGGGACGCCAAAAAATTATATATTTATAGCAAATGGCACGGCTACAAGGCATTGAGAAGCACATACACTTGAGCGGCACAAAGCCAATGAGTGTCTCATCAGGGATGATATTGTCACACCCAGGACTGATGGAGGGATGGAGAGAGGGAAGAGAGGAGGGAGGGTGAATAGAGAGAAAGAGTAAAGAAGTAAAGGAGCATGGGTGAGAGAAGAAGAGAGGTTAGAGCGAGAGAGATTGAACAGACAGAGGACACAGCAGGCAATGAGTCGGTGCCATATCCTCCTGAGGAATGAAGGGAGGTGAAATGAGAGGAGAGGAGAGGAGAGGACAGAGAGAGAGAGAGAGAGAGAGAGAGAGAGAGAGAGAGGTGCTGCATCCAGTCTCGTGTAGTCATGTTGTTAGTTTCTAATCAACCCAAGCAACAGAATTATCCTCCAGAGACAATGTCATGCTCATAATGCAGCTTGTAACACTAGAAAAAAGTGACATCATCTTCACAGTCTCAGCCTCACAAGCATCAAAACACTTGATAAAGATTAGAGGAACTGTTAAAATGCAGGATGGAAACATGGAAAAGGGAGGCTGACAGATTTCAGAAGTGCAAAAAAAGACAGGTACTGAAGGCAGAGCACTGAGAGGTGAGATAAGAATAAGAGCGAGTATGTGGTGCAGAAACAGCAGCAGTGTAAACAGCAGCAGCAGCAAAGCCCCAACAACCCCTGCCTCGCTACCCGGCCTCCTGGGCCATACATCGCTCTGCTCCCCTGAGGGAGGAGGAGGGGGGAAAAGAAGAGGTAGATGATAACGACAGAGGTCAAGAGGGAAAACAGCAGCGCGGCAGACAAAGCTCGGTTGATGGCGTGATGTAAATAAAGGCAGTATTTGCAGGGTCAGTAGAGCCACGACAGACAGAAAGTGGCAGCTTTAGCGAGCGAACTGCAGGACAGGATGCGGTGCAGTGTGTGTTCAGCTCCACTGGCTCTGTTTCATATCACAGTGAGCCTAATGAACTGGCGGAGACTGGACCGGGAAACCTGCAGTTCACTGCACGCACACACACAGCAAGGTGCACGTATACACTGAAAAAAACACACACACATACACGCAAAGTCTGTAAAAACAAAAAGGCTATTTTACTGACCTTTGGCGTAAATGCAGACAACATGAACAACGCGCATACTTAAGATAAACACACGTGTTCATGCATGCATGCACAACCTCACACACTAATCAGTATGCTGAGCCAGAGCCACTGCGCAGCCTGATAACAGCTTCCTCCACTGCTGCTGCTGGCTTCAACACTTCGTTTTTTTTTTCTCCTCTGAAGTGCCCAGAAAAAAAATGGGTTTCTGAGGAGAATAATCTGTTCAAAAAGTCTTTGAAAAGCTGCCTGAGCATCTCAGCCACAAACTTGACGGGGAACACATTATATTTTAATGAGAAGACAAACATCAACCTGCGCTACAGTTTCTACTGGGCTCCGTCTCATTAATCATTACCAGATTTCAACCCAGCTGTCTCTTTGTGAAGAAGGTCAAGAGGCGGGATGCTGATGCATGAAAACAGATATTTTACCAGCCTGTTACTCTTCTCAGTCCACGGCGCAAGAGTGTAAAACTGACTTCACTTGCCAGGATTTGAGCAGAGAAGATGACCTGTATCATTTATTCAACACTGCTCCCCAAACAGCCTCGCAGAATCATAAGTATACTTTTTTTTCGTTTACAAGGCCCCGGTGGGAACTGAACCTTTAATCCTGTTTGAATCGTGCTCCTCCTGAGCTTCAAGAGTGAATGCACTTCCATCACTTGCAGCTGTAATTCTCATGTCCTGTCCCTGGGTGCTTTTTAATGCTGATTATTTCCTCTCAGTCTTCAATCTTTCTCTGATGAACTCCCAGTCTGCAGCACAGAAAACACTCCTCGCTGGATTACAAGATTTCTTTTTTAAATTGACTGTTCACTATTCCCCGTCCCCTTAGTTACTGTTGCTACACCTGTCAAACTTTCAATTCTCTCACAGTATGCAGTACGCAGTATACAATGGCCCTGTTCAGACCTGGTATTAACATGCGTCCTGGGGGATCGGATCACAAGTGGACAGCTCTAAGTACAGGTGTGAACGCACTCAAGACACATTGAGGACGCACTGAGATCTGATCGCTCAGACCACATTCAGAAGAGGTCTGGGCCACATACGACCACATTCTCTTAGCAGCGTGTACGCAAATGCGTCCTGGCCACATTAAGCACCACCTACGTCCTCGATGTAAACGGAAGTACGTAGGCTACTCATTTGCGCACCGATGGCGTCTTTTTAAACGACAACAAGCAAACAACAAGAGAAGAGAAGAAGAAGAGAAAGAGAGAAGAACGACAAAAGAACAACAATAACACGCAAAATGGATTCTCGCAGCTGAAGTACACAAGAGACACGCTGTATGATTTCCATTTGGGCCGCCGAAGAGTCAGTACAACGGAAACTGGATGATTCATATCGCAACTGGGCAATTTATGAGGAGATTTCGGAGAAGATGGGAGGCGAACGGTTATAGTCGAGCTTGGCAGCAATGCCAATGTAAAATCAAACACCTGAAGAATGCTTTCAGGAAGGCCAAGTCCGGTAGGGAAAGGATAAAGACACTGGTCTAAAGTAGAGATTTCCGAGCCAGCCAATCGTGGCATATTTCATTATCGGCTAAAATGAAGCAGATCAAAATCCAACCCCTTTTTTTAATGAACTCTACTTTGTCCTTCTCAGCCTGCTAGTGTTGAATCGCTGCTCTCCTTTACCACAGTGGTACGTGCAACAATATGCAAGTGAAAATTAAGAGTGTGTGAATGTAAAAAAATATTTCGGTGTGCCACTGACTGACTCAAAATACATAATGCAAATTACAAAGATTTGCATGGCTCCGACGGTATTCAAAACCTTGTAAGTGGAAAGTTTCTGAAAGCTCTGAGTTGTGACGTGTTTGTTGACGTTTTCAGAAGTTTGTTTTTCTGTGCATAATAAGTTAATATATTGTAATTTTAGCCGTATATTGTTTTTCTGTGTAATTTTATATGTCTGAGGAAAAAGTTGGTATTCCCAAACAGCCTCATCTTTGTCCTCCGTAATGATGCCTTTGCATTTACTGCATTATATTACCCACCTGCTAGCTTGCTAAATTGTTAGCCTCTGTGGCTTCTAGACGCCGACAGAAATGTTAATATTAGCGTTGCTTAGCAGCGGTGTTCTCACGACTTAGCCTCTTGAATGCCAAGCATATTGTGTATACGACTTCCCATGTTGTAAACACAAGCTCACGCGTTTTATTTGAAGACACCAAAAAAACGGCGGCCCCTGAAAGGATAGCGTAGCTGCAACAGCATCAGTTCTATCAGAACTGGAGAGTATTTCTTCATTGACAGAAGAGCAAAGAACGGCTCTAAAGGCTTTTCTCGATGAAAAAGATGTTTTCACTCTTCTCCCGACCGGCTTCTGCAAGAGTTTGATTGACAGATGGTTCATCCAATCACCTGCCAAGTATTTTTTTGAAAGTGCCTGCCCTTTTCCGATGACGGCTACTCAGATGGTTCAAACCATCTGGCGCGTCAGTTTAACGCTACTTATCATGAGCAAAGAACACCGAGTCAGAAGTCTCCTTGCTAGTTGATCGCGACCTGTCAATTTCAGGAGTCACATTCTCCCAATTAATCATTTATTAATATCATATCAATAATTTAAAAGGTGGAGTATGCGATTCTAATCCAATACACTTTTTTGTCAAATTCAGCAATAACTTTTCAGAGTCCGCGAGCTGTCCGTTCTGTGTGAGCGCTGAAAAACAAATCCAGTGTTCATACACAGTAAATGGGAAACAAACAAAGTGGCTCAGTATCGGCAAACTGACAATTTCATATAATATATTACATGCAGACAACACTATTTGGACTACTGTGGACTGTGACAAGACTTTCAACACCAGCTGTTAGAGCGTTGAGTCGGCTGTCATCACAGGGACACTGAGACATACTGAAGTGTTTTCTTTGAAGCTGCACTGATAAACTTTCCGCCTGCTTCTCTGTTGTCCTGGGACAAAAATAAAACTCCTTTTCATTTTTAGTCGGTTCACCTGCCACGCCGGGATAAAAATAAAATCATAATCCATTTTCTGCTTAGGCTTTGGCAGTTGCTTAAATCAAAAGAGTGGCAGAAAGTAATGGCGTGTAGCGAGAAGACGGGAGGGATCTAAAAGAGGCAGAGAGGGAGTAATAAAAATGAGAAGAAGACAGAGGGAAGGAGAATGAGAGATTGAAGCACAAATGGTCAGGAATAATGAGATAATAAGAAAGGAAACAAAAAAGGGAGTGGCAGAGCAGTTAGACATAGTGGAACATACCATTCGATAAGGCCTGCTGAAGCTCTGAGTCTGATATCACTCCACTCCGGTCCTTGTCAACCCTGGGGACAAAAACACAGATTAGACACCGCTTGCATTAACCACTTCACACACCCGCCCACTCCGACACACAATGGGAGCGGACATTAACACTCGCCAGCTGAAACTTTATCCTCCCGAGCGTGTGTCAGTATTTCAACAGTCCACAGAGGATGAATGGAGGTCTATGATCGGGACACACAAGGCAGCTTGTACGCTAGTAGCTCCCCTGAGACCAGTCAGACAAGCTCTGAGTGTGTGTGAAAGTGTGTGTGTGTGTTGATCCTGAGACAGCGAAAAGTGAAACTGAATGTTGGCAACTGTAGAAGTATTACAGTGCTATCAGCATACAGCATCAGCTTGCAGGACTCTCTCAGTGTAATGCAATGTAACAGCATAATGCTTTAGATAAGAGTTCTCCAAGGGAAGCTGTAACATCACATATGAAAGAGCTTACAGGGGCGTGTGCTAGCTTAGTGGTTAAAAACCATATAACCACTATGTCCCAGTTCGATTCTGGCCAGGGAGCTTTGTTACATGTCATAACCTCCCCCCTCTCTCTCAGCATTTCATGTCCGTATGTCTACTACTGTAAGATAAAATGCCTTAAAAAACGTCTTCCAGTTTCCAAAAGCTCAAAATGAGGAATAATTCACTAGAATTTAGCATGATGATAAAATAAACTTTAATACGATAACACGATTATCGTGGCCAAAACAATTCACGATAACAATATTATTGCAATATCTAAAGAAAATTTCAAAATATTATTATTAATAATAATAATAATAATGCTATCAGTCAAATTCATCTTTAACTTTGTTTATTGACTTTTTTGGGGGCAAATGAATGACACAAAAATTACGATGAATCACATAATGAATTGGCAGTTTAATCAATAATATGGCTGCAACATAAGATTATTTTCAGTATTGATTATTGCGTAATTTTTGCTTTTTTCAAATAATTGATGTCAGAAAATGGTGAAAACCCATTGCAAGTTGCCAGAATCCAATGTCATGTCTTCAAATTGCATTTTCTGTCAGTCAAAAACCCAAAGATATTCAGTTTATAATTATATAAAACAGAGAAAACACTGAAAAAAATCACATTGGAGAGGCTAGAACCAGAGAATGTGTGGTATTTATGCTTGGTAAATTAATTAAATGATTAATCGATTATTGCAGTCTTCCTAGGGTCATTGATGTGATAATGAATCTTAAGGGAAGAGTTTATTTTTTTTTTAGTATTTAAAGGTAGAACTGAAGAAGAGCTAAAGTGCACAACTATTCTAGGAGGTAACGGAAAGGACGGCAAAGCCACACTTAGGTGTCTAAAGGTAGGTCATAGGAAGATATGAATAGGCTGTCAAGTCATTCTGGAAAAATACTGAGTCACTAGCTTTGTCTTGGCTCCATCTTCTATAAAGGATCATTGAACACCTTGTATTAATAGATTGAATAAAAGCCAATAAAGTTGTGTGCCATGAAATGTTTTTATACTTTTAATAACTTCTAGGAGTTCTGTTTTTCTTCTTGTGTTTGATCAGAGTCAAAGTAGAGCTTAGAAGAACTTTCTGGCTATGTCATCATCCCTTGACCAACATCCGGCAGTTATAGGTCATGGAGAAAAAAATGTGGAATTCACAACAAAGATATCTGAAAGCTGTAACAGCCATAAACCCATTAACAGGCTGGACTCTGACACAAATAACAGGTTTTGAAACACAGCTTAGTCAGACGTCCAGTGACTCAGTTGTTCCTGAGCAGACTGCCCGACCCAACCTGTCGACGTAACACACAAGCTGAATACCAGCAGAGGAGAAGAGGGAGGAGGGGAGACGGGGAACCCCCCACTGAAAAAAAACCCCAGGCCCGGCCCAGTGCTGACTTTGTGGGCTGGGTTTCCGCTCCCAGCTGTGACGCTTTATGTGCGGTTACATCTCCATGTCTGCAGCCTTCATGGCTGTCTGTACGGCGATCAGCTCTAAGTCTGCTGCGTCTACTCCTTGCTTTAGCTTCTCCCCCTCCTAAATAAAGAAAAACAAATATAAGGAGACCTGCCTGCTCTCCTTGGGGAGAAAAACAGCTCCCAGCATGCCTCCATAAATGAGGGCTTTGTCACAGTGAAAGTGAGGAGTGGTTGGGGTGGTGCAGGCAGCAGGGGTACCCAACCTTTCCCAAACACTGATAGATTAACTCAAAGAAGTATGTGTGTACAGAATAAGCCCTCCCTCTTCCACTGTCAGCCCCAGGTGAAGTTACCTCGCCTGACTTTTACGTAAAGCGAGCAGAAAAAGTGGAAAAACATCATTAGAGCTTGCCTGCAGCGCAGACAGTTAACCATCTGGCGTGTCCATCTTCACGCTGTCAAATACAGAACTTTGTCGGTAAAACAGCAAGACGACACGACGTAAAACACCACAGTTTGGTGACTCTGCTCACACTTTCCCATGTTTCACTGTTTCCTATTGAGCAATCAGGTTGGAATATGGCTCGCGGAACAAAGCTCGCCCTACTTTCCACATAAACGATGTCATTGTGGCTCCCATAACGGGGAGAAAAAACTTCCAAATTAAGGCTGCATTCATAAAACCTTCCAAAGAGATCCTGCTCTCCAGCAGTCAGTTTCCATTTCTAAGTTTTTGGATCTATGGTGTAAGTTGTGGATCAAATCGCGGGGTCTGTTTCAGGTTATACAGACCACATGTTTCTGTGATCACATAAACTTTTACTGTATGTAAAAAGAATTGTCTGTGAAAATTATAGCTGTTTAAAATACATTTTTTTGGGATTCGAAGCTTCGGTGAGAAACATTCGAAGGTATTCGATGCTTGGCGATGCGGCGCAGCATGCTGACATACTCTTAATGTCTCCATCTCACCTGTTTCAGGGCCGCTGCCACACTACTGTACACACACGCACTTCTACACACAACAAACAGTGATATTAATCTGAGAAAAACTAATAAAAATTAATGTTGAATATGAATAATGAATTATGTTGTGGAATTATTCCTTTTTTCAAGAGCTATTTTGGGATTTACATTTTATCATTATATATAGATATATAATGATAAAATATAAATCCCAAAATAGCTATAATATATATATATATATATATATAAAAAATGAAGCATTCAAATACTGATTTGAAGGTCTATTACCATGGCAACGGTCGAAGATTCGAAGCTTCAAAGCTTCAAAGCATTCGGGTCGGCCCTCTCACTCACTCCTGTTCATTTATTCTAACCACATTCCTTCATACAAATTCTAATTTGTTACTAACGAGTTTGAATATGTTGTCAGATTTCTAAGTAGCGGACAGTCAGTGAGCATGTTGTCGTGCTTGCATAGCAACGCATCTGTATTGTTGCTCTAAATCCAACTCAAAGCCTGAAGGGTTGGGTGGACACATTTTTGACATACCAACGTCACTCATTAGAAAGCAGGCAAGAAAGGAGTGAATGACTTCCACATGATTCACTCAGCGTCAAGTGGTGGAATTAGGGCTGTCAATCGATTAAAATAAATCAATCGTGTCGTGACTGTCTATGATTATTCGCGATTAATCGCACATTTTTATATCTGCTCATAATGTACCTTAAAAGGGAGATTTGTCAAGTATTTAATACTCTTAACAACATGGGAGTGGGCAAATATGCTTGCTTTATGCAAATGTATGTATATATTTATTATTGGAAAACAATTAACAACACAAAACAATGACAGATATTGTCCAGAAACCCTCACAGGTACTGAATTTAGCATAAAAAATATGCTCAAATCATTACATGGCAAACTCAAGTCCAACAGGCAACAACAGCTGTCAGTGTGTCAGCGTGCTGACTTGACTATGACTTGCCCAAAACGGCATGTGATTATCATAAAGTGGGCATGTCTGTAAAGGGGAGACTCGTGGGTACCCATAGAACCCATTTTCATTCACATATCTTGAGGTCAGAGGTCAAGGGACCCCTTTGAAAATGGCCATAACAGTTTTTCCTTGCCAAAATTTAGCGCAAGTTTGGAGCGTTATTTAGCCTCCTTCCCGACAAGCTAGTATGACATGGTTGGTCACTCACTTGTGTTAATGCGTTAAAGAAATTAGTGACGTTAAAACAAATTTGCATTCATGCGTTATTATCGCATTAACTTTGACAGCCCTACGTGGAATATATTTTTTTAAAATGTCCAGTCTACCTTCACCATTCACTGTGCAAAACACCTTGAGAATGAATGACTCCATTTCTTCCCCTGTTATTACACATTCATGATCAGACAGGATGAAGAGTGTTACAAAGTGTGACTTAATCTGAATGGATACACAAAGACAATGCAACAGTGGGACGGTGAGTCATGAATAGGTAATTGTGTGAGTGTGTGTGTCAAAGATTGAAAGGCCTCCCGCGTCAACTATGCTCTATTGACTTTGACCACATGACTGAGGGAAATCCAGCACGGCTCTGCCAGATATACAGTATATACCAGGAGGCAGCCAGCAGATGAGGCAGCACAATGCTCATGTGACTGTGTGTGTGTTCATGAAAGTCATATTGCTGTGGTAATGTGACGTCACGTTATGTGTCATGATAGTCATGAGAAGTGCTGTTTACATGACTGAATGAATGTGTGAGAAAAAAAAAAGGAAGGCAGATACACATGAGACAAAGATGTGTATACATCAACCTGATTTCTAAGTGGTTTCGCGCCACACATTAATAATTCGTTAACGGTGCTCCAAGCCTTGCAATGCGTGCAGCATCTCAATGTTGTGAGAAAGTAAAACAGCTGCAAAAAAAAAAAAATCCCTCTGCAGTATTACATAACTCTATAGCTTACTATTACCAGGGGCCATAGCATATCAAAGTATTCCCCTCTCCCTCTGCCTACTACTGTGACCTTCTTCGCTGCATGCTGACACACTTTTTGACGCTGCTGAAATAGATGACTATGAGTGGTTTGAAAACCGCCACTGTCTGACACACACTGTAACATCAGCTCAATAACAAATAACACAGCCTATGGTTATTATGGGGCGGCAGTAGCTCAGTCCATAGAGACTTGGCTTGGGAACCGGAGTACTGAGTGTGAAGTGGTAGCTGGAGAGATGCCAGTTTGCCTCTTGGGCACTGTTGAGGTGCCCTTGAGCAAGGCAGCAAACCCCCAACCCCTCGCTCTGACACCTCTCCATTAATGCATGTATATAGGTCCTGTTTGTGCATTTGTGTGTGTGTATTTCGGGCCTGTGTGTACCATGTACTATGTAAAATAACAGAGTGAAAAAATGTAATTCCACCTCCGGGATCAATATTTTTCTATTTTTGTTTATAGCTTATATTGAATATTGTTTATTGGTGGAATTTCAATTTTTTTATTCTAACGTTTTTATCTATTCTTTTGTTATTATACTGTTTAACTTGCACCAACAAAACCAAAGCAAGTTCCTAGTGTATATCTCTTACACCTGGCAATAAACACGATTCTGATTCTGATAAAGTGCCTTTCTTCCTCTTCTTCTTCTTATGTTGGACAGGGCTTTCATTCACAATGTATTCATGTCAGCCTCCCATAAATAGACTCACACACTGCGTCATATAGACTCACAACTGTCTGAATTTAGTAGGAAAGCCCATCTTGTTGTGTGAGAGGGTTTTTCCATTGCTTTGAGTTTGGTGCAGAGACAGAGGCAGCTGAAATATTCATTCATGAATTATATTCATTCATATATCTCTTATATCTTTAAAATGGGTAAAATTGTTGCTGGAGAACAAAAAAAACCTTCAAGGACTCCTGGAGGTCCTTGGACCCCAGTTTTGTTGACCCCCCCTAATAATAATAATGCTGTGAGACACTGACACAAGCTGAATAGCTATAGGCTGTGTGTGTGTGTGGAGTATTTTCCAGGAAGCTCCACAACTGAAAGGCAACAAAAGCACTATCATGACTCTCTCTGCTCTCACACATGAATACTTATACTAGTTATAGTAAAAGACACGAGCTGTGAATGAAACATTAACGTGTCACCCTCCACCCTGCTAGCCCCACTCTCTTCCTCTCCAACGACAGCAGCAGACTGCGGAGGAGCGGAGTGAGAGACGAAGACAAGCCGCCTCTCAGACACTCACCTCTGGAAGATATTCCACAGGAAGCTCTGGTCCGGAGGCGCGTTGATTTGCGGAGCTCCTCGGTACGGACTGTGATACGCCATTTTAAAGGGAGTGCTCTGTTCAAAGTAAAGCAAAGCAGACTGTGTGTTTCCTCCTCCTGCTGCTGCTGTAGTTTCTTTCTCTGAGCAGCTTCAATCAGACTCCGACACCACCGAGCGACGCTGCCTCCTCCTCCTCCTCGCGCACAGAGGCGTGGCCAATCACTCACCACTACCCATCATGACGTCACATGTTCCTCTCATTAACATGAGTAAAAATAGAAAATCATAATTTAAAGGCTACCAAAACTAAGGTTAAAATAAATATCTAACATCTACCCAAAAGTATGCTCATTTTAAAATAATTAACAAAATATATCCATGAAATTAATTCCCTCACCATAAGTTTAAAGATGAATTTTCCAAGTTATAATCATGTGTCCCTGTGTTCATTGTTACTTTATCTTTTGTTACATTAGATATTGGTCAATGGTCATTCGATTTTAAATGACCACATGAATTTCCCCTTGTGGGATAATAAAGTTGACCTTTGACCTTTGATAAATATTTGTATGTTTTATAGGAAGAGAAAAGAGAGATTTTGATACGAAAGACTTTTACAACCCAAATATCTCATGTAACAAAAGATAAAGTAACATTGAACACAGGGACACATGACTATAACTTGGAAAATTGTTTTTTTTTTTATTGTGCTGTCTTTAAACTTATGGTGAGGGAATTCATTTCATGGATATATATTTTTTAAATTATTTTAAAATGTGCATACTTTTTTGGGGGGAAGCGGACATGTTAGATATTTATTTTAACGTTAGTTTTCAGTCAGTGTATCTTTTGGACATTCGATTTTCCTTTCACAAACGGATATTAAAAAACAAAAAATGAGTGGTTATTTGATTTTTGTTTTAAAATACAGAAATTAATATTGAAATACAAGGCGTTTTTCTTTATTGGGGTCAAAAAGAGATGAACCAAACTTAAAAAAAACAGGTTGATTTTAAAAAACAGAAATAAAATCACAAAAACGCCCCATTTTTCATATTCTGCTCCTCGCGCACAGAGGCGTGGCCAATCACTCACCACTACCCATCATGACGTCACATGTTCCTCTCATTAACATGAGTAAAAATAGAAAATCATAATTTAAAGGCTACCAAAACTAATGTTAAAATAAATATCTAACATCTACCCAAAAGTATGCTCATTTTAAAATAATTAACAAAATATATCCATGAAATTAATTCCCTCACCATAAGTTTAAAGATGAATTTTCCAAGTTATAATCATGTGTCCCTGTGTTCATTGTTACTTTATCTTTTGTTACATTAGATATTGGTCAATGGTCATTCGATTTTAAATGACCACATGAATTTCCCCTTGTGGGATAATAAAGTTGACCTTTGACCTCTGACCTTTGATAAATATTTGTATGTTTTATAGGAAGAGAAAAGAGAGATTTTGATACGAAAGACTTTTACAACCCAAATATCTCATGTAACAAAAGATAAAGTAACAATGAACACAGGGACACATGACTATAACTTGGAAAATAGTTTTCTTTTTTATTGTGCTGTCTTTAAACTTATGGTGAGGGAATTCATTTCATGGATATATATTTTTTAAATTATTTTAAAATGTGCACACTTTTTTGGGGGGAAGCGGACATGTTAGATATTTATTTTTAACGTTAGTTTTCGGTCAGTGTATCTTTTGGACATTCGATTTTCCTTTCACAAACGGATATTAAAAAACAAAAAATGAGTGGTTATTTGATTTTCGTTTTAAAATACAGAAATTAATATTGAAATACAAGGCGTTTTTCTTTATTGGGGTCAAAAAGAGATGAACCAAACTTAAAAAAAACAGGTTGATTTTAAAAAACAGAAATAAAATCACAAAAACGCCCCATTTTTCATATTCTGCTCCTCGCGCACAGAGGTGTGGCCAATCACTCACCACTACCCATCATGACGTCACATGTTCCTCTCATTAACATGAGTAAAAATAGAAAATCATAATTTAAAGGCTACCAAAACTAAGGTTAAAATAAATATCTAACATCTACCCAAAAGTATGCTCATTTTAAAATAATTAACAAAATATATCCATGAAATTAATTCCCTCACCATAAGTTTAAAGATGAATTTTCCAAGTTATAATCATGTGTCCCCTTGTGTTCATTGTTACTTTATCTTTTGTTACATTAGATATTGGTCAATGGTCATTCGATTTTAAATGACCACATGAATTTCCCCTTGTGGGATAATAAAGTTGACCTTTGACCTTTGACCTTTGATAAATATTTGTATGTTTTATAGGAAGAGAAAAGAGAGATTTTGATATGAAAAAAATATATCTCATGTAACAAAAGATAAAGTAACAATGAACACAGGGACACATGACTATAACTTGGAAAATTGTTTTTTTTTTTATTGTGCTGTCTTTAAACTTATGGTGAGGGAATTCATTTCATGGATATATATTTTTTAAATTATTTTAAAATGTGCATACTTTTTTGGGGGGAAGCGGACATGTTAGATATTTATTTTTAACGTTAGTTTTTGGTCAGTGTATCTTTTGGACATTCGATTTTCCTTTCACAAACGGATATTAAAAAACAAAAAATGAGTGGTTATTTGATTTTCGTTTTAAAATACAGAAATTAATATTGAAATACAAGGCGTTTTTCTTTATTGGGGTCAAAAAGAGATGAACCAAATTTAAAAAAAACAGGTTGATTTTAAAAAACAGAAATAAAATCACAAAAACGCCCCATTTTTCATATTCTGCTCCTCGCGCACAGAGGTGTGGCCAATCACTCACCACTACCCATCATGACGTCACATGTTCCTCTCATTAACATGAGTAAAAATAGAAAATCATAATTTAAAGGCTACCAAAACTAAGGTTAAAATAAATATCTAACATCTACCCAAAAGTATGCTCATTTTAAAATAATTAACAAAATATATCCATGAAATTAATTCCCTCACCATAAGTTTAAAGATGAATTTTCCAAGTTATAATCATGTGTCCCCTTGTGTTCATTGTTACTTTATCTTTTGTTACATTAGATATTGGTCAATGGTCATTCGATTTTAAATGACCACATGAATTTCCCCTTGTGGGATAATAAAGTTGACCTTTGACCTTTGACCTTTGATAAATATTTGTATGTTTTATAGGAAGAGAAAAGAGAGATTTTGATATGAAAAAAATATATCTCATGTAACAAAAGATAAAGTAACAATGAACACAGGGACACATGACTATAACTTGGAAAATTGTTTTTTTTTTTATTGTGCTGTCTTTAAACTTATGGTGAGGGAATTCATTTCATGGATATATATTTTTTAAATTATTTTAAAATGTGCATACTTTTTTGGGGGGAAGCGGACATGTTAGATATTTATTTTTAACGTTAGTTTTTGGTCAGTGTATCTTTTGGACATTCGATTTTCCTTTCACAAACGGATATTAAAAAACAAAAAATGAGTGGTTATTTGATTTTCGTTTTAAAATACAGAAATTAATATTGAAATACAAGGCGTTTTTCTTTATTGGGGTCAAAAAGAGATGAACCAAATTTAAAAAAAACAGGTTGATTTTAAAAAACAGAAATAAAATCACAAAAACGCCCCATTTTTCATATTCTGCTCCTCGCGCACAGAGGTGTGGCCAATCACTCACCACTACCCATCATGACGTCACATGTTCCTCTCATTAACATGAGTAAAAATAGAAAATCATAATTTAAAGGCTACCAAAACTAAGGTTAAAATAAATATCTAACATCTACCCAAAAGTATGCTCATTTTAAAATAATTAACAAAATATATCCATGAAATTAATTCCCTCACCATAAGTTTAAAGATGAATTTTCCAAGTTATAATCATGTGTCCCCTTGTGTTCATTGTTACTTTATCTTTTGTTACATTAGATATTGGTCAATGGTCATTCGATTTTAAATGACCACATGAATTTCCCCTTGTGGGATAATAAAGTTGACCTTTGACCTTTGATAAATATTTGTATGTTTTATAGGAAGAGAAAAGAGAGATTTTGATACGAAAGACTTTTACAACCCAAATATCTCATGTAACAAAAGATAAAGTAACATTGAACACAGGGACACATGACTATAACTTGGAAAATTGTTTTTTTTTTTATTGTGCTGTCTTTAAACTTATGGTGAGGGAATTCATTTCATGGATATATATTTTTTAAATTATTTTAAAATGTGCATACTTTTTTGGGGGGAAGCGGACATGTTAGATATTTATTTTTAACGTTAGTTTTCGGTCAGTGTATCTTTTGGACATTCGATTTTCCTTTCACAAACGGATATTAAAAAACAAAAAATGAGTGGTTATTTGATTTTTGTTTTAAAATACAGAAATTAATATTGAAATACAAGGCGTTTTTCTTTATTGGGGTCAAAAAGAGATGAACCAAACTTAAAAAAAACAGGTTGATTTTAAAAAACAGAAATAAAATCACAAAAACGCCCCATTTTTCATATTCTGCTCCTCGCGCACAGAGGCGTGGCCAATCACTCACCACTACCCATCATGACGTCACATGTTCCTCTCATTAACATGAGTAAAAATAGAAAATCATAATTTAAAGGCTACCAAAACTAATGTTAAGATAAATATCTAACATCTACCCAAAAGTATGCTCATTTTAAAATAATTAACAAAATATATCCATGAAATTAATTCCCTCACCATAAGTTTAAAGATGAATTTTCCAAGTTATAATCATGTGTCCCTGTGTTCATTGTTACTTTATCTTTTGTTACATTAGATATTGGTCAATGGTCATTCGATTTTAAATGACCACATGAATTTCCCCTTGTGGGATAATAAAGTTGACCTTTGACCTTTGACCTTTGATAAATATTTGTATGTTTTATAGAAAGAGAAAAGAGAGATTTTGATATGAAAAAAATATATCTCATGTAACAAAAGATAAAGTAACATTGAACACAGGGACACATGACTATAACTTGGAAAATTGTTTTTTTTTTTATTGTGCTGTCTTTTAACTTATGGTGAGGGAATTCATTTCATGGATATATATTTTTTAAATTATTTTAAAATGTGCATACTTTTTTGGGGGGAAGCGGACATGTTAGATATTTATTTTTAACGTTAGTTTTCGGTCAGTGTATCTTTTGGACATTCGATTTTCCTTTCACAAACGGATATTAAAAAACAAAAAATGAGTGGTTATTTGATTTTCGTTTTAAAATACAGAAATTAATATTGAAATACAAGGCGTTTTTCTTTATTGGGGTCAAAAAGGGATGAACTAAACTTAAAAAAAACAGGTTGATTTTAAAAAACAAAAAATAAAATCACAAAAACGCCCCATTTTTCATATTCTGCTCCTCGCGCACAGAGGTGTGGCCAATCACTCACCACTACCCATCATGACGTCACATGTTCCTCTCATTTCCATGTTTATAAATAGAAACTAATAATTTAAAAGCTACCAAAACTAATGTTAAGATAAATATCTAACATGTCCGCTTCCCCCCCAAAAAAAGTATGCAAATAATTAATAAAATATATCCATGAAATGAATTCCCTCACCATAAGTTTAAAGACAGCACAATAAAAAACTAATTTTCCAAGTTATAATCATGTGTCCCTGTGTTCATTGTTACTTTATCTTTTGTTACATGAGATATTTGGGTTGTATATGTATTTCATATCAAAATCTATCTTTTCTCTTCCTATAAAACATACAAATATTTATGATGACTCATCTTGAACTTGAATGTAATATTTGCACTAGTTGTAAAGCTGATTTGTAGTGGTTGAAGAAGTATAGCAATCAAAACTCAACTTGTAGGCCTACTAACAGTGTCAAAATTAAAATTTGTCACTAAGCAGAATATCCCCTGTAAAATCTATATTATAAAATAATGATAAAGTATGCGCATTTTAAAATAATTAACAAAATGTATCCATGAAATGAATTCCCTCACCATAAGTTTAAAGACACCACAATAAAAATTTTCCAAGTTATAAACATGTGCCCTGTGTTCGTTGTTACTTTATCTTTTGTTACATTAGATATTTGGGTTGTAAAAGGGTCAGTGTATCTTTTGGTCATTCGATTTTCAGTCTCCGCCACCCTGATATTCACCTTACCTACTGCCTCCTCCTCCTCGTGCACAGGGGTGTGGCCAATCAGTCACCACTACCCATAAGAAGGAGGGTGACATCACATGTTCCTCTCATTCCCATGAGTAAAAATAGAAACTAATAATTTAAAGGCTACCAAAACTAATGTTAAGATAAATATCTAACATGTCTGCTTCCCCCCCAAAGTATGCACATTTTTAAATAATTAACAAAATATATCCATGAAATGAATTCCCTCACCATAAGTTTAAAGACAGCACAATAAAAAACTAATTTTCCAAGTTATAATCATGTGTCCCTGTGTTCATTGATACTTTATCTTTTGTTACATGAGATATTTGGGTTGTAAAAGTATTTTTTTCATATCAAAATCTCCCTTTTCTCTTCCTACTTTCATAGATTAAGCTACTGGAGTTACCCTGCACTATATTCAGTTTTAACAGTTTTTTTTCATCTCCTTGTAATTTTATATCTGGTATTTTTTTTTTGCACTTTGCACTACTAACTTTTTTACTGCCTTTTTATTAACATTATTAGGCTGACCCCCATATGACAACTATTAGGACTTTTAAGAAATTTAAACATGCACTATCTGGCGCACTTTACACTATACATCCTATATACCACTTTATTGCTGACTGCACATATGTACATATTACATTTATCTATTTATTTATTTATTGCACATTCTACATTTATTTATTGATGGACTGTACACACTATGTTCACCCATTCACTCTTTATCTTTTATATCTCTATTATTGTCTTTATAATTTTTGTATACCTTTACCTCTC
This sequence comes from Sebastes umbrosus, assembly GCF_015220745.1. Classification (NCBI taxonomy): domain Eukaryota; kingdom Metazoa; phylum Chordata; class Actinopteri; order Perciformes; family Sebastidae; genus Sebastes; species Sebastes umbrosus. The sequence goes on from NC_051289.1 coordinate 16,941,674, forward strand.
CTATGATTCACTCTGTTTGCTGATGTTGCTGCTTTGACACATGAATTTCCCTCCGGGGATTAATAAAGGTTCATCTTATCTTATCTTATCTTATTAACATGTTTTGCACTATGGAACTGTGATGCTGGAAACTTGAGTTTCCCTCGGGATCAATAAAGTTACTATTTCTCTATCCATCTATCTATCTATCTATCTATCTATCTATCTATCTATCTATCTATCTATCCATCTATCTATCTATCTATCTATCTATCTATCTATCTATCTATCTATCTATCTATCTATCTGTTTTTATGTTTTTTATTTTTTCCCACTCGCACCCACAGTCCTTGAATGCATCACCAGTGTTCAGTTTCAAATGTGATGAAGCTGCAACCTGATTGGTCCAGCGGCATTTGACGCGGGAAAATCGCCTAGCAACCTACCAAGTCTTTTTTAAATACTTTCCCATTAGCTTTATAAACTCCTCAACCTTTACCTCTTTCTTCACAAGTATACCAGCTATATCTAGAAAGTTAAAATGTTTTACTACCCAAATGTCCTCCATCATCACACTGGATGTTTTTCTACAATTTGGTGAGTTTAAAGAAAGCTAGCTCATTAGCTTGTAAAGTTAGCAAAGGTTTATTTCTAAATGTTGTAAATGTGTAAATGTGTTGTGTTGTTGTAAATGTGTTTTGTTATTCAGGTTGGCAGCCACCAGAGGTATCAAGGTCACTCGCAGAGAACTTCTCAGAGTCAATGTCAACAGAACATGGTAAGAGCATCCACAGGCTGATGGCTAGTGGTGGCTTACCTGTCTGGGTTTGTTGCTAGGGAGACTGATTGATTTGATCAGTAGCTAAGTAAGTTAGGCTAGATCAGGGGTCAGCAACCTTTACCATCAAACCAGACATTTAGGCAAAACAAAATAAATAATAATCTGTCTGGAGCTGCAAAACCTTTGAGCATTGTGATGGATCTGAGATTTCCAGAATAAAGTCATAATATTATGAGAAAAAAAGTCATAACTTTACGAGAAAAAAGTCGTAATATTACGAGAATAATGTTATAACTCTATGCGGAAAAAAAAGTCATACTATTACGAGAAAAAAGTCATAACTTCACGAGAAAAAAAGTCGTAATATTACGATAATAAAGTCATAATTTAACGAGAAAAAAAATTCTAATATTACGAGAATAAAGTCATAATTTATGCGAAAAAAAGTTGTAATATTACGAGAAAAAAGTCATAACTTCACGAGAAAAAAAGTCGTAATATTACGATAATAAAGTTATAACTCTATGCGGAAAAAGTCATAATATTACGAGAATAAAGTCATAATTTAACGAGAAAAAAAATTCTAATATTTTACGAGAATAAAGTCATAATTTATGCGAAAAAAAAGTCGTAATATTACGGGAATAAAGTCATAACTTTAAAAAAAGAAAATAACAAGTACAAATTACTACTTTATAATATTATGACTTTATTCTCACAATACTACGACTTTTTTCTCTTAAAATTATGACTTTATTCTCATAATATTACGACTTTTGTTTCTCGTAAACGTATGACTTTTTTTCATAATATTATGACTTTATTCTCGAAATCTCTGATTTATTTTTTTTCCTCAATGTGGCCCTAATACTCCGTTGTACCATCGTATCATAGACCTACAACAATGATAAATAAAAATGAAAATGTAAATAAAAAACAGTTATTCATTTCCATTTTTAAAAATCCACATGGAGCCACTGGAGAGGGGCTAAAGAGCCACATGTGGCTAAAGAGCCACAGGTTGCTGACCCCTGGGCTAGATAAAAGATATGTTTAATCTTTGTATTATATGTATAATGTTTTTGTAGTATTTTTGTAACCCATGTCTCACTTTGCCAGTCTTACTTGGTGATAGATCATTTTTAATTGTATGTGTGTGCTGGAATCATGGCCGGGATGCATCTTTAGCATCTTGCTCTCAAGCAATCTGTAGTCTAGTTTGGTATAAAGGTATTCTCACCTGCTAGAGTTTGAAGCTAAGTTATAAGCTAAGCTATAGTGTTTTATCCTCTTTGAATTTAAATATTTTGTACACTATTTTTAGGGATCCCGTGCAAATTGTTCAAGATGAAACACACAATGTAAAAATTCATCATTCATTTTTGTTAAACTTCACAGCGGGGACATTTTGGACTATGTGACAGCTCAGGTTCCTGCACCGCAACCCAACCTACCGAGGCCTCGGTTCTCTCTCTACCTGTCCTCTCAGCTGCAGTATGGAGTGGTTGTAGTCTACCACAGGCAGTGTGGCATCCTGCTCGGTAAGGGGAAAAGACAAAGAGGAACAAGCAAGAGTAGAAAAATCTGTCGTAACACTTCTCCAAGCCGCACTGTCTACACACAATGTACTGTAACTTCCTGCTTGATGAGAAATGCAAACCCACATACTGTATTTTCAGTTACTGTGGCAGAAGTCTAATTTTATAGCATATACCAGAGGTCTGTGCATAGAGTGAGGTAGTTGGATTAAAACAAGGGATTCCAGCTGCTTACTTATACATTTGCAGAAAATGCAGTCAGTAAGCTGGATTGACTTTCAGTTTAACAAGAAACATTATTTTCCATCGGGCGGCTTAAGCTCAGGTGAAATGTGAAAACACAGTAGACAAGTTGTCTCTAAATGTAGAAATCTCTGCTGTTTGGGTTTAAAACCAAAACAGTGCTATTGTCATACATCCGCACAATGCATGTTTCCCCAACTCACCATGACAACGTCTGATTTAGAAGCCAATATAGAGCTGATGAATGCAATAACATCAAACACTCAACCGTCTCTATTCATCTGGTCTTAAATTACACCCTGACATTGATATTGCATCCGACAGATTCACAATCATGCTGTTGTTATGGTTGATGAAAACAGTGAAATACAATGATGATAAGCAGGAGGAGAGGCCAAGAAAGCATCCACTGTTTGTTGTCTACGGTGCCTCTTGAATATAGCAACGGTATTTCATTTCATCAATTAGTAGAATAGAATAACCCCCAAAAGCTGTCAGACAACAAAATATGTTTATGCTGTATTTCATAAGCATGCCATGGTGGAGTTTTTCCTCTTAGTTTCGTAATATGACCTTTTAAAAATGTGAATTTTTCCACTTTAATTTCCACTAGTCCAGACTAGAGTGTGGATTTCAATAAACCCAAAATGTATTCATAAGAAGCTTTTATGAATTACCTTAAATATGACCCATGGTGTAAAAAAAACATATAATTACTAGGATACCTTGTTTGTTCCTTCGTTTTAACTCCATTTCTGTTTTTCAGAGGAGATTCAACAGACCATCGACCGCCTGCTGCGCTCTAAAAGATGCATCTATATTGACATGGCTTTATCTGACAGGTCTGCACACACTCACACACCACAAATTAGATCATGCGCAGTGGAAGATTGTTTTGTATCCTTGGGCGCCTTAACTTTTAAGCTGTGCCGAGGTTGCATGTGTTTAAGGAAGTCTGATCTCAAAAGCGTCTGGTGGAATATTTATGAGGGAGATTGTTTTGGGGAATAAAGTCTTTGAAAAGGAGACAGTAGTGTTTTATTGCGTGAGTGAGTGATGGACAAATTGAGCTACTTTCATGCGAATGGCTTCGTAAATGTTTAATAAGCCGTTTTATGTAACAGCGGTAATGTGTGAGCTCTGCAGATGCAATATATCTTTCCACATTCTGCACTCTAAAGATGCCGTGTGTTAATCTTACTCCAGTAATATTTTGTTATTGTATAAATCCATGAAAACCAACAGTGCGGATAAAATTATGCATAGTGTTGCATTAGCCTGTGTGTGTGATGTTTTAATATTTTGATAAGACACCTTGGCGTGTCTCGCTCTCTCTTTATCTGGCAGGTTGGCTTTGGATGTGCCTGACAGCCTGTTCATGATGGAGCAGGCTGAGGGAGCTCAGGACCCCTTCTTCGGTCTCATGGCGTCACACCAACTGCCCAGCCCCTATAAAATGCACCAGGTACATTAATGACACCTACACCCGTACAGCCATATACTGCATGTGTTGGTGCAGTTGCCAGTTAATCTACACAGGGGATATAATTTAATGTCTGTTTCTGTAGTGTAGCACAACAAAACTCAACAAATATGAAATGTACATGTACACAGTCACCTTCCCAAGGTAATCTGCACTGCATATCAAATATTCACTCTGTAAACACAAAGTAGGCTGGATGGATGTAGTGAACTATTTTTGTCAGGAGCAGTGGGAAACCTCCGGGTCTGAAAAGTAAAGCCAATGTGGAAGTGCTTTAAACTTGCATTCTTTCTAATAGCCAGCAGGGGGCGACTCCTCTGGTTGCAAAAAGAAGTCTGATTGTATAGAAGTCTCTGAGAAAATGAGCCTACTTCTCACTGGATTTATTACCTCAGTAAACATTATAAACATGAGTTTATGGTCTCAATCACTAGTTTCAAGTCTTCTTCAATACAGCATGATGTTCATTTAGTAAATTAAGGTCCCATTGAGAGTCAAATAGACCATAAAGCAGGGGATGCTTTAGGGTGTGGCTACCTTGTGATTGACAGGTCGTTACCACGGCATTGTCCGGTCTGGGAGTTGTCCGTGTTTTCGTCTTACAACTTTAACCCTTTCACAGTGTGTTTTCAGTTCATGAAAGTTAATTGTAACACTTTTGTCGCCTGAAAAATGTCTTATTCAGCCTTCAGTTATAACGATAACGATATTAGTAGTAGTAGTTTGAGGTAACCCAATAAACTATACATACAAACATGACTCAAGATGCTCGATATTAAGTATACCTGACATGTACCCTGCACCCATAATATGATACTTTTATAACTGTAAATGTGTCAGAAAAACTGCAGTTTCCAGAGGAAATATTCCCACGTCTGAAGAACAGTTAATTAATGAGGCAACACCTCTTATGTAAGACCATTTGTGACTTTGGCTCTTTCAGTAATGCTTTAACTTTTGATTAAACATCAGTAAATCGATAAAAGATGAAAATTGCATAATGGTAAGTGGACCACATTCAGCACAAATGCTCAGCTGCTACCACATTTAGAGCTAATACACTTATCTAAAGGAAGTAGCCTCTACACGGCCACATAGGTTGACCTGATAAAATATGCTCTTGTGATTTTACTTTTCAGGGTTTTCCTACATTATATGTTTTTTGACACACAGATCTACAACATCCCAGTTTTTTTTATGCTCACTGTCAAGTCACCGATAAACCATCAACCACAACAAGTGTAGGTCACTCCCATTGTAACATAGCATATGTGCAATTTCCCTCCATACTATCCATTGGTATTGTCAGACACAGTAAATCACAGCAGATAACTGTTATTCAGTCTGTGTGCTGTAAATCTGGCAGACATGGCTGAACTTTGTCCTCCTTGTAATCTTTCCCTGTGGACTTAAATCACAGACGGAGACAAAGTGTGAGACTACATAACATGAAAAGAATTCACTGGGTACTATCATGGAATTCAAAGGATCCTTAAACAGGACTTTTGGCTTTCAGAATGCAACTTAGAAACTGCTGTATATTTAGATTCAGTTTGTATTTCAGTATTTTAAACATAAGGAAGTTTAGTCTTCAACAACCGTAACCTTATGTTTACATGCAACACATTTTGGACATGAAGAGGTAGCTTTCTTCAGTTCACACTCTGACTGGAATAGTCCCAGAAATGTAAATAAAGCTGTGTTGGTATTCTGTCTTGTTATATAAAAACTGTAATGTGTATTTTCTAGCCAATGTCGGTGATTGAGGAGGCAGGTTCACAGCACTCCCTGGTGCCCATTCCCCACACCGCACTTGACATGGAGGGTGAGACTGGTATTTTAACATATAAAAGGCTGTATAGCTGTGTCCCATTTCAAAATGCGGCTCCAAAATTCAAGACCAAAATATCATAATTCCTTTGAAAGAGGCCTCGCCTGGAATAGGACACAGTTTGCTTCCAAAATTGCTTTGTGACACTTTGTGTTTATGCACTTTGAATAAACCTACTCTCATTAAGAAATTAGATTATTATGATTCTGATCTGTAATAGCGGTTGTGGTAACATTTTTGCATGTTTCCAGTCAAGATAATCTAATAATCTTCAGAGGTTTGATAAGTGGGTTAGTTCATTATCTTAGATTCCATAAGTGGATTTTCTAAATTTAAACTTTTGGCAGAGGAGTGTTGCTATTTCAGCTCCTGTTAAGAAATTGTGAATAAATGTTCTTTAATGAGTGAATTCATTTTATTTTATCTGCACATATTGAATTAAAAATGCATCAGTCCCAGGCTAAGTCCAGACCCTCACAGTCTCACATCCTTCTTGTGCTGCGAACATGCTTTGCTCCTAATTCCTCCCGCTGTGTTAAACCAGGTTTCCGGTCGCCTCCGGCTGCCATCTCCCTGAGAGAGAAGGAGCAGTTCGTCGTGACCGCTGCTGAGGTAAACTCTCTGTCACAGTCCAGGGACAGGAAACATCCCAGTCATCAGTTTTAGGTGCATCGGGTGTCCTGGTGAATCACTGAGCTGGGATGTGGACCGTGTGCCTACAACAGCTTTAGTTAAGGTCTTTGTCACAAGTTCGCTGCTCGCTTGTTGGTCTTTCCTGTCACTCAGGAAGTAGCATTAAAGCTGCAGTGGGTAGAAATGGAGCAAATACATTATGATTGAAAAAATATATTTTTATAAAACTGTCACTATATCCTGACAGTAGAGCATGAGACAGGTAATCTGAAAAAAAAATGATGCCTCTGTGTCCTCCGGTGCTCCTAATGGCATCTGGAAGATTTCACAGACCGGAGGAAAACAACCAATCAGAGCCGAGCTGGAACCTTGCCGTCTCTGAGCAGCTGTCAATCACTCACAAACTCTGATCAAACGGTCAAACTAGGCAGCGCTGATCAAATATGAATCAATATTCTGATACTATAATGCCTATTTCTCGCCTCAAATGTTTTCAGAAACATCTTGTGTTGTACTGGCTGTAAAATGAGAAAGTTTGTGACCCGGCAGTCATGTTGAGATCTTTTGAAGAAATACCAAGCACCGCCCACCAGCTGGAGCAGAGCCAATAAGAACGCTCTCTCTGAAATTAAGTCTCCAGTCACTTTTTAAAGCCTGAAAACAGAGCCATGAGGAGGTGCAGAAGTCTAGTTATCTCTCAGAACACTTGAATTAAAATATGCAGAAAGGTTATTATAGAATTTTTGATGCCAAAAACATTCTGCCTACTGCCACTTTAAAACCAGTACAGATTCTACATCGTCCAGTCCGTTTGTGACAATAATTTATATTTTTCGTTAACAGAGTTTTGAGGGAGGTTTGTGGTTTTCACTGCTCAAAAAAGTACAGATATATGTTTTTTTTTTTACTAAAGTCTAAAAGTTCCATCGGTTTTCTAAATGGTGTGTTTAATGCAGTGAAGTTAATGATGTAGTGGATGTAAAATAACTGATGCCAAACTGACTGTCCTGAATTCACCTCTTAATGTCCACAGTGCTTAACAGAAGGCCTAGTTTTATTATCTTAGTCATAAAGTGCAGCTGTGTCTCACTACAGTAAGTCCAACAGTCCTCCACACACTATTACCATCCCTATTCTATCACTTAGGGACTGACAATGCTCCTCCTGAAGGGGCATCAGCTGATGAAGTCCATTTTGGCTTGATAAGATCTGACTTAAATTACATCAGGCTGCACTCACAGTTTGTTTACGGAGATATGTGGCTCACTTTTCTGTTGTCCTCCTCTCACCCCCCCGCTCGCCTGCCCCTCGGCTTTATTTTTGCTTTGCATGCAGAAGTGTAGTAATTTCTTCATATGTGCTTCTGTTTTTGTGGTTGCTGTATTTTACCGCAGTTTTACATCACTTTACTTATTCATCACCGTGGACACCAAACAGACCAAACCTCATTGCTTCTATTTGTTTCTAATCCCCGTCTCTTTATTCTTTACTTTTGGTTCTCTTCTGACTTTTGTCTGTCTCTAATTCTCCTTCTGATTCAGTGTTTTGATGGAAATGACCTTCCTGAAGCCACAGACAGAGAGATTGACCTGTTGATGGATCAACCAGACCACTTCCGTAGAGGTGTGTGCTCCTGTCTTTAACATTTATCTCTGTGTATTAGTTGTTTAATCGGTAGGGGTGTGACGATTAACCGATATGTGTCGGAAAATCAATACAAAAGTCTTGGATACGGCAACATCGATACAAAAAATGTATACGCCCGTCATACTGAGGGTTTGTACTACATTTTAAGGATTTGTGAAGTGTCTAGTTTATCAGTCCCACAGTGTGCTCCTCTCTTGTATCGTGTCTGAAACCAGTCAACCAGGTCAAATTCTTTGTGCCGCCACTGTAATTGAAAATTTAAAAAAAGCAATTCTCACTCTGTGAGTGATTTTGCTGCCAGAAGGAAACCGTTTATTTTCAGGAGGCTGTTTCATTTCAGGGGAGAATTGAGAGGGAACATCTCTTAAGTTTGAGAAAGCCTGCCTTGCTTTAACAAAAACCTGCTGTTCTTAGCCAAGACAAGCACAAGGATGTTGTGTTGTTTTTACTCTCGATTCACCTCCTGCATTAAAACCAGTCTCGTCTCCTAAAAAAGACATTCCCATACAACTAAACTGCATTTTCAAATAACATTTGCATTTGATGAATCACAAATACGTTCGTAAGTCCGTGGACGGCAGCAGCAAGTGACACATTAACGAGCGACGCACAGAGCAGGTGACGTAGTATATCGAGCGACCGTGAATGAAAGTTACATGGAATAATAACTTTATTGAAAGTTATGAGGTATAATAAGGAGTATAAAGAAAGTCCATGTGATCGCTGTTCATGTCTCGTGTGAAACAGTAATTTTAAGCCAAACCATGATAGTTTTTTTACTAAACCTAACCCAGTAGTTTTTTTTTTTCCTATTTCATTTATGAAGATTTTTCCTTTTTACAATACAAAAAAAACAAAAGCAGACAAATAGACATGACAGAATTGAACAAAAGAAAACAAACTAGAAGAGCACTCGGAGAGCGCAGACCTCTGCCGAGGCAGGTTTCATGTACGTCGGCCATGGCGGAGGTAACGAACAAACAAACTGCCAGCTCACAGAAAAAGTGCAGATGTGCATGTCAATCCATACGATGACTGAAATGTCCACAAGTGCATTGAGGATCAGAACTAGTCCAGAATCAAGACCAAGTGAGGTCGAGGAAGGCCCAAGACGAAGGCCAGAAAACTGAAATCCTGGCGGATCAAAGCACAATGCAATACAATACAGTACAGTTCAATACAAATTAGTTCCCAGGTTGACATCTCTCTCTCCTAATGTGTTCAATAGAGGGTCCCCAGATCTTGAGAAACTTGGGATGGGCACTGGACAAAAGTGTGCCGAATTTCTTCAAGGTATAGAAACGAAACCATCTAATTTAACCATGTTTTAAAGCTAGGAGGGGAAACTGATTTCCACTCTAGTAGTTTTGTTAACTAAACCTAACTAAGTAGTGCTGTTGCGATTTTTACGTTTTGTTTCAATTTTAATTGTTTAAATCAGTTTAAAACTGCGACCGTAATCCGGGAGAAAATACGTTTCCTTCTTAACGTAATTGAAAATGCAGTTTAGTTGCATGGAAACATCATTTTGTGGGAGACGGGGCTGATTAAAACAGCAGTCAGAGAGTAGAGAGGGAATTTGTTAAGAGGTTTATAGGTTTCTACTGATTAGATCGTTTTGGGTAAGTGTGTTCACTTGAACATCTGGTTGTGTCCATTCATTGTGTCACTGCATTATGTACGTGTGTGTGTTAAACAGACGTGGATGAGCAGCAGACAGACGAGAGGACCAGGGACCGCGAAGGAGCCATGTCCTCCATTGACCAGTGAGTCAGTTTGATTGTCCGTCCCCCAACAGTCAGTATGTCGTCAGTATAGTTAGCTCAGACCTGATGATGACAAACTGTAACGTGACGGATAAACAGGTTAAGACATGTGGTGTACTGTAAGCATGTGTGTGTGTTACTGTATCCAGGCTGAAGGAGACAGTGCTGGGAGCAGAGCGGGACAGCGTGTGGCTGTTCGACGAGGAGACGGGTCACCCTGCGGAGGTCCCTCTGGCTGCTCTTGCCCAAGAGATGACCCCGCTGCAGGTTGCCATGCCAACTCCACCCTCCGGGGCATCTGGAGACAGAGAAACAGAAAGTTACAAAGAAGAGGTGAGACATGGGTGATGTTGTCTGTTCATTAATTTGTTTCAGTAGTAGCAACATTTAAACTGAAATAGTGAATGATTTACAGTTTGATGGACAAATAACAAGTAATTAAGATTATACATTTCACTTTGTCTTTTATAAAGTGCCTAAATGGAAAATACAAACTATTAAATCCTACTTGAGTGCCTCTCTACGCCCATTATTATTCCACTAAAATAGAAATTCCCAGTACCTTTCTGTTTACCTGCTATCCAGATTGTGACATGTAGGAAACACAGAGATGACAGTGACAAAGCGTTTGCTGCTGTGACAGTTGTCGTCACCTTTAATTTACATTCCACGGAGTGACTCACATGAGCTGCTGGTTTCGTTTTGGAAAACGAGTAATGGAAAGCACATGTGGGTGTGTCGACACTTTATTCATAGTTTCCAGTTTGTGTGCCGGAGCGTGACATTCCTTTTATAGATCCAGTGCTGTAAACATTAAAAGCTGTGTGTTTTCTCACTCTGCCGTCAGGTGGTTGCTCCTCCTCTCAAGAAGCGCCGTGGAAGTCGCAGGCGTCAGCTGGTCTTTGCAGACCCTCAGGTCCAGATATCTGAGAGAGCGATGAAGGAACAGATTGTGAACCCGCAGGCTGAGACACTGAAACTGGTACAGAAACACACTGGGATTGTTTTTAAGTGGATCTGCCGTATAGAATGCAGTACTTATAGTTTTCAAAGTCATTCCAGTCATTTAAAGTGAAGTTTGGTGCCCTTAAGCTGGGGACACACCAAGTCGACATCAAAGAACTAGAGGCGACGAAGGCCACCACTTGCGTCGCATTACGTCGCCTTTGTTTTGGCTGACATGTTGCACCCGAACGCACCGCAAAGACTACGGCCGACGGCCAGTTAGCACGTACATTCTGCGCCTGCGTGAGATGAAATAACTCTCCACACCGGCAGGCGGCGGTAGACTGTATTTATCATTCAAAAAGGGAACCCAGAAGACTGAGGACGGCGGATATACAAGCTTTTATTATGATAAGTACATGAAACAAAGCGCCGTCTGCCGACCATTTTCACACCACTCTCACTCACCATTCAGCTTCATTCCAGACGGCCATGATGTCGTTGTGAAAATATCTGTGTATTAGAATGATCAGATGAGATGAAGATGGAAAATGAGAAGAGCCTTCTGTGTTTTTCCTCTTGACTTTACTCGTTTGCTCACATCCTTTTTTTCTTCTCGTGCACTGATTCGACACGCTAAATCGGACGAAAAAACTCAACCACGGGAAGATTAGAGCCGACGGTGCGAGACACACACCAAACTGTCCAACGGTCGACCGTCTTCTTGGTGTGTCGGGGCCTTTAAAGGTTCATCTGCGCCATATGGCTCCGCTACTTTCTACTCTACTGACTGAACAGAGTCCCTGGAGTTATTTAGGCTTTTTCTGTGATCTCACACACATACAGTACCAGCACATTACAAACAGCCCTCTCTCTCTCTCTCTCTCTCTCTCCCTCTCACCATACCAAAAGCTGTCTATGCAGACACACAAATACACACAGAAAGAGGATCAAGGGTTCACTGTCACTGATCAATTGAATTTTCAGTCATTGCCATTCTGTAATCAAAGACTTGCCGTCAAAGTGTCTACTCACCAGGGTGCCAGTTAATTAAACTCCAGCTCTCCACTTCTCTCCCTGCCCTCTAAGCCCACTGGGATAGTGCTCATTGATTTTATTCCCCTCCTGCTTTCTTTCCTTCTTCCCTCCTTCCTTCCTTATTTCTTTAATTTCCTTTGAGACACCATCATCGGCTTTTACCCCTTCTCTCTCTCTCTCTCCAGAAAAACACTGAAAACAAGCAAGAATCCTACATGAAACAGTGCCATGAAGCTAATATTTTCTTCTTCCTCTCAGTCCGACTTCCTGCTGGACTTGACCTCCTTGACCAAGCGTGGCACTCCTGCTCAGCTCTTGGCTGTCCCCTGTGGATGTCAGTGCTAAGTGCTACACTTTACCCCTGGTTATTGATTCTACCTGTTTACTATTGACTGAATATTAACTAGTATTCCTTAGCTTTTTATTCAATATTGAAATCCCCGGCAGACATAAGGATTATAAGATATTATTAAGAAGCGCACAATAGGGAAAACTAAACAAACAGAAAACTAGTCAACAAATGCATTATAAAAAAGTCTAGACTGTTTCAACAGCTGCATTGCTAGGCAACAGCTTGGGTCCATGTTTACTTCTTGTCAGCTTATGTCATTACATAAGTTGCATCCAAAATCACATACTATGCACTACATGCCCAATAGGTGAACTATCGTTTGACATACTTTTGTGTGTATAAACAGTAGTGTGTATCTTTAGCAGTAATTTACATCGTCACTTCCTGAAAGCCTCCTTGGACTTGTTGGCTACGTGTAACCATGGTAACCCTTGCCAACCAAAATGACAATTTGTGAGAATCAAAGTCTGTATATACGCCTGGTAAAGTGAATTTTAATATTTCACTGGAAATAGTATGCAATTTGTGTATTATTGGTTTCATACTAAGGGTTCGGACGTACTAAAATATCTCACATGCTGTTTTTGTGAACTAAATATCATGTTAGTGTGGAATTTCAGACGCAACCACACAATGCAACATTTATAATGTTTACCTTTACAGCTGTGAAATGGTCTATATAGATATAGATATAGGAGATAAAAGTTTGCTGATACCAGACACCATGCAGAGCATTTTATATCAGTCTGTCCACTAGGAGATGCTATACACCAGCAGCACTGTGTCATCAATATATTGGCAATACTTCCTCCTTCCATATTTGATCAGTTCTGTTTTATTTATAGCTGTCACTGCAGCTATAAGACTTAAAGTTACCCCACCGATGAAATTAAATAAAACGTCACAATTATAAAAATAAACAAGTTAGAATAATTATGACAGAACTTCTATGTTTTAAATGTCCTCAATGTGAGCTTATTGTGAGCCAGTGATATTACATGAGGTCAATGTATTGTGAATATTACATCAATACATAAAAACAGCAGTTTTACTCTATATTTAACAGAAACATGCCCGCCTCACAGCAGCCATTTCAATAATAAAAAGGCCCGTCTAGGTTGAGTGATGAGACGATCACACCTTCTGAATCAGTGGCAATAACAGTAAATCCCAAAACAACATCTGTAGCAATAACAATGTTAACGTTATGGGTGATGATGAGACTATAAAACAGTTCCTCCTGAGTCACTTTTTAAAAGATGTGTCTGGCAAGTGGTGCTGTAGATCTGCACACTTCTGAGGCAAAGAACCCAATAAATGTGCTAAGAAAACAAATTGCATGTTTAAGCAGGTTAAATGAATCCCAGTGGTTATCAGTTTTAGACTTAAAAGTTTTAGATGACTTGCTGTGCAGTCAGAGAGAAAATATTGTGCTCAAGGACACACGGCCTATTGCAGAAACTCAACCTCGCTCCTTTTCAGAGCCCCCAGAGTAAAACTCATCATAAACTTTGAGCATGTTTTCTAATCAGAAATAACCTTGTGGGGCCTTTGAAAACATTTTATTAGCACTTTACAGCAGCAGTGGCTTTCCACAAGCTGTAGTTTCCATCAGCTGTGGCGAAGAAAATGCTCACCGAAACCTGACCTTTTTGACCCTTCACACAGCCCTCATCCACGCCGACCTCCAGTCTCTATGGAAACAGTGTGCCTCCATCACCGTCCTGCATGGACATGGGGACAAACAGACGTGGGAGGAGGAGGAAGAAGAGGAGGCGAGAGGGGAGTCAGAGCAGGACAGAGAAATACTGAGGACAGAGAGGAAGAGGAGGCTCTCAAGCATGCGGGAGGTGTGTGTGTGTGTGTGTGTGAAGGTACATTTTGATCTAAAGTCAAATATCTGTGGGGAGAAAAATTAGAAATCTTCTTACCCAAACTCCAGTGTCACGCCGCGCTAAAATCTGCAAGGGTGTTTGTGAAGCCGTGGCTGTAATAATAAAGGTTAGCCGGCTAGCCTGCAGTCGTATAGCCTGCCAACTGGAGTGTTCAGTTCAGTGGTGAGACAAATTAGATTATAAACCTTGCTTTCTATTTCATGAAGCTCTGCTTCTCTCTCTCTCCATCAGATATCCGGTGAGTCAGGACTGCAACCCGCAGAGGGCTCGTGTAAGAATCCTTTCTCATTATATCACTTTTTCAGATCTTGTTTTGGCAGCTCAATAAGAACATCATTTATTAAAAGCTGCCAGCTATTCACTGTGTGTTTCTGTATGTCTGTGTGTGTGTCTGTGTGTGTGTAAACAGCTGCAGCAGATGTGATTCTGGACATGTCCAAAGAGGACAGATCCATGAGCGATGTGATCACTCCTGTCAGCAGATGGTAAGTGTCACATGGATATGAGGTGGTCTGGACCACATATGGCCACGTTCTTTTAGCAGTGTGTACGCGAATGTGTCCTGGGGGGTTTCATTAAGGACCGCCTACTCAACTGGCATCTGCTTGGATCCGTGGGTCTCTGCGTTCATCGTGTGAATAGACAGAGCTTGTCCGCCTCGCAGCATGGAAACAGCCTCTGTGATCTACTCTGTTCTGTCGGTACAACTGTATTTTAATAAAATATATATTTACTGTAGGCTACATATCTACAGACTATCAGACTAGGCACGGGGAGAGTGTTTTTATCAAACTGTCGGAGATGTGTCGGGGTTTTTGTTGCGATGCTTTGTATGGAGCCGACACTCTCTCCTCCCCGGCTCTCTGAAGCTCTGTGCGCCGCTGTTGCCAGGCAACGGCGGCGTTGCCAGCAGCGCAGATGTCCCCGGGAACCGCCGGTACAATAACCTTTTATTTTAATGTCAATAAAATGTACCCAAATTGACGAATATGTTGGATATTACTACTGACATCCCTGTAGTATCACGTCACAACGTCTGCTGTATTAGCCGTGTGTTCACTACGTGTTTATTTCCATATAGAGAAGGGAAGTGAGATCGGATCACAAGGTGGTGAACTGACGCACTTAGAGCTGTCCACTTGTGATCCGATCACTCATCATGACGCATCTTAATGGACATAGACAGACGGACAGCTAGATGGAGAAAGAAATAGATCACTGTGTTTATGTGTTCATGTGTTTATGTGTTCATGTGTTTATGTGTTTGTGTGTGTGTAGGTCTCCACAAGAGGAGGCCCAGCTCCGAATGGACCCTATAGCGGAGGAGAACATCGAGATGCCTGAGGCTCAGGCTGACACAGAGGGCAACATCATACTGAGGTACTTTAGACAATATACACACACACTCAGATCACAAGCAAGCTTACAAACACACACCTATATGTTGACCATGATTTCTCTTATTAGAAGGCCCACCTTCACGTAATCTATCTATAGCGAACATGTTTGACAACAGAGAACACTGCTGGGCATTACTGCCAAGCAGCTGAAATATAGAGTGATATTGTGGTTTTAGCTGACGTGTGTCGCCTCACTGTTTTGAGTGACGCTCGTTCAGGTATATTTAGAGCGAGCAAGCGCGAGCCCGACGCTGACTTTCGTTGATTTCACGGCCACAGGTGTCGCTGTTAACAAGCATTTCTGAAAGTTACAAATAGTCCCTTTAAGAGTCTTGCTCCTTTTGCTATTTGACCTGATGTTTTGTGATGAGATTAAAAAACTAAATACAAATATTTTGTCTCACATACCACCAGGGTGAACGGAAAATGAAAAAACACATAAAATTCTCGATGAATTGAAGCCAATTTATATCAGAGCATAGGTTTACAAACTCTCACACTTTAATCGGCTACTCTATCAAAAAGTAACTACAAGTATACACCAGTATACTTGGCTTGTAGTATAAGCTAAATATACTTAGACTTTTCTATATACTTGTCTGTATAAGCCAAGTATACTTAAGTACAATTTTGTTAAGTATATCCCTGATAAGTACGTGGAAAGTAAACTTAAAGCATACTCTCTTATTTTAAGTCTAAAAGGAGTAAACTAATAGCACACTTGAATAAAGCTCTTTTTGGTAAGCGCTGGTACTCCTTTGTGTTGCGATCTGGAGACTCCAGCGTTGTTGTCAGAATCCTCCCGAGGTGATGAATGTTTTGTGATACGACACGGTGCCCTGCACTGAGTGCCTATTTGAATAAAGGTAGACTGTGGCCATGGAGAGTAAACACGCTCGTATATAAAGTTATTTTTGTCTTCCATTGTGATGTTTGGAAAAAAACGTGTGTGTGTGTGTGTGTGTTGCCTCCAGCGTCACAGGTTGACCTACATCTTTACTTTGTTTGACATCTGCTTTGAAATTCAAAATAGAAAGCAACTAGCGGGCCTGAGGGACGAACCTGAGCCACAGACACATTTACCTATTAAACTCCTCTACGGGGTTACACGTTGAATCTATCACAGACGTTGAGCAGTGTCAGTGGATAAGAAGCAGTTGGTTTGATTCAGCAAATCAGCAGCATTACGGTGGTTGTCTGTAGGAAGGGAAACTGTTTTCATAGCAGCAATATCAGCTCTACAATCATTGGTTTCACTGCTCCATCATCAGAAAAAAAAATGTCATAGCTATTACTATTACTAATGGAAACAAACATTGAATTCCTAATATGTCCATATGAACCCTCTTGGTTGAATCCTCTCATGCTCTGCTTGTCTTTCCCAGCTGGATCTCCTCCGGCCTGCAGAGGTTTGGAGCAGTCACCTTTGACTCTCTGGTGCCGCCAGAGGGCGACCGCACCGCTGCAGCTCACACGCTCTACCAGCTGCTGGGTGAGGAGAGCATGAAGATGCTGTTTTTATTAACAATGTACACTCAGCGTTCCTGGTCTTCATCGACTAGAATCGATGATGTAGAAATAGATTTCATGCAGACAGTGATAGAGATTTTAGGAATATACTGTATATTCAGTCTGAGTTTTGGTTAAGTCTCTTAACTGACCTCCACATTAACAGTCGTGATTTAATCTGTGATGTCTCTCTCTTCATCAGAGCTGCTGTCTGCTCAGCACGTGACTGTACAACAGACCGAACCTTACAGTGACATCACCATAAAGCCTGCAGCGCTAACTCACACTAAAGTCCCAAAGAGTTACAGTTCATAATAATTTTTTTATCGATGAATATAATGAATGAATTTGGCTTTTAGTCACTCTCATATCTTTCATTGTAAAAAAAAAAAAAAACAGATCCCACAGGTTAAATGTTTTTATATGAATTGTGAATTACTCAGAAGTTTGAAACATTGAACTGCATTACTTTTACCAGTGTTTTAGAGAAGATTTTTAACCATTTTAATCCGGTTCTAATTCGTTTATATGGTTGCATTTTTGTAATATTTTTACCCACTGTTTTTTAGTGTTACATAATTGAATTTTACATACAGTTATTGACGTTTTTTAACATCTGGACCTGTTATATTTAATACAGTTTGTATCTTCTGTATGGATTTTAAGCCTTATAATGGTTTTAAATAAGATTTTTATGCTTGTGTTTGTATCTGCCGTGTGCATTTTTATCCATTTGAATTATTTTAACTTAAACTTTTAATAAAATGTTTTTGCTCAGTAGAAGATGTTGAATTATTCTTCCACACTTAAACATATTCAGGCCTGATACACTTTGTATTTCTGTATTTATTATTGGGAATAATACATTTTCTAAAGCACAGTATTCTCTAATATGAACTGTGAGTGTATCTTTTTTTACCAACATTGATCCTTGGAGATAAATCTAATGTTGTTCTGGACTCAAAAGCATCCAGCAGCCAATAAAATCCAACAGTTTGATTCAAATATTTGGATTTGAGCTTATGGTGCAGAAAAATGTACAGAAAGCGGTGAAATGCAGCTTGTAAGTACATCAGCACTTCCCTGCTTCCAACAGGACCAGATTGTGCCTCGCTGGCAGAAAACTCCCGTCTGACCTCACGCCTCGATAACTCCACACAATTAAACTGTTTGCTTGTTAAATGCACTGGGGACTGCTGTGTGTGTGTGTGTGTGTGTGGGCACAAAAATGTGTGCTCCATATCCATGTGGCACCTCGTTGTGACTGAGCTGAGGTCAGAGCTACAGTCACTGAACAGAAATCCTAACTCGCATCAACATAGTAGAATGGTAATTTTGTTGATACTACTTGTGATACATTCAGGTTGCGGTTGGCATGCCACGAAATGTCCTTTACACTGACACGTAATGCATCATTGTTGTGTTCCCCTAATGTGTTACCTCCTTCATTCAGGTACAAACCCTCATAGTTTAGGGCTTAATGCCTTGCTCAAAAGCAGCTGGATAGTGAGTCACCTCCGGCACAAACAGTGGGCTTCTTGTACAGCCACAACCCCCGCTATACTGCTGCATCACTGGCACTGCAGGACAACATGGAAGTGTGACTTCACTGTGTTGACAGACACTGCTGGGAAAAGCAGGGTCACCGGCCGATTAGTGAGGCAGAAATATCTTCGTGTTATTGGTGCTGAACATAAGGCAGGTGGTAAAAAACACCGTTGATAAAAAATGTATGTTCTTGTAGATATCCAACAGGTCAATATATCCGATTTTTAACATACACTTAAAGGGACTGTTTGTAACTTCTTACAGGTATAAATGTACCGGGTCGGGATCCCATGCGCTCTCGCGTGTGGCTACGCTGTTCAGACCGCTCCGCTGCCTGCCCGCACTAACGTTCATGCGCGCACACTACACACTGCAGAAGAGTTAGTTTAGCTCTGAGAATATCTAGTGAATGTACAGTGGACGTTTGTGCAGAAATAACTGCTGCAGCTCCTCCAGACCAACAGAGGCTTTCCGTGTCTTGTGAAGTGACGGGGCTCCACAGCAAGAAACGTCATCACCGGCACCCGGTCGGAGACGGTAACGTTTCTCTTCCTGCTTCAGCCCCGGAGGCTGAGGCAGGAAAAGCCAACACTAGGATCAGCATTGACTCATGGAGAGACCTCCGTCTGGTCAGCTAACATTACTGCCAAGCAGGTGAAATATAGAGTAATATTGTGGTTTTAGCTGACGTGTGTCGCCTCACTGTTTTGAGCGATGCTCGTTCATGTCTATTTAGAGCGAGCAAGCGAGCCCGGCGCTGACTTTCGTTGACTTAACGGCCACAGGTGTCGCTGTTAACAAGCATTTCTGAAAGTTACAAATAGTCCTGTTAAACTGTTAAAGCTGTTAAACCTGAATTTTTTTTCGGCCTCACAGGGACAGCAGAAACAAGCTGTGACCACAACATTGACATATTTTCACCTTATACAATTTACTAAGACTGTTAACACAATAATAACTCAATAATTTGTTTTAACACCACTAATTTCTTTAAGGCATTAACACAACTTTCGATTTTCAGGTTGTAGTGGGCTCAGTTTTAAAGCTAGAGTGAAGATAAAGGAATCATATGAAACTAGAAAACCTAAGGAATCCATTGGTACCATGTCAGCTTGTCGTGAAGGAGTCTAAATAAACCTACGCTAAATTTTGGTGAAGAAAAACTGTCATGGCCATTTTCAAAGGTGTCCCTTGACCTCTGACCTCAAGATATGTGAATGAAAATGGGTTCTATGGGTACCCACGAGTCTCCCCTTTACAGACATGCCCACTTTATGATAATCACATGCAGTTTGGGGCAAGTCATAGTCAAGTCAGCACACTGACACACTGACAGCTGTTGTTGTCTGTTGGGCTGAAGTTTGCCATGTTAGGATTTGAGCATATTTTTTTATGCTAATTCCAGTACCTGTGAGGGTTTCTGGACAATATCTGTCATTGTTTTGTGTTGTTAATTGATTTCCAATAATAGATATATACATACATTTGCATAAAGCAATCATATTTGCCCACTCCCATGTTGAAAAGAGTATTAAATACTTGCCAAATCTCCCTTTAAGGTACATTTTGAACAGATTAACTATGAACAATCACGCGATTAAATATCTTAATCAAGTGAGAGCCCTATTATTTACACATCCAGCAGACATGAAGCATTCCACCTAGAAAGTGTTTGCAGCTCTGGTTTTAGCCACATTAATGGGCACAAAATCCAACATGTGCTACCATAAACCGAGACAGTCCACCTCCCTTTGGCTCTATACATTCCCGAGCCTTTACGCCATCTGTATCCCTCCACAGCGCTGACGTAAGGAGGATTTATTGTGGCCGCCGCTCATGGAATGTGACATGCTGAGTCCAGAGTGCTGGTTTAGTGGGAAAACGTCCTTGCTGTACAGGACAGCACACTGTACAGGACAGCACACGCATGCACTACAGCAGGGGTTCAACATTGGTTGAGAACCAATATCCCTCTCTGGGATATTGTGAGGTGTGCCTCGGAAATGTTTTGACAATCACAAGTGTGCCTTCAGTTGCAAAAGGTTGAGAACCCCTGCACTACAGCATGGGACGACACGTGTCCCATCATGTTTGTGTCATCTAGATCGAGACCATTTTTCAAAAGCTGAGAATGTGACGCTGTGCTGTGAATGATCTACGCGTCGGCCTCCTGTTCACCTGAACTATCGGAGAAATGATAGAAGGGATGTGAGCGGAAGGGAATCACCTCATCATAGAGTAATAAATCTGTTGTCCACACTGAACCTCATGTGACCTCTTGGCATTTTTGTTATGTAATCAACATTACAAATATCGATTGTAGATCATAAAGCATTCAGTGCTCTATTGTTTCTTCACAGACTGGAAGTGGTTTAGGCCACACACACCGTACTTCTATTTACCGTCAAAACGTGCAACACTGACTAATCTTGAACTAATCCACACAGACCCCTGGCAGTGCAAACAGCAACCCGTCCATCACCGCCCTGACAGTCTAATAAACCTCACATCTGAGTGGCACATAACACACATTCTCACTGGCTGCTTATATCAGCCAGGAGGGGGAAGTCTGAATGCATTAGACACACTCACACTTTCCAGAGGCTTTCATCATCAGAAGAGGCTCTCTGAGAGCTCTGAATCACCAGCCCCAGAGAGGAAAGACCAGCCAGTTTGTGCAACATCAGTCACAGAGATAAAGCGCAGATCACACAACCCAAGGGCGAAGGGATACATCCCATTCTTTTTGTTTGAGATAACGATCAGAAAAAAGTCAAGCTGGCAGGAGACGAGATAAAAAGCTTGTTGGAGGAGGGAGAGGCCGATGAGGAGCAGGCCAACGGAGGACCAGCAGGAGGCAGGGAGTCCCGCGGCCCACTTGGCACGATAGTGCGCGTTGAACTGGAGTGGGAGATCCCCATGTCGGTGACGCTGCCCATCCAAGTGCAGCCCGACCCGGCACACCAGCCGTTCCCATTCCTGGACACGACGCTGGCCGACCTCGGCATCCAAGAGTGAGTCTGTTGCTGCTCCCAGTGTGCTTTAAAGAAGCTATTTCATGTAGATTTACTAACATGTTGTGTTGTGTGTGTGTGTCCAGGTCAGAGGTGAAGGAGAGGACGGTGTGGGTCGACACCAAGAAGACTCAGGTTAAGAACAAGGCAGGGAAGCTGAAGGAGAAAGAGATCACCATCCTCGAGGTATGACGGATGACTTGTCTTGATGTAAATGGAGGTAAACAAAAAGGATGTCTGAGGCAGGAGAGTGATATAACAATGATTTGGTTTTCCTCTTGTAGGTGAGAGTGAAAGCCCAGAAGCCTGGAGACAAACAGCTCCAGGAAATCCTTTACAGCACCGAGGCGCACACCGACCGCTCCTTCTGTCGCACGGGAATGAACATCCTGCCCTGGAAACACAGATCCACAGGTCTGGAAGCAGTTTAAATCAATGTTCAATGCATCTTATGTTGCTGTTACTGTCAGCTCTCTGGGTTAAAATCTTTCTTATTATCTGTAGCTAGATTTCCACCAAATGTCCCTGGGACTTTTAGAACCTGGAACTACTTTGCAAGGAACTAAAAGGTTCCTTCAGCACGTCCTGGAAGCAGTTTAAATCAATGTTCAATGCATCTTATGTTGCTGTTACTGTCAGCTCTCGGGGTTAAAATCGTTCTCATTATCTGTAGCTAGATTTCCACCAAAGGATCCTGGGACTTTCAGACCCTGGAACTTCTTTTTAAGGAACTAAAAGGTTCCTTCAGCACGTCCTGGAAGCAGTTTAAATCAATGTTCAATGCATCTTATGTTGCTGTTACTGTCAGCTCTCGGGGTTAAAATCATTCTTATTATCTGTAGCTAGATTTCCACCAAAAGTCCCTGGGATTTTTAGACCCTGGAACTACTTTTCAAAGAACTAAAAGGTTCCTTCAGCTGTTTCACTGTTGTCTGCGTTTCCACCGCGGTCTAAATACCTGAGAAGATTAGGCAAATTACTCCACTGACGTATGAAAAAGCAACATAAGGTGGGACGAGGGCTGTAGGTGGTCACGGCGGTAAACACTCTGCAGTCTGCAGTTCAGTGTGGCCGCCCGTTTCATCTTAAAAAACAAGCTGAAAAAAATAAACGTTTTTGTATCACTGCCATGATATTTACTGCTGCATGTTATTTACTGCTTCACATTGGACGACCAGGAGCTTTTTCTCGGAAGCAAAACGTCAACAATGGAACTTCATTTAGACCCCGGTCCCTGCTGTTCAAATGCAAGGAGTTCCTCAAAAGGTTCCTAGCTCAGTTCCTGCGGTGGAAAAGGGGCTTGTGTTGGCTCATCTAATAATGGAGGATTTATTTCTGTTTGTGTGCACAATCATGTGACCTGAAAAGTCACTCAGACGTGCCACAGGCTGCAGCGACCTCTCAGATAACGGGTGACCTGTCAGACTGATGTAGATCACAGCAGTGTGCCACAGCCTCAGGTACTGAAATGAGATCATGGTAAACATTGCATCAGAGTCCGGATAGAGCCTAGGACTTCAACGCCATTGGAATTTGTGAAAATTTGTTCGACTTAATAATAGAATGACTTCCGTACGGAAAAGGCTGGTTGTTGTGTGACAGCTAAAGATTATACCTGATGCCAACAACAGTATAAAAACAGACAACCTGCAAAGACACTAGTAATAATCATAGACTTGATTGTATCTTGCCGTTACAAATGTGTGGTATTTATCCCTCTCATCATTAGCACATAAATATATCTATGAGGTTTAAGTGGCACATGCATTAAAAAAAGAAACCTCTGTGTGTTTGTCAGAGGAGAACGGACTGACACCGGTGGAGATGACCATGGCGTTGGACATGGCAAAACAGCAGCCTAACTTTACCGAGGACCAGGGACAACGGGAGATCTGAGGAGCAACAAAGAGCCACCATCATCCAAAACAAGAGTGTAATTTAATGTGAATCAACAAGCTAGCCATTTATGCTAACGTAAATGTTCAACTAGTCCACGGCAAAGCACTTTTTTTAAACTCTATTTAGATTCTAAGATGCTAAGTTTGCACTTATTCAGAGGATTCAAAGTGTCTTCAGTTTCTCTTTCTACTATACAGTGAGGCGAGGTTGAATGGCTTGACATTTAACTGCACGGAGAAACTTTGCCAGCTTTGTAGCATTTGTAAAAAAGCTCTTGCACTTGTCAGATATGTGTACTGCTGAATAGTTTTTAATATGCTGAGCAGAAATAGCACCAACAGAGATGGACAGAAGCATTAACAGAGTGTGTTGAGGGTAAAGTAAGTGGGCCTATTAGCTCAGTATGTCCAGTTAGTCTGTGACCTCTGGGGGTTCTCACTATTTCTGCCAGAGTTCACACAACACACAGCTGCAGGGTCAGCCCATTAGAGAAAAAGCCCTTTGTAAGCAGCAGATAGATCTCTGAGTTAAGGCCACGCCGGGAGAGAACGCATAGCAATCAAAAGTTTAAAGTCCACTGACTTACACTGGGAGATTTGAACAAAAAATACATTTATCAGGAGATCAAATTCATTGCTTCACACTCAGAGAGCAAAGCCAGAAGTTTGTCCAAACAGTGGCAGATGGAGACAGTAGCACTTTACAGGAAGAACAGGGAAACAAAACACAACACAGGATGGTTAAACCGGAACTCTTAAAATAATCAACATAGCATAAGTAAATAAATTAAAAGTTAATACTCAAGGGGCAAAACTGCCGAATGTGATAATAACTAGTAGAATGGTTGAAGTGCTGTATTTAGATCATTTTTTTTTGGGAAACAACTGTCACATTTTCCACCTACAGTATAAAAATTCATTGTTTCGGCTGGCTTTCACACACAAGAGTGGAAGGGTGCGTGCCGGCTACGAGGCAGCGATGGCCGCACTGAGTTTGGCCTGCTGTTCTCCAGGAAGTGAGGTCACAGCTGCTTGGAAGTCTGCAGAGTGGTGCTGGGCAAATTCCTTCATCAGCAAGGCCGAAGTGTGCTGGGTTTCTGTAGAAGGAGAGACAAAATTAGAGTTTAGGGATGAGAGAAAAACACTGAAGACAGATTACAGTACTGAAACAGCAATATTACAACAGATAAGAGTACTGTGCAGTGACTGACTGAGGAGGCTCAATGAGGGGAAAGGAGTATGTCAGCTGTTCTATATTTTCTCTTTGTTTTTTCAATAGCTTTAGATGCACAAATAGCTTGAACACTGCACAGTTTAGTTTCAGTTTAAATTGGTGCCTTTTTCAGGGCAATTTAAGAAAACAAGCCACAGAAAACGCTGCCTTTTGCAAAAGAAATCTTCACCTTTTTCAACGCTCTTGTTGCCAAGGACGTCACTGGAAGCAGCAACTATGGGTTTCATTACCTTCACAACCTGAAAGGGGGGAGGGGAGAGAGATTAAAATTCACACAATGTCTGCTATGAAACCACAACTTTCAGGATTATCATGGAAGCATGTGATGTTTGTTAAAACTGATTGTTCGGAATCAAATGTGTGCCTCCTGTTGTCATCTCTATGTTTGTCTAAATTCTTTAGGACTGTTCGATCTAGAGAGTTGAAATATGCTGTAAGCATGCATAATGTGTTGCAGTAATACCGTATAAAACATAACAAAATGTAATAAAAACTTATTGAAAGACTGGCCTCAGAGTGGTTCATTTAAAGACAATGTTGGGGTCATTTTAAACATTTGAAGCTGCTCCAGCATCAATAATGTAGAATCATCACTTTCTGCTTGTGTTTGTCACTAACGTCTTTGTTTTACTAAGAAAATCTCAAAGTCACGATCATAGACTGTATATAAAGATAGACGACGGCCGCAGCTTGTCAGCGAGAGAGAATCACGGCTGCCAATCATGAAGTATAACCCCCTTTTATAGCCTCAAATAACTAAAACCAAACTTATCAGAAAAATTAATACTTGAACATACATCAGCGTGATAAGAACTACTTCAAATGACAGAAAACATCTTGGGGAAGAATTTATTTGGCGTGTACTTTCACTTTGTAGTTTGGCCCATGTCCCATCCGCTAACATGGAGAAGGCGGACTTTATGACCTCGCCACCAGGGGGCGATCAAGATGTTTTGGCTTCACCTTTGTGGAGCCGTCATGTCGTCCACACAGTCGGTGTATGGACGACAGTATAGTGTTCGGAGAGATAGGAAACATATTCTCCTAGACCACAAATGGACAGACCGTAGTTTTTGAAAGTATAACTACTAGTGTTGTAGCTAGCTTGGACAGAGGAGTGGAGACAGATACATATTCTTTCTTCTATCATACTCCTTCTACCAGGTGTAAATTGTGTTTGTACTGTACCAGAGCAGGACTGTGTTCGTAGAGCATAGCCAGGCAGCTGAACACCGTCTTGTTCTCCTCCAAGTCCTCTTTGAGGGGAAGACGAGCCACCAGAGCTGGAACAACCTGTTAGAGAGCACACCATGTATGTTGTTATTCCAGTTTGTAGTGAATTTCCTGTTTGTAAAAATGTATAGGATTACTTGTGGTGGCTGAAATACTATCTTGTCAGGAGAGGTGCAAGTTGTAAATATACCTGCTCAAGCGGGACAGCATCCACATTGCTCATGATCATCCTGCAGAGGGCAGCGCACAGGTTGTCAATCACCCTGAGGTCTGACTCTTTAGTCAGCATGTTGGAAAACACAGACAGCATCATGGGATAGTCTCTGGAACACGCCTCACTAAGGAACAACTGCATGGAATGGTTTGTTTTTCTTCTAAATTACGCATTAATACACAACACTCATCCACACTCGCAGAAACACACACAAGAAAGAAGGATACGTTACACCGATGGGTCCAGCTGCCTGGGCCAGACATCCCAGTCCGAACACGCTGTTGTTGCGAACCTCAGCATCAGCGTCCCTCACTCCAGATACCAGCACGGGAAGCAAACGCTTGGAAAGTCTGCCCGCCACTCCTTGGCCCCCGGACACGCTCACGAGGGCCTGCAGGATTTCTCCGATCGTACCCACAGAGAAGGACCGTTCTGCCACCGTGCATGTGGATTTCTTTTGAGGGAGGAAGACAATGAATTAGAGAAATGCTGACCAGAAAAGGACACATTAATTGCATTACTTTGTGGCAATACACCATGGCTATATAGTAAAGGGCGGGTCCATCTGCGTTTTGTTATTTACACTCCAGCATTCTGCAAGGTAAAATTACTGCTTTTGTGAAGGTAGTTTGGTTACTTTGAAGAGAGCGATATAACGACTTCAGCTCCCCGTCGGAAAGTGCTGTCTGACAGCGAGGTAAAGCGGTTGTGGACGGTAGCAGCAGAAAAACGTATTTTAGCCGCTTAAAAAAATCGATATCAGTTTAAGTGTTCGCTATATTAGAATATTTTCACCGCTTTACCTTGCCATCAGACAGCTCTTTCCGACGGGGGATTGAAGCCTAGGCCAGACTCCATTCACAAAAGCAGTCATTTTACATCTCAGAACTAATGTGGCGTCCACACAGCAGTACAGTGCTTAGATTTCGTGCCGGCGCTCCTGTCTGCTTCTTCGAACTGGGAGCATGCCGCACGCCATCTAAGTTACTGTATGTGACGTTAATACACTGATTATAAGGACGTGGGGAAAAGTTTTTATAAGGGCTTGGGAAAATAGTATTTTGACACTAAAACAACATACTTTGACCAAAATTTGTGTTAAAAAATGTTCAGATTTGAATACACAAAGAACATCACTGGGGAAGATACAGAATGATGTACAAACCTCAAAAAACTCAATAATAATGTACCCGCCCATTAAAGGCTCAGGAGTGTACCACATATAGCATTATAACATTGTGATCCTACCCCCGGTCCTAACTAGTGACTTCATAAAACTACAGTATCCTTGCAGTAGTCAATAAGAAGGAGCGTTATAGGTCCAAACTCACAGCTTTGCCCATGAGGAGAGGCAGCAGGTCGTTGAGGAAAGGGGCGAAGCTGTCTGCAGGCACAGAAGAGGCCAGCAGAGGGATTCCCTCCCCGGCAAATTCCTGGAGCATGCCATCATACTCCGCCTGAACCAGAAAGCACATCAACGAAAAGCACAGTGAGTGAATGGACAGTGATGCAAGGACAAGGACTTTTGGAAATAATGGGTAAAAAAGCAGAAATGGCACGATGTGATGTGATGTGATGTGAGGGCATACACTTTAACATGGATGGCCGCAGGAGAAATTGAAACTCTTGTATTAACAGCGATATGTTCTATCCATTCACCTTCATAGGAATAAATGTTGCATCCACAATAATTTCAATTCATATTCATCAGTATATACAAAGAATTTTTATTTAGAAATGTGCTCTAATGTTGTGACACTTTAATGTCCATGATTATGACTTTGATATGCAGCAAGAAGACAGCCAACCTGTTCTTCATCATCAGCTTCATCACCACCACTGTCCTGACAAACGGTCTGAACAGAGAGAAAAGAGACAAAAAAAGATGGTGGAGGTTTACTACATTACTTTCACCTGGCAAATATAATTAACGTGTAATTATATTAGTGACCTTGGCTTTAACAAATAAAGCCATCTCCCCGTGCTCCCCAGTCTTCCGTCTTCTCACCTTTTTCTTGAGCACATCACGGATGACATAGCTGATCTCCTTGAGGCGTAAAGGGTTTTTGAAAGCCTCCTCCTTGCAGGACTTCATAACACTATTCATGGTCTCCAATATTCCCATCACAACCTGGCGCTCAGTCTCTGTTCGCACCGTTTCCACAAAGCAAGGAAGCACCACATCCATCAACTTCAGTAAGGCTGGGGGAGGGATACAAGAAGTACGGGAATAGGGAGGAAATTAGCTACAGGAAACTGCATTGATACCTGTTTGACACTTAAAAAACTAAGTTAGCTGGCCTCTACCTTACGGTTTGGAATGGAATATAATCTTACAGTCTACTGTGTGCCTAGAGACAACTTATATTTTCTCCCTTTATGTTGTTCATTAATAATCCCCACGGAAGCAGAAAGCAACACTGCCCATTTCTGCATTTCCTGAAAATAAACACAGTAGCGTAGAGTTCCTGAGAAGAGAGGCTTTACCCTGGTGGTTGGCCTCAGTGGGATTCTCCTTCCACACTAGATGCTGAGCCATACAAAACTGGCCCATGGCTCCAAACGCTGCCCTGCGAACGTCCTCATGGGGAAACTAGGGAGGGAGGATACAAAAAAGCATCAAATTACAGCACCATGGGTTGGTAGTGTAGAATAGAGTAGACAAGCACCCCCCAACACACACATAATGACACATTTATGGGGTGAGTAGAAAGCCCAAGCACATGCAATTCAGAAGTGTTGTAAAATAAGACACCAATTGCCTGCTATGACCAGGGAAACTAATCTAAAGTTGACGCTGACTTAGAGATTCACAGAAAATGGCAAGTAATTGTACTGGAAACCTTTTAAAGCTGACTTAAGGTCTTTTCAGACGGGGGGGCGACACTCCACCTGCGTATTAGCTTGGATCCGCGGGGTCTGACCGCGTCCTCATGTGAATAGACGGACATACAAGCGTTCTGCGAGTAAATGCCAGGTGCTATGCATGGCAACCATAGAAACGGCCTCTGTGCACTACTGTATGTATGCCTGCTGGTACAACTGTATGGTGTATTATATATCCCTAATCAAAGCTTAATTTGTTGACACGTGGCAATCCTAGTCTTTGATGCCAACCACTTACTGTTACTATTGATAGCTAAAGTTGGCTAAATTAGCACTGTCTTTAAAAATATACCTAACGTTGCCAGATAGTCTTGCGCCGATGCTCTGCCATGCGAAAGCCCTTATAACAGTTATATATTTCAGGGAACCCACAAACGGCAAGGATCCAAACCAATTCAACTCTGGGAGAGGGCAGGCGTGTGCGTGAGACGAGCAGGCCGCGACAGTTTCATGGGGTTGCACCCGCTTGTTGCTCCACCTGTCGGATCGCCTCCCTACCTGCCCGCTCGCCTCTCATGGAAAATTAATTGCTAGGTGCATCAATCGCTCCCTGTCTGAGAAGACCTTTAAGATAATGACTCGCATTATCAATCTTCAGACGCTTCCGTTTATAACCAGACACAAACCCGCGGAGACACAATGTATGCCATGCACAAACACAGACCACAAAGTGCCCTTCACAGCACATTAGACAGAGTAGGATGATGAGGGCCGATCAGCCAGCCAGAGTGACTTACATCTCTCATCTCGTAAACTTGCTGGAAGCTGGACTCCAGGAAGGGCTGGAAGGCAGCACTGTCAGGGGAAACCACAGCAACACCAGGTAAAACATACACATGTATGCATGCAAGACATAAATTCATAAGTATAGCAAGCTTTTTAGGAACATATCTGACAAAATTAGATGGAAAAGAAATTAAAAACTTCATCAACACTACCTACAAAATAACTGCACACATATTACTCCGAGTTGTAATACAGTTTCTGAGAATAGCCAGACGAGAAAAGAAATGAAAGAAGCGTCTTATAAATGCTAAGATTAGATTCCCTTTACAGTAAATATTTATGTTACCCAGTGCTGAAGGCAATCTCTCCCAGTGCATCGCAGGCATCCTCCTTCTCATCGATGTAGGCATTTTCCACACTGAACCTGAGAGATGGATAGACAGAGTGAGCGTAGTCTTTTGCTCAGGGGTAGTAAATAAACATGCATATGTGTGACCCCTACCCTGCAACATCATCGATATCAGTCTCAGGCTCATCTTCCAGAAAATCCTCCCCAACTTTTCCTTCTTCTTCCTTGTCGTCATCGTCGTCATCATCCAGCAGGACAAATGTCTTGTCCTCCTCAACGTGTGCCTAAAGAGAGGACGGAGGAGGATGAAAAGTGAAATGCTGCATTGTTATTTATATTATAAATAGCCCGTAGGTTTCAGAGTGTTGTTTGTGTGCTTTATACCGTAATGCCTTCGTTGGACTTGAGGGCGAGCAGCATGACTGTTGTAATGGCAGTGAGGTGAGGAGTCAGGCACTCCGGGCTGACTGTGGATACAGAAGAGTATAGACTGTACCTGAAGGGGGGGGGGGGAGCACAGAGAAAAGTAGAGGTTACAGGGTTTATGCTATTATATACTATCATTATTTTTGACGGTGCGTAGACAATCCGCTAGAGAGAACCGCGTAAGGGAGATTTGAGATAGAAGACAGCATGAAGTAACTGAACCTGCTACTTTCTGGCTACAGAATGTGTCTGAGACCATTTCCCTTGGTATCCTACTTAAATTGACAATACACATTGTTGAAATGATATGGAAATGTCCTTTGTTGATTTTATTTGATAGACGTAGAGGAAGAGGAAATTTTAGTAACTAGACCTCTTTAAATTTTAATTGAACACCCCTGCTTTAAACTAACAGACTGTGTGTGTGGACTGGTCCATTGAGTGGAGACAAAAAAAACCCAACTAATTCACACACACAAAGTTACATACGTGCAGCGTCTCAAGTCAGGGTCGTCAATGGTGTCAGTGAGGTTGAGGCCCAGCTGAATACACTCTGCAGCAAGAGGACTGAAGACATCTTTGCCGATGGTACGGGCCAGCACAGAGAGAGTATCTAACAGCATCAACAAAAGATAGATGAACATTCATTCACGCTGTTGAGTTTGGTGTTAAGTGAGATGCATGATTGTTGCCGTAACAGAGTAAAACAAAAACTACATTATCACAGGATGTATGTATAACAAGATGTCACCAGGGATAAGTGAGATTTTGTTTTTGTTCTAAATATACCAACATCACAACTTCTTCCTTTTCTTTTCAAACCTCTGTGGTTTACCTACCCAAGGACTGAGTTTGCAGAGGCCTCATTTCCTCTGTGGTGGTAGTCAGGAAGCCCTTCAGGCTTTCAATAACTGGAGGGAAGTAGGGAACCAGCAGCTCCTTGGCAGCATTGGCTGATAAGACAGAGATTCACAATGGGGCTTGGGTCACTTCACTTTGATCCAAGAAGTAACAACATTTTTTGCAAGTTGTGTCATAGTGGACGAAATGTTTGCAGGTTAGCATTACACCAACATCCCTACTTGATGGTTTTATAGTAGCACCTCTTCAGCCAGAAGTGATCTGGCGTCTTGTTTAGCTAACCTGCTTTCTCTCTCAGCACATCAGATATACATCCCTAAGCTAATAATAATCTATAGACCTGCAAACTGATGCTCAAAGTTGTTATTATGACAATCTTCTTGAGCGTTTTTTAGTGTTTGAATCTGGAAGAAGATGGAACACTGCCAAAGTGAGATATAAGGTGTTAATCTTAACCTTTAGCTTGTATAGTAAGCCAGAAATATTGCATGATTGCATCTGATGAATCTTTGACAGCTTCTTACCAATGGCACCTATGGCAGACACAGCAAGCTCTTTTATCTTGAGGCTTTCAGCGTTGTTAAGTGCAGACAACATTGTCTCCATCAGGGTGGGCAGGTAGGGCTCAATATCTGCTCCTGTTTAGTGAAAAGAAAGAGGAGGTAAAGCTCGTAAGATCCTGTTGAGGATGACAAAAGCTTTGGCTAAATCATGGATAATAATAGAATTACATCTTGTTAAAAGTATGATGGGCCCTTTTAAATACCAAATCAGTTGAATAACTTGTATAAAACAGTTTTAAAAAAAAGAATTTGATCATTTTATGTAGTTTATTAATTCAGGTTTTTTTTACTGGTTCATTGTTCGTTTTTTTTCTATTTTTCTAAATGAATGCCAGGAATGTTAATGTCTGTTGAAATTTCATGTTTCCTCTTGCAGTGGCCAAAGTGTGCAGGTTCTACTGTGTCAGTCATTGTATGAAATTTTTTTCAGCTTACCTAAGTTCTCCATAAAGTTCTCTAAGGCATAAAAGGCCTTAGTGACATGGCCGACCTTGGCCTGGTTCAAGGATGAAAGGTAGCCCAGCAGCAAAGGCATCAACTCTGCACAGTACTTGCTCACTTCAGGCTGGGAAGAATGGGCGGAAAACAAGGTTTACCATAATAATACAAATTATTGTATTCTGTAAAACTATAGATATACAGGTGCACTTATACTATACTAAGCAAGCAGCACTCTGTATCATAGTAAGTCAATGCCAAAAGATGAGATTTTTTTTGTCATTTGTATCCACTCCTACATACACAATCTCAAATCTGAATTGCAAACATTCAACTGTTTCAAAATATTCAAATATTCACAAATAATAATATCTACATAAACACTTTTCATTAAAAGTATAATCTCAAAAAATCTTAAAAGCACAGTATTCAAGTGTAAGCAAAAATGTAAGTACCACTGTACATGTTGCTGTGTTGACTCACCTGTAAATGTTCAGAGAACTGTCCCAGCGCAAAGAGGCTGGCACTGCGCACCACCTGATTACTGTCAGAGAGACTCTGGCACACTGTCTGCAGCACTGATGCCAGCAGCCTAACACAGACACAGACAATAACGTGAATAGACTCAAATCCTGGTGACTGTTATTAGTCAGCCAAGAGACCACCGTTCACAAAGAATATGGATGTGCTGTCATGAAAAACAAACACATTTTTAAAAAAGCAAAAAAGTATATGGGGAACTTTCCCCGTGTCAACTGGACATACTTGGTGCGTATGTGGTCAGCACATCCTTCAGCCAGCACAGCAAGACACATGAGACCCCCCTTCCTCTCATAGGGGTTTTCACTGGCAAGGCAGGTCTGGGTGAGAGGCATCTAAAACACAAGACATAATGTAATACATTGTCAAGTTCACCTTAACATAACATATCTGATATTGTTCACGTCAATATCCAGATGACTTACCACTTGCTGAAACAGTTTCTCTGGGGGCATATGGAGTGCCATAGTGTCAATAATCTGGAAATACGACAAAAACAATCCATCAAGATTCATCTTCCTTGCAACTCCACGTGGAATCTACTAAAGCTGTTGCAAAGTACATTTTCTTACACGACAGAAGAACACATTAAATATCAACACAGAGAACTTCTCCCTACCTGAGCAGCACAGTGTTTGGGATTGTCATTGTCTGTGCCATCTCCACTGTCATCCTCCTCGTCCTCTGGGTCCTGCTCCCCAGGTGGGGGAGTTGCAATCAGCACAGGGAAAATGGCCTGCAAGATGGGGCTCAGCAGCTTTTGCTTCAGCACCGTCTACAAAGTAGAGACAAATTATATGTTTTTTATTTTTTTATTTTGTCAAAATAATGTTACTAAGCCAAACACTTTGTTTCTGGTCAAGCTAGCTGACACTGCATGTAATTAGCCAGAAAAGTAGAAATCTTCTGTCTTTTGCTTGCAATAAAAAAAATCCTTT
Organism: Sebastes umbrosus; assembly: GCF_015220745.1. Taxonomy (NCBI): domain Eukaryota; kingdom Metazoa; phylum Chordata; class Actinopteri; order Perciformes; family Sebastidae; genus Sebastes; species Sebastes umbrosus. Next base: position 16,975,582 of record NC_051289.1, read on the forward strand.
GCATTGAAATGTCTATATACAGTAACATAAATAACTGTGTAAAGGTCTGCTACAACTATCTGTGCATATCAAATTTTACCTTTGTTAACTGTCCATGAAAAATTAAGACAAGACTGAAGGACATCTGTCCAGTATCTCCTATGAAGAATAATAGATCCAGAAGGATTGAGGTACACCATGACAACAGATACTGTGGATACTTGTTGTCCTGTTCTTGATCCTTGTTACTTATTACAAACTGAAGGACAGTTATAGGTCATTTTTTATAGTAGCTGATGGATTGCTTTACCTTGCTCTTCAGCTTGATGAGGAAGGAAATGCAAGAGAGTGCTTTCACCCGCAAAGAGTCACTCAGTGTGGTATCACAGCCCACCTGACACAAACATTGATATTGAACATGTGTTATTATAATTCTCATATATGACCCTTCAAGCACTCTGAAAAACATAATTTTTCAGTTCTGAAATCAAAATGAAATTCAGAACACAACAGTGGGAAGTATAGACAGAATTCAGACATTCAGTTCCCACCTCCAAGCAGAAGCGGACGATGTCAGGAACATGAGGAACGAGGATGGACACCTCACTCTCCATGAGCTCATTAAACACCTCCATGGCCTCGCTGGCTTGGCACTGTACAGACAGAGATAAACCCAATAATTTAACAGGTCTGATTTATCCATACCCTTAAAAACACTTAACAGCAATACTTGTAAAATGTCTTCAACATATTACACTTTACCTGATCTGCCTTGATGAGGTGTTTCAGAGCGACAATCAGACTTGGGATGATGGAACGCATCTGGTGCTGTGAGGCAACAAAATGTCACTTCAGTCATTAAAAAAAATGTATAAATCTATCTCATCTGTAATGGTGTTTGTTTTTAATGGTGCATGTTTTTTTGTCTAAGTGACTAATGGGGACACCAACTTTTGAAATTGGTCCATAATTGAGGGAGAATGTTGTAGCTGCGAGTGAGCAGCATCAGTGTGACGTTACGTTCACTAAAAGTGCTTATTTTTGCCACTGACAGGCAAAGACTATTATTATAAGTGTCGGACAACATAATGGAAAGAACCCTACAGAAAAATAATTTCTTTCGCTTGATCCGGTCTGTTTGCTTTGTGTCCGAGTCCCGCTCAAGGAAAAGTCTCGTTGTAAAATCTGAATATCCGAATCCTCTGGCTCAAATAAATATCGAATTCAAAGGCCTCATCCACATTGTCTAAATCATCTAAATATTCAGCCATGACACTGAAAATCTTTTAGACAACATTAAGCTACGCTTTGTGTACTCCAACACAACAAACTCTGCCCGGCCAGCACTCGCGTTTCCACGATGGATGTATTCCACTATTCCATCGTTGTCTTCCGGCAACACGTCACCTCGCGATATTTCAGAACGAGACTTCTTAAGCGAGACTCTTTCCATAATGTCAAACAGTTATATTAACAATTAGAGCCTGTCATGGCAAAAACAAGCACTTTTGGTGGACGGTAGCACCATATTGCAGACTCCTTAGCAGCTGCCATCTACAGCGCTTGTCCCTATTAGTTAATTAGACACAAAAACATGGGAAAATAGGGTCCAGTTTGAAAAATACCAAAGTTACCCTTTAAATTGTCAATATCCTATTTGAAAACTGTTCCTGCCAAATGTCATGGTTGGAACTGTAACACTGCCTCACCATCTCTTCTGTGCCAGTGTATGCAGTTATGGCTGTGAGGGTGAGGATGCAGTAGTACAAGGCTGTTGGGTTGTCGTGGTCCTGCAGCACAGTACTAAACAGCTGTAGCAGCTGGCAGTAGTGAGGCTTGAAAGGCTCAGGATTGGAATCCATAACCTTATTCAGCAGCAGGAGGCCAACCTGTTAAGACAGAGGAGTGTTGATAATCCAAAGCTGTTATGTATGAAGATCATATAAAACAATATAACAGGAGATTTACTGACTTATTTAAAAAAAAAAACTCTAAACAAAGTCATAAAATGAAAAGATGTTCAGACATAATTTGAAGGTTCTACTGCAAAAATATAGTTAACTAATAAACTAAATCTAAATTCCTAGGTGTTCCATGTACCTGTCTGTCATGAGGATTGCTGCTCTTGGTGGCTTGATTGAGGAGCTGCAGCAGAGCAGGCCAGCGGTCAGGTGTCTCATGTTTAACCATCACTGCGCACAGCTGGGAGAGTGAGTGCTGCACTGTGTGCCTGCAAAATACAGATACATAGACATATACATAAGAGTCAAGGCTCATTCATACTTGACATTTCACATGTATATGGCTACATATGGCCATTCACACTTGATGTAACACTTTGTGTGTGTCAGGGTCATTTACAACACATAAAATCTGGTTTATTTAAGACTCAGTAAGTCATTATTGTACAAATGGAAGCTTACTCGATTTCCTGCATGAAGGCCCGCAACACCACCTCCTTAAGACTGCATGAATGAAGGCAAACATCACAATTACAACTCATTTTCAACTTCATTTCTACTACAACAACAACAACTGTTATGATGGTGTGACATTCTTCAGTGAAAAGAAACAAGCAAACCTCTCTCTGTCATTGGGGCTAATCTTCTTCCAGTGTTTCTTCACTCTCAACCTCAGCATCACTGCAGCTGACTGACGAACCTAAGAGGTAAAATCAGGAGGCGATTACAGGTAAATTACATAAATGAAAGCACACAGGAACACAGTCGTTCACAGTCTTTTTTAGGGGCAGTGGTGGCCTAAAGGTTAGAGAAGTGAGCTTGAGCCGGTTCAATCCCCTGGACCGGCAGGATAAATTGGGGTGGGGAAAGGGAAAAGCAGCGCTTGCCCCTCCCTCAATACCACCACTGAGGTGCCCTTGAGCAAGGCACTTAACCCCAAACCGCTCCAGTGGAGCTGCTCAGTGGCCAGCAGATCACACTGTGGTTGTACTGGGCAGCTTCCAGGTGTGAATGTGTAACTGTCTGAATGTGATCAGGGTGTTCCTGAAAAAGAGAGCATTGCTCTCAGTGAACCTCCCCCTGAATAAATAAAAGGTAAAAAGAATAAAAAATAAAAAAAACATACACACACTTATTCTGGAAATCATACTTATCCCATAGGATAAAACAATTGTCTCACTGCTTTCTTTCTCCCACTCACACACACACACACACACAATACCTGAGGGTCCTGGGAGCCACTCATGACAGCACACAGGGCTGGTATAATGGCTGGGTCTTTGAAAGCCTGTTTCAGCTGGACGGTGGCCTAAATTGGGACAAAAGAGGTCCCACCAAGTTAGACAGGCGGCCACAAATAACAGTTAGCTACATTACTTACTTACATTACTTTAAGAACTCTAAACACGCACTATCTGCAACCATCTTGGACTCTAACCAATGGCACACTTTACACTATACATCCTATATACCACTTTATAGACTGCACATATGTACATATTACATTTATTTATTGTACATACATTTATTTATTGACGGACTGTACACACTATGTTCACCCATTCCCTCTGTATCTTTTATATCTCTATTATTGTTTTTATCATTTTGTATACCTTTACCTCTCCTGTGTTTCACTGTTTGCTGATGTTGCTGCTTTGACACCTGAATTTCCCTCCAGGGATTAATAAAGGTTCATCTTATTTTATCTTATCTTATTACTGTAGAAATCACAGGGGCACCAATACATATATAGCAACATGCAGCCAAATAACTCCCTTGATTTTCCTCTTTTTTATAAGATAAGATATTCCTTTATTAGTCCCGCAGTGGGGAAGTTTGCAGTGTACAGCAGCAAAGGGGATAGTGCAAAAAAACAAGATGCATCATCTAACACAGTAAAAAAAAAAAAAAGAGCTAAACAAAGTGTAACAAAATATGAACCATTTAAATAGAAGGAAGTATAAAAATAGGAGCAGTATATACAGTATTGACAATAAACAGACTATTAACAAAATTGCACAAGTGAAAAATGATATTGAATGAATGAATGAATGAATGAATGAATGAATGAAATTCCACCTGAAAATATCAGGTTATTGTCAGTTTTTGGTGTGTAAGTGGTCTACTGGGAGCAGTGCTGGTTGTGGAGTCTGACAGCTGTATAGATATTAGGATTTGTATTTATATAGTACATGTAGCCTAAAGAAAGAATGAGATGCAAAATTTGGTTGGAATTAGATTAAGAATAAAGATTATACCTTTTATAGCATGCAGGTTATCTACCACAATATAAAAAAACATGCACAGTCTGTTAAAGTGTGCTTAAAGTATTGTTTTAAAACATGATACTAACTTGTCATAACAATGTTGTGTAAATGTTCTATCCTGTGTGTTCTTCATGTGAGACAAGTGAGAATGAATGAATGAATGAATGAAATGAAGTTAACAGACTAAATTAAATGACGTCAGAACAGTGGTGCTGAATAAAATGACCAACAGTTTGACAGACAGCTAGCCGTCCGTTACCAACGTTACCAGACTGTACGTTACCAACGTTACCAGACGGTACGTTACCACCGTTACCAGACGTTTAGCTAGCTAGCTTAATTTGGTAACCGTTAGTTTTCAAACCGATAACCGTTAGTTTGTCACTTAGCCGTTTGACTAATAAACTAATTAATGTTAACTTTAATAAAAAGTTATTAGTTAGTTACCTGCTTGATAACAGCATTGTCAGGCTGAGTCAGCTGTGAGAGGATTTTCTCAAGTTCTTCTGCCATTTCAGTAGCTTTCAGAGTTTACCAGCTTCAGATAGCCTGTTGATCGACCGTTAACCGTTAATGTGTCTAATATATAGTTGGTTACTGGGCAACGAGTTGTCCTGTCGAGGCGTGGTGTCCACCAAAATGTCCCAAAGTATGTTACAGCTGTCAGATATGTAAACAGAGCCTCCGTGGACAGGTCTAACCGAGTTTAACAGTGACAATTTGCGTTTTAAAAGAGTCGGATAGTTGTGAAGTTGTCGACACCGAGAAGACGAGTAGTGACGGATTCAAGCTCTGCAGCTGGGTCTGGACCGTTAGAGCTTCAACTGCCAGCACGCGGGGCAGAACCGGCCAGGAGTTCCATGTGAGTTCAGTTAAAGGGACCTACGTCATCAATCAGTGTGTATTCAGTCTGATGGAAACACACAGCGCCTCCAGCTGGAGAGGAGGGCATGGTGCAACTAATAAACCATAGGCAGCTGAGTTTGAGAAAAAGTACACATACAATAGACATACTGTTACCATAGACAAACAGACAAGTAAGACCCATCCATCCATCCATCTGCAACCGCTTATCCCGTTAGGGGTCGCGGGGGGGGGACTGGAGCCGATCCCAGCCGGCATTGGGCGAAGGCGGGGTACACCCTGGACAGGTCGCCAGTCCATCACAGGGCTGACACATAGAGACAGACAACCATTCACACTCACATTCACACCTATGGGCAATTTAGAGTCAACAATTAACCTAACCTGCATGTCTTTGGACTGTGGGAGGAAACCGGAGTACCCGGAGAAAACCCACGCTAACACGGGGAGAACATGCAAACTCCACACAGAAGGGCCCCAAGCCAGATTTGAACCTGCAACCCTCTAGCTGTGAGGCACCAGTGCTAACCACTGCACCACCGTGCAGCCTACAAGTAAGACCCATCAGACAAAAAAACAAAACACATCACAATTATTCATACATAACCCATTAAAAAATGACCATCTGTCCTCTGGATTTACATGTCTTTAGCAGCACAGTAATTATTATTCAGCAACAAGATGGACTGATGGACAAATATGAATTTTGAGGCACTTGTATACTACTGTACTTTAGTATTTTTTTTAATTTTTATTTGACCTTTATTTAACCAGGTAAAATCAATTGAGAACCAATTCTCATTTACAATGATGACCTGGCCAAGAGGCAGCAGCAAGAGTATAAAAACACAGTCCACACAAGCAACACAAACAGCACAGATACAGTACAGTATGACAAACATACAGCATGCCATGACAAGACATGAGAAAATGGCTAAAAACAGCATAGGTAGATTAATAAACACTATGTACAAAAAAAAAAGGCGGATTACTGGATGTTCTTTGTGTAAATGGAAGAGAGAGAGAAAAGTGAGGGCTGGTCAGCAAGTACAGCAGTCAACTATGAGTTGTTGCAGCTTTTGCTTGAACATGTTGAGAGAGGTGAGAGCTGTTAGTTTGAGCGTGTTTTGTAGTGAGTTCCAGTCATTTGCAGCGGCAAAATGAAAGGAATTATGACCAAAGACAGTATGGACTTTTGGAATGATGAGCCTGATGAAGTCACTGGATCTTAAATGGCAGTATTTTAATTGTATGCTACATTATACCCAGGGTCTGAAATTAACCTTTTTCCTCACCTGCCACTGTGGCAGGTCACTGAACATTTCTACTGGCCACTCGTTTTTTTTGTCTGCCACTTCTGAAATCTAGGTAGAACACTTTAAAACTGGCATGGTGCAACAAATCAGAATTTTGAGGCGCTTTGGTTTCGGTTTACAGGTCTTGATTCAAGATTCAAGATTCAAGATTCAAGCCCTTTATTGTCATTGTGTAGTACAATGAAATTAGATTGTGACAATCCCATAGGTACTAATGAAAAGATAATACAATAAAAAAGATATAGTGCAATATAAATATAAAAAATATATAAAATATAACACAATATAAAATATAAAAAATGTATGAGATGACAGTTTTGCCAGATTATTGCACAAAATGTCCATCAGATAATTATTGCAAAGTATCATAGAATTATTGCACAGAATGATCAGCATGTTATCCGTAACAGTATACTACTGTACTTTAGTATTTTGATTTTATGCTACATTATACCTCTACTCCACTACATTTAACCCCCTGAGACCTCGTGACTTTACTGTCTTTCAGAGGCTGTAGCAGGCTAAATTTTAGAGTGAAGGTCCCTATATCAGGAGATGGATAAATAACGCTCTACATTTTGGCGAGGAAAAGATTCAAGATTCACTTTATTGTCATTTCACTGAGTATTTGCATACAGAGAAGGAAACAAAATATTGTTTCTCCCAGCTCCCGTCAGTGCATTAAAAAGGATAGAATAAATAAGAATTAAAATTGACATACCTAAATATAACAATACAAAATAAAATAAGTAAATGTTTCAGACACAATTTCACACAATTTGCAGTCATACACCCAATTTGCAGTCGTGTTTAGCAGCAGAGAAAAGTGCATTTATGTCCATAGTAAAGTGCTGTTTGCATTACTGTTCCAAACATTGTCTTTGATGGGTGACTAGCTTTAAAAACTGTCTCTGTGTTAATGCTGGGGGGTTGGATGTCAGTGTGTGTGTGGGGGGAGGGGACACAGTCCATTTACAAGCCTAACCGCTAGTGGGAAGAAGCTGTTCAGAAAAACTGTTCAGAAAAACTGTCATGGCCATTTTCAAAGAGGTCCCTTGAAAATGGGTTCTATGGGTACCCATGAGTCTCTACTTTACAGACATGCCTCTATCATAATGTGAGCCTTTATACACGTTCATAATTTATTTTAATTAATTAATTAATTAATGTTTATTTCTGATTTATGACTAGAACAATTTGACACACTGTGCTGAGTTGCATCTCAAATTAATCTTCAGGTTCCCAGCTTTCAGATGATGTACACCACTTCTATGTGACATGTACTGACATATACCTTTTATCTACCCCTGAACACCCCCAGTACCTCCCTAAAAAAGACAAAAAAATTGTCTATTGTGGGTCTCAGAGGGTTAAGAGGGAAATATTGTACTTTTAATTCCACTACATTCATCTGACATAGCTCTATATTTAGTGGTCGTCAGTTTGCAGATTTTACATACAAAACATAGGCTACACTCAATTGCCAGTTTACTAGGTATACCTAGCTAAAACTGATGCAGTCTAATACAACAGTCCTGCAAGAAATCCTTCCTTCATGGCGGTTATAATGTTCATTTTGGAGGATGTGGTTTGTGGTGCTAGCCTATTTGAGGTCATTTAGATACAGACTCTTGTTCACCAGAGAGCATGGACAAGTTTATTTTTCAACTGTAAAATCGCTCACAGTGATTCTGATCACAAATAAATGTTTAGGTTATGTGTTTATGTACAAAAATGAATATCAGCTTATATATTGTTATCTCAAAATTCAATATCGGCCTCTATATACTCCAATTAAAGTAGAAAGACTATAAAGATAAAAAATAAGATGCAACTTTGAAACATACACTTTATAAAGTAGTTAAAATGTGTCTTAATTTAACTAGCTACCACATTAATGTGACATTTAGGAACATTTAGCAGATAATACTTTTACTTAAGTCAAATTTTTAGTGCAGGACTTTTAGTCGCAATCAAGTATTGTTATATTGTGGTGTTGCTACTTTTACTTAAGTAAAGGGCCTGAATAGTACTTCCACTACCACTGACTTATATCAAAACCCAGTTGCTGATAAAACTACTGAGAAGGATTGCATTGAAAGTCCCTTTTGGTTGCAAATGTGAGAAGATAGTCACATGACAGATCATTTGCACACCTATCAGACAACAAAAGAGATACTCATGGTCTTGTACTTCACGCCCAAAACCCCCACTATTGACTCAACGTCAGTGAATAATCTGCACTATACAAGAAAGGAACACTGGGTAACTTGTAACTTGAGGACAGCAAGAGGTCTAATTCAGCATCAGTTAGTTGGATATAACGCTTACCGGTTAATCAGTATTTACTTTTATAGATTTATTACAGGAGGGTAAGAAAGTCTTCCAAGGTTTATGTAGCAGTAAAACAAAATATATGCAGACAAACCATAATTGATTAAAATGATCATTTATAAATGTAAGGATACCACACCCTTTTTTCACAGTAGCAGTGCCTCACAAATACACTTGCAAAAAACTGTACAGTGAGTCATCAAAGGCAAATCTATTGTCCTCTGATCACATAGCAATGCTAATGCCCACCAGCCCTATCCACCCACACCTATACACACCTATACACACCTACACCATCAACCCCCCTCGTAAATGTCTTGGCCCAGACATACACGCCCTGTCCAGGCGGAGATCAGTAGAAATGTTAATGCACCCATTAGGCTCGCTGCTCCCACATCATTTCATCACTAACTACATTATTACCACGTCAATACAGCCAAGGAGGGGGAACACAAACACCCAATTTGATGGTAACACGCAGCTAATCTAAATCATCGTTGTGAAAAGGATTGCAAATGCAGGTAAAAGTGATTGCATCAACATGTCCAACCCCCTGCACAGAATGGGGGGGTAGGGGGATGTTGGGATTTGAAGCCATGGTCTGTCTTTGAACACTTGTTCAAAGTGCAGAAATTAAAGAGATAAAATGTTTTAAATCATGTTTGAGGTTAAATATATTACACCTCACAGACAGCATTTTCAAACAAATAATTTCCCTTCAAATACCTCTTAGTAAGGTGCTCCACTGCCTTAGATTTATTTTTTATTTCTCAATCATGTACAAACACGCTGACTAAGAAGTATTAGTGGATCATTAACTATTCATGCTTGATACCCAGATGCTATATTTAGTCCATTGATCTGGGACTGAAGCTCATGAAAACATTATTAATTATGCCATTTGGGGAGTCAACAGACTCATGGTTTAAAAAGCACTGAAGCTTACGTGCTGACAAGGCAGCATGTGAAGGTTATTTACTAATTGGGTAGCCCCTTTTTGTTACTAAGTTTTGTAAAACAGTTTGGTACAAACACAAAAAAAATATCCCAACTTCTAGATCTCATGTCGCACAATGTATTAATCCAGGCAAAATGCCATAAAAAATAACATGTTTTCATGAACTGCATTATCAGTGAGCTGCAATACTGCCTTTTCCTTATTGGGGACAAAGGAAGGATATAAAAGATGCCTCTGACAGCTGAAGGTGTGCCAGATTTGGGCCACACAATTGGGAGGATTCAGGTACAAGCTCATTGTGAGTAATTTGATTTAATACAAACTATAAATAATAATTAAGGAACACACGCTAACGCTCTTCAACACAGGGCCTCAAGATCAGGTAGACTCCTTATTTTGTAAGCTTATATTCGTGTTACCTAACAAAATTACATTTAATGAAATGACCACAAAGCACAAAGCATGTAGGCTTTGACAAAAGTCATTCCAATCCACTAAAACTCAGGTGTAACACTGTGTGTGGCATTTTACTTTGTCTGATCTGTGATAGGACTGGGCAATATGGTGATATATAACGAAATAAAATGTCTATCATATATATTTTTCTATATTGTTTTTATCGTGACACAGGTTAGGCCTGTATTTATTTTATTTTTTTCTCTATAATTTAACTTAAACTGTTATGTGCATTGTGCACTCAAGTTTGTAAAATGAGAAAATACTCAGTACTTATAGTATACTTATAGTACTTATAATTCACACAGGAGTATCCAAAAATGGGCTTTACCAGGTGGTTATTTCCTATAAACAATTTATTTATTGAATTTTCAAAAAACATACTATATTGTGATATCTTAATCGGGATATAATATGACCTATAGTGACAGAGGATTTTGGCCTTGCTATTGTTTAAAGTATGTTATTGTTATTCTATGTTCATATTTTATATTTCCTAATGTAGTTGTAGTAGTATGTCATCTTTTTCAGTAAAAGGAACACATTTCTGGAACGCCCTACCAACGGAAATAAAAATACAACCTGACCTGAAAACGTTTAATGAAAAGATGAGACACTGGCTGAAACTAAACCAAACCTGTGATCACTGATTATTGATTGGGAACATACAGTGCATATGTAAATATATTGTAATGTACAATGTTGTATTATGTGATTTTATGTAAGATGTGCTATTCTGTATTTTTTTTAATTTATTTTCTTTTTCTTAAAAGCCTTACCAGAGACAAGGTCTGCAAATTAGCTATGGCTAGAAGTCCTATATACCCTGCATCGGTAGCACTTTAATCAAGTGCAACAATGCCTATGTATTGTTCCTGTCAAGTAAACTAATCAAATAAAAATAAAATAACTCTAGTGTTGATATGTTAATAATAATAAGCTGATCAGGCGGGCCGGCTCTGTGGTCGGCATGGAGCTTGACTCTCTGGTGACGGTGGCAGAGGAAAGAACACTCAACAGACTGCTGGCCATACTGGACAACGCCAGTCATCACCAAACAGAGGAGCTGGTTTAGCAGCAGGCTGCTGCTCCCCAAGTGCTCCACAGACAGACTCAAATCCTTTGTTCCCCCGAGCCATCAAACTGTACAACACCTCTCTAAGGAGGGGGGGAGGATAAAGGAGGACAGTCTGCAGGACAGATAATAATGCACTATACTCATTTTTAACAGTCTCTTCTGTACTATAATAGTCCTGTATCACAGCTGTTACCCTGCACTATATTCAGTTTTAACAGTTTTCTTCATCTCCTTGTTTTTTTATATCTGGTATATTTTTTTGTACTTTGTATTACTAACTTTTTTTACTGCCTTTTTACTAACTGTGATGCTGGAAACTTGAATTTCCCTCGGAATCAATAAAGTTAGTTACTATCTATCTATCTATCTATCTATCTATCTATCTATCTATCTGTTTTTATGTTTTTTATTTTTTCCCACTCACACCCACAGTCTTTGAATGCATCACCAGTGTTCAGTTTCAAATGTGATGAAGCTGCAACCTGATTGGAAACTTGAATTTCCCTCGGGATCAATAAAGTTACTATCCATCTATCCATATATCTATCTATGTATTTTTACTGTGTATTTACTGTTCGTGTGCATTGCCTGGATAACCTGCTGCTATAACACAACAATTTCTTGAAAATTACAAAACATACACTAAAAACAATACTTTGAAAAATGTTAATAGGTAGAGCTGTGTGATAATGTTAAAGCCGTGAGCTACTTCAAAAACATGGTTGATATTTAGTAACTCTGCTATAACTTCGCTTTCTTTTTGTCTCCAAACCTGCAACATAAATTGAAAAGCAAAGAATTAACCTAGGTGACCAATGAAAGGGCATTAATGCCGTCCATGAGAGGTGAATCAAAGAGATGGTTTATTTATAGTGTATTTTAATATATTCTTTATATTGTGTATACTATAGATAATATCACTAGTGTTGATATCTTTACTGACTGTTCGTGTGCATTGCTTGGATAACCCTATGCTATAACACAACAATTTCTTGAAAGTTACAACAAACACTAAAAACATTAAAATGTGGATATAGGTAGAGCTGTGTGATAATGTTTAAGAAGTGCACAGTTAAGAATTTTTCCAGTAAAATAACAGTAAAGAACTGGCAGCAGGGTTGCCTTTATGTGACTGTAAAATTAACATTATTATACTGTCGCTGAAATTTACAGCTTTGTACTGTTAATGAAAAATGCAGTTTGAATTGGTTTTTTTTTATTAATTTCTCAGTATTTTACAGTTAATTTACTGTTTAAAGATACATTATATAGCTGTTTTTCACCTTTCTTTTACATTATCTTACTAATTTGTTTTAATGCACTACTTAGGTTGTATTTTTTACATACATTTTAATAAACATTATTTTTTGCCCAAATGAATAGACTTAGAAGGTAACAGACATAGTCACACTCAATACAAATAAAGACACTTGTTAGGAAAAAGGCTATAAAATAGACTTGTTGACACTTTTCCCAAAATGTCTGTCTATAGCTGGCTACAAGAAGAACAGAGCTAATTCACAGATTTTACAATCATGTACAATGTACAAGCCTCACATGCAGATCAGGTCCCATAATTAAAAACACTGCATGAAGCTGTTACTGATGAGACTTTAGACAGTGGATCAGCAGTAAAGTGATGTTTTTTTAAGAATGCATTATAGTTCAGTTAGAAAACCGCCTATGAGCGTACTTTAACAGGTCTTTTGTTTTAACAGTAAAGTACTGTTTTTAGCAATAACAGGTCAATACTGTTGAAATCCTGCTGTAAATTAACAGCAATTGTTTACAGTGTGGGCTACTTAAAAAAAGTAGTAACTCTGCTAACTTTGCTTTGTGTTTGTCCTCAAACCTGCACAATTCAAATGCAAAGCAAAGGATTAACCTAGCTGGCCAATGAAAGGGCATCACTGCCGTCCATGAAAGGTGAATCAAAGAGATTGGCTCCGATAATGAAAACACCCACCTCCCTGTGGTCCACACCCACACACGTCTTTATAAACAGCCTCTGGGAGTCCTGGCGTTATTTACAAGTTAGCTGACCAGCCTTGTCTTAACTTGGACAGATACTCACCAACACTTGAGCTCTCGCTTGTGCTTTTTTGGGAGTTTTTCCTAATTGTTTTTGCACAAAAGGTGCCCGAGAGATGGCAGACTGGAAGGCGCAGATCAGTTACAACTACAACCCGTCCTACCATGCCTACGCGTACGGCCTGGTGTACCAACCCGGACCGGAGCAGAACCACGGGAACCTGACCGGCTGGGGCGACGCTGGAGTCGCGGACCTGAGCCACTACAACACCGCCGGGGTGACGCAGGCCTACTACACCAACAGGAGCCAGGAGGTGGAGGTGGAGGAGTCTCCACCTCGCAGCCCGGAGCAGCTCGCCGCAGTGAACCACCACGGTTCCTACCAGAGCTCCGGTGTGGTCTACCTCGGTGACTCCCAGCAGGCCGGCCAGCTGCTGCTGGCCGCACCGCAACGGGAACATGAAGCCAGGCGGGCCGGGAGCGACTCCACCAGCGACTCGGAGGCGCACACCTCACCAGGTACTGAGCTATATTGAGTATAAGTTAACTAGGGTGTTATGTCGGTGCTTACATCTACCTGCTGGCTGCTAAGAGAGATGATTTCTTCCTCCAGAAATGACCGCGATGTCCAATTCAGCTCCATTGTGAGTTGAGAGTTCAAATATCCCGCCACTGATTTTTACTGAGCGGCGAGATCTCGCGAGAGAATTCGAGAATTTCCAAAATAAATAAAACAGTACACACAATACAGTACATGGGAATGGGTCAGAGTTTACATTAATGTAAAGTGTGAGGCTCAACAACATACTTTTTTGTTGTTGAGTTTCACTGTTCCACAAAGTTTTCTCTCCTAATGTTACAGTTAAAAAAAAACAACTAAATTACATGCTTTGGCAAATGTTCTGCTCCATTTTTTATATACATCCTATATACCACTTTATAGACTGCACATATGTACATATTACATTTATTTATTGATGGACTGTACACACTTTGTTCACCCATTCACCCTGCATCTTTTATATCTCTATTGTTGTTTTTATAATTTTTGTATACCTGTACCTCTCCTGTGTTTCACTCTGTTTGCTGATGTTGCTGCTTTGACACATAAGGTTCATCTTATCTTATCTTATTTTGACCTGCCTGTTTCTCCTCACTTAGATTCATGGAGCTCTGGCAGCAGCAGAGAAGTAAGCCTCCCCCAGACGGACCCTGCTACCTGGGCGAAGAGAGAGCTCGAAGACGAGACGACTGCCAGGAGCCCTAATGTCTGCGAGGTTGTTTCCAGCTCTCGCATGGAGGAGCAGCCGGGGATCTTTGCTGTCAATGGGAGCGAGGGCGTCGACAAAACCACTTCTCTACAGGTACCCTTACCTGCCCCCGCAAAGACGGCAAGCACTACTGCTGTAAACAACCCTAAAGTCAAGGTCCGGGCAGCCTTCTCGGAGAGTCAGATGAACGCTCTTGTCCAGCGCTTCAGTGTTCAGAGGTACCTCACACCGGCTGAGATGAAGAACCTGGCAGAGCTGACTGGGCTGACCTACAAACAGGTGAGGGATTTGGAAAGATTGTTTTTTTTTTTATCACAAGCACAACAAAATGTATGTACACTTTCTAATTAGGATCTACTCCATCTTTATTTCCAGGTTAAGACTTGGTTTCAGAACCGGAGGATGAAGCTAAGGAGGCACCAGAAAGACACCAGCTGGGTGTCTGAGCGGTACAACAAAGGCAGCCCGATACCTGGACCCATGTACGCCAACGTTCCCTCGCACATCCCACCTGTAAGTAACTAATTATTTGCTCAAATGGTGTAATGCAGATACAAGTGGGAGTGTCCTGCCCAGGTTTCCTGTTAACCGATAGCAGAGAAACAGCGGCTTGGACGTAGAACAAGACGTCCATAATGGAGGCCTAACCATAGTCCGGTTATGGCCTTAAAGGCGAGACGAAACACGGTCATGTAGTAGACTATATAAATTGGATACTAATTTTCAACTTGTTTGCTTTCAGTATCAAGGTGAAGCCCGGCCCCAGATCAAGGAGCATTACAACCAGCACATGATGGACACCTTCAAGAAGAATCCACAGAACATGGCCTTCTATCTGGCTGCTATGGGCTCGGCTGCTATGGGCTCTGCTGCTATGGGCTCTGCTGCTGGAGCACCAGGCTACCCCTCCTGGTCCTCCGGCTCAGCCCAGACGGCAATGACCTCCAGGCCCCAGGCGGCTGGCTGGTCCATGCCTCAAGGCGTCGGCCACTACGAATACAACCCCCATGCATTCAACCCCACCAGCGTCGCCTCTGCAAGCAACACTGGCCAGGACATGAGCTTCAACGGCAAAGATGAGCGAGAGGCCCTGTCAGCAGCCGCAGCTCCTTGAACACATCCGTAGTACATAATGCCAGCCAGTAGCCAACGTTGCTTTTCTGTACCCCCAACAGTCTTGTTTGTTGATAACCTTCTATTCAAATTTCCTGACTGTCGTTTGTAATTAACTGAGGTAACCTTTGCATGGCTGGGTGTACATATGCCTTGTTCATACTCCTTTTTCAAAAGTTTTTTTACCATGAAGTTTTATTTTTATACACAACTATTTAATGTACGTTGGGTGTGTGTTCTTTGCGCTTGGTGAAACAAGATGGATCCAAGTTGGATGCATTCTTTGGATTACATTGTTTTTTGAGAACTGTTTTAAGGCAAAGTAATGATGCAGATCTGATGTGCACACATATCAATTTTTTTCTATAAATACAGGTTCCCTTTGGTAAATTTGTTTCAGTGTTTTTTTTGAGAGAATGGTGATACGATGACACACATTTTGCGCACATCAAGACTAGTGGGGCTAGTTTGTCAAACTTGTAACAACACACCCAAAAGCTGGGCTAGGAGTGTAGGATTTTCCAGTCAACATAATGTAGGCTAGTGTTTCAGTTGGCTGTACAACATGTACAGTAGATGGACCCATATACAATTATCCAAGGAAAAATAAAAAAAAGTCCTGAGTTGATTTCTGGCAATATTGTATTAAAAAGCATTTTATTGAAAAGACTATATTTACATCAGAACCAAAATCACAGTCAATGGTGACCATAGAATACAATAACAATATTGCTACCATCACCAACATCTTTGCAACCGCTCTTCAATCTACAACGCATCATTCCTCTTATCCACCGCAGGGCCGTGTGGAGCTTGACAGGGCCAGTGCAAAACTATTTTTATATTCTATTTGAATAGGCTGCCACAACTGTGTGTGTGTGTGTGGGGGGGGAGTATAATTGCAACTTGCATAATTAAATCAAAACTACAGTATGAGTCAGCTGTCTCGGTGGGTATCTGGTGTAATAAAGAATAGATCCTGCCAAGCCTTGGTAGACCATGAAGTAGGAACCAGAGCAGATGATGCCACACAACATCATACAATTATTAGATCCATTCACACACATATCATCATACGTTTTACCCATTCACTCCTGATGGTACACATCATCCCTTTGTACTGAAATATCCCATTTTATCCTTAAATGCATGATCCAACCAACCAACTATCCCTTATTATAACAATGACAAGCTCTAGTTCAATCCTGTCAAATCAAGGTAAAGGCCCCGTTTCTCCTCCTTCATTGGAGGTGTGTGTGTGTGTGTGTGTGTGTGTATGACTGAAAGCAAGAGAGGAGGATGAGGATTGTTCATGTCTAGTCCATCTTGAGGCTACGGTAGATGTAGCGGATGAATGCCAGCGAGGCCCAGAACGACACGCTGCCCAGCATCAGCGTGAAGACCATCGCCGTGAGCAGAGAGTAACCGAAGAACTCGGTGCTCTGCACCAGGCCGCTCATGGACGACCGGTTCCGGTAGTAGAAAACGGAGTAGACGAAGATGAAGAGGCCGGTGGAGCCGGTGCTCAGGACGCTCCGCCACCACCACCGGTAGTCTTCGCCGGACAGCAGGAAGTAGGTGAGCGCCACGGAGATGCAGGCGCCCACCGAGAGGAGGATGGCGAAGACGCACAGCAGGATGCCGTAGAGGGTGTAGTGCTCTCTGCCCCAGACCGTGGCAAAGATGTAATACAGCTCCACTGAGATGGCACTGAGGGAGAGAGTTCATAGAAAGCAGGAATGAGTGTGTAGATAATGACATTCAATAGGCTGTACTTTCAATATTTTTTCCATCGTTGTGGACAAATCCTCGTAGTAGAGTAGTAATTAATAGTGCTGACTCATCAGTCAAGATGACACAAAAGCATAACTTAAACTGCAAACATTTGCAGAAAGAAGATTTCACACAACCAGCCTAAATAATAAAAAGGTAATACAAAAGCTAAACAACAGGACACCAATAAGTGTAGAAATACATTCAAAAATGTGGTACCTCAATGATAATTTCATTCTTTGACAATTAATTCTCATTGTGGGATATCACATCAATTGCCACCAGACTCTTTGATCGAAGCACCTCTTTTCCACGCATGAAGACAGACAGCTCACCTGAATGGCAGGAAGCCGCCGATGGCCATGTGCACGGCCGTGTGTTTGTACCAGGGCTGCGTGGGGATCTGCCGGGCGATGTTGCGAGTGCGGCAGGGCGCCTGGAAGCTGCCGGCTCGGTTCTTTCCCACGATGCCGCCGATGACGGTGAGCGGGAAGCCCACCAGCACCCAGGCGCCCAGGATGAGGAGCACGGTGGTGGCCGGCAGAGCCTGAGTGGAGCCGCTCCACCAGTGGATGGAGTTCACGACGCTCCACGTCAGGAACAGAGGCGCTGTGGGGATGAAGGACAAGGACAGGCATTGTTTTTAATCATTACAGATCATTGTTTGAAGAAAAAGTGCCTCACAGTATTGCTAAAAATTACTCATTATATGGTTTTATGTGCCAGAGGGCATATTTTTTCAAACAACTGCCTGAACCTGAACAAAGTACTCCTGTAAAGTGTGAATGCTGTGAATACATTATAGATAAATGAATAAATTAGAGTAGAATAGCATTGCCACATTGTACAGAACACTAATAGAGACATAACACACTAGAGCTGCCCCGACCTACCAGCTTTGTTCTTTAGAGATGACAATATGAAAATCTATAAAAGCTCTAAGAGCTGTTAGGCATGGGTCAATAACTCCAGTTTCTCTTCTAAATGTTAACCTAAAAGCTCAAAGCAAAAGTCTGTATTAACCAAGGTTAGAATTGTTCTGAATTGTCAATTAGTTATTTTATTTTAGTTTTTACTTTTCAATTTCATTTTAGTTTAGTTTCAGTTTTTCAGAAAGGTTTAGTTTTAGTTTAGTTTTACAGTAGTTTTAGTTTGTTTTTGTTAGGGCCAGCTATAATGTGTCAGAAGTATGTAGCTATAAACATAAGAAATGGTTGGACAACTGTGTAGGAATGGCTGTAATGTTTAATGTTTAATCTTTTCTCTATGTTAGTGAAGCAATTGCGGCACAGCGCCATCTGCTGGAATGTCAAGTCCATTCAATTTCTGTGGTTCATGCTGCCTCCTTTTTTTGGTTGTTATATATTATAGCTAAAAAAGTAAAACTGAAATTAATTTAAGTTCATTTTTATTTTGTATTTTATTAGTTTTTACCCAGATGATATAGTTTCAGTTTAGCTTTTCTTAATGGATGTAGTTTTTATGATTAGTTTCAGTTTGCTAAAACAAAAAGAAATTCACGGCTTATTTTCGTTTTAGTTTCAGTTTCAGTTTACTATCATAACCCTGGCATGAACAACAATGGTACTGTAAAATAAAAAAAACAGCCAGCATCCTCATTGACGAGATGTATTCTGGAGGAAAAGTCTCATTAAGTTTCTTATTAACTAATGATCAAAGTCATTACAACTAGTTTTAAAAATATTTTTGTTTGAAAGTTGAATCTCAGTTATTTTTCTGTAAGACGTTACAACTTTTTCCTGACACAACAGAGTGCAAAATAACACTCCTTAAAACCCATAATGTTGATCTACAGACAGATTCAAAGGCAAAACCTCAATAAAAATTCATCAGTATCAATTTGTTATCATGTTTTCCCAAAAGTCCTTCTTCAACTTTAATTTTGCAATGACAGTTTTAATGGATAAATGGAAAATTATGAGAGGAAAAATGTGGGATTAGTGATGAGAAACAGGACTAAACTAAGCAACAATGGGGGATTAATGGAGAGAAATGGGTATAAAAACAACAAATTGAGTTTCCATTAACTGTGAAGATACTAATAAGTAAATTAACTGTGTTGTGAAGTGTAAAGTGATCCCAAACTCTTCTAATCTAATGGGACTCACCGGAGAAGAGTGACGAGGTGAGGATGATGTTCCACACCCAGCGCTGGCCGTTGATCTGTGTGTAAAAGCTGCATGACACGTAGCCCGACACGCAGCTGGTCAGAGCGTACAGGACGATCGCTGTAGAGTTGATGGCGCCGTGGCGGTGCACGTTGAACATTCCCAGCAACGCCATTAGGATGATTCCTGAGGAGACATTGGAGTGATCAGACTCCTGCGTGTGTGAGGTCTGTACATAGGAGTATATGCTGTTATCAGGTGTCTAGTTGTTATTGACTATTATTGACTGTTGCTGCGGGTCAGAGCTGCTCAGGATTAGTATGCACAATTTTCAAACAGAACAATGATAGTCCCTGATACTGTTTTGGAAGTTAATAGACCTACTGTACATGTGTGTGTATTGCTCTGTTTTGGTGTATTTGAGAATGAATGCTCACCTGTGGCAAGGGTAAGGAACTGAGCCCCCACCCCCAGCACGGCACACAGCAGGCTTTTGTAGGGTGGGAACCTGAAGACGTCAGTATGTATGATCTTCCAGCCGTTGTCTCCCTGATCCAGATCATCACAGCCGCCCTCCTCCTCCACATTGTACCTGCAGCCGAGGGAAAAATGCTTTCACTCACGATGTTTTCATGTACCTGACAAGTAGGAAGTTTCACTTTGCTAGCAATCCAAAATCATCTCAAATTCCATTTTATGCATTTAAGCATAAACAAGATACTGCATGTAACCTTATATCACCTCACACTATGTCAGGAGAAGACCTACACATATGCAAGAGTGAAGATGTCAAAGGGAGAGACTGTCTTATCTCTGCAAGTATAAAATAAAATAAATAAAAGTTGAAAACTATTTTAGACCTTTTAAATGGAAGTTAGAAAAACGTATTTACTACGGCAAGTATAAATACACCTTACAATTAGGGCTGCAACTACTGTCTGTTTTTTGTCATATGTTTAATATCTTTATAACTCATTAATTGATTGTTTAGTCTATAAAATGTCAGACACAATTGTGAAAAATGGCTCTAAAAATTCCCAGATTTTAAGGTCACGTTTTCAAATTGCTTGTTATGGTGGACAAACAGTAAAAAAAAAAAAAAAAAGTATAAATAAGAAAGATAATCAAATTAATGATATAGAATAAAGAAAAGCAGCAAATCTTCACATTTCAGAAGCTGGAACCAGCTTCACAAATGACAAAAACAACCGTCAAAATTGCTGTAGATTAATGTTCTGTTGGTTGACTAATCTGTTATTGTTAAACAAATAAAACCTCCAATAACTATATTTAAGATATTTTAACAGCTTTTATGTTTTTTCCTAAGATTTTTTTACTACCCAAAGTGATACTAACAGTGCGTTGAAGTCTTTATCAGCCTCTCATTTTGTATAACCTTTTATATTTAAGACATGAAACATAAAGTTTCCCATATGTTTACCCAGAAACAACCACTTGAGCTCCATCCCTGACTAACCTGGCAAAGTCATTCTTTAGGACCCGCATGAGGATGATGATGACGAAGCCCAGCAGCAGCACCACCAGCACCAGTGAGTTGATAATGGAGAGCCAGTGGATCTCCAGTGTTTTGGGGAAGAACGAGTAGTCTCTGAGGCGCTCGGCTCTCCGGGCGTGAGGTAGGGGGGACTCGAACCAGCGCACGCTGTAGGTGAAGGTGACTGTCAGGCTGCCTCCACCCACCCCGACTCCACCCACCGCCGTGCCCGCTCCCTCCTCCAGGGGAACAGGTTTAACGTCTTTTACTGAAACATTGGCGAAGATCACTGAGTCGCCATTGTACTCGATGTTGAAGTCCAGGTGAGTCCACAAAACCACCTGTAGGAGGTGAGAGAAGAGAGACAAAGAGAGAACAATAGAGAAACAGAAAGAGGAGAAGAAAGTGAGCGTAAGAAAAATGCGGTTCAGCTGAAACAGGAACTTTGCATAAAGATAAAATCTTACACAGTCTTTCTGTCTCTCTCTTTGTCTCTCACACACAGTATAATCCAATCCATATATCGCACAAACCCTCAAAGGCACAAACAGGTTTACCTTGTGGCTGTGAGGCAGGAAGCCGCTCTCCTCTATGTATCCCACGAACCCCCAGATTGGAATATCATCCAGGACAAATTCAAAATAGAACAGCTCCTCGATAGCGTCACGAAGTTCGTCCACCTAACACAAACAAAACATATCACCGATCACACCCGAATTGTATAATTTTTAAAAAGCGGTCATATAAAATGGTCCTTGTCTTGCAACATCTACCATCCTGTGATCAATTTATGACATACAGTATTTTTAATTCTAAAATCAAGCTACTTAATTAATTATAAACAGTTTAAATCCCCTATGAGCCCAGAGTATTGAAGCCAACAAGTCTGGTAGTATGCAAAGTGTTAATAAATACCTGTTTGTTTGAGAGAGTGAGCTTGCAAAGACTTTTTTTCTCCACGTTCTCTTTGAACCGGATGTGATATAAAGACTCCGCCATCCTGTCACCATCCAACACTTCTCCCAGACTAAGGGACTTGTGATGCACCTGAAGAAGAAGTGTTACAATATGAGTAATAGGAGTGTAAAAAAGCAGCACAACGCATTAGTTGATCATAATTATGTGAGGTACTTATAGCGGGCAAACTGAAAACAAAAACGCAGCTGGCTACGATCACACTTCCTCACTGCATGCATGGTGTGTTGAAGCACCATATCCCATAATGGTGGGTAATAACAATAAGTTACTAATAATAGGTTACTGCTATTGTAAATTTCAGTCTCACTGTTACCGATGCCACCACACTTCCAATAATGACTTTTCTTCAAAGCCATGAGTCATGAATTAAACCTTAAACCCTTAAACCCTGTGTCTCTGGACATATTATGTAAAGTTTTATACTGTGTCAAAAATACATTTGAACATAGTTTTATTTCTTCCTGTAAAAGGTTAATTTTTTTCAATCTGTATTCAATAAAAGGTGTTCACAGATTTCACGACAATCCGACCAAGCCCTCGTCACTGAAGTCCCAAATAAAAGTCCCAAATAAAATCCCTCTCAATGCTGCATCCTGCTCACGGAAAAGGAAACACATGGAAAAATGCCATCTGGGAACCATTTCATTGGAATCTTTTTTTAAATAATCTTCAAGGCTGTCCTCGACCAAATCAATTATTGGTCGACTGACACTCATATGATTTTGTCGACTTATCAATTAGTTGATTTAATCAACAGATCTATGAAACTCATTTTCTCCACAAAGAATCACAAAAAAGCACCACTTTAAATCATGTATTTACCTGAGATGTGCTCATAAGTTTCATAAGTTAAGTCATTCAGCATGAAAAAGCATAAAAAATGACTAATGAACTAAAGAAATCTTAGCCTACTAAGACCAAAACGACCGATTATTCGACTATTCGACTAAGAGGGGGAAGCCCTAATAATCTGATATGACAACATTTCATGGCCAGATGGAGATACAGTACCTTTCAGATAAAAGCAACTCTACAAGAAATGTTGAGATTTATGTGTTAAGTGTCTACATTCAGCATGACAAAATAATCTGCTTTTCTTTGTGGATTTCAGCAGCCCATTAATATACAGTGAAATGGAACAAAGACTGACCTTCTCCGGTCTGCAAACAGGCAGCGTGTAGTAGTGATACGTCTCCTGGGGATTGTGATAAGGGCCCACTTTGTTGACATAGAGAGTCACGTTGTCCCCCTGCTTGTAGCCCACTGCCCAGCCAGAGAACAGGCACAGGATCAAGACGCAGTGCAGGCCCATCGTCCTCTGGCAGCCACCTGGCAGGTGTCCTATTCCACACTGCATAACCCCTGTTTGCAAAGATGGACAGTTCACATCAGTTCACGAGGGACAGCAGGTGTGATTTAAACCAGACCGTCTGTCCTGACACTTACAGTATGCCTCTCATTTCAAGTCAAGAAATTAGGTCATGTCCATGCCACTTAGATCTGATAAGTGATGATTGATGTGTCAAGAGGAGAATTTTATGCAACGTTAATCCCTCAGTGTTCAAACAAACACAGCAGAGAGTTGAGAAACACTCAGACAGAACTGTGTAACCATGAGTTACAATGTATTTCATCAGTTGGATCAGTCCAGGAGGGGGTTGACCAGAATTAAATGAGCTCCGTCTGTTTGTATCCATATGTTATGAGTTTATGAGAGTATACACATAATGAAATTGCCCACAGATGCTATTCTGCACACTACTACTTCTACTACAGGGGTCTCCTTGGAAACATGTACTTGTACACAGCATACTACACTTGCATGCTAATATTCATTAGCACCACCTTTTGAAAGGGAAATGATGATGTTACATTAGAGTATGATGCTACAGCGCCATCGTTTCCATTCTTCTTTTAGGAAATGCCTGTAATAATACTAATAATAACAATTTTATTTACAGAGCACTTTTTCAAGCCATAACCACAAAGTGCTTTCCAAAGAAATACAAAACATAAACAATAGAAAAGGTAACTAATGATACATAAACAATAGATTAGGTAAATAATGAAACATTAACAATAGAATAGGTAAAGAATGAAACATGTATATACACACATTCATACAATTACATATGCACATACATACGCCAGCAATAGCAGCAAGCTACCAGACTATGTATTTAAAAGCCAGAGTTTAGCACTTCAAATTTTGTCTTTAGCCTCACAAAACAAAGCCTGTCTCGTCACTTTTGAGGTAGGACATATAAAAAAGGAATTTAAGAGGTTGATCTATAGTCAGCAGCACTGATGTCGCAATACTGGTCAAATGTCCTGGCGATTCAAAATGTGTGAGTTGTCTGTATGCTGCAGTTTTAATACAATTACAATCTACATGTAGTGTTCTGTGTTGTGCATCAACATGCTGACTTTCAGTGTTAACGCTGACGAAAAGTTATGATGGTCTAGTGACAGCAGATTTCAGTTTAAATATGAGTGGCCCCTGAAGGATAGTGTATGATAGAGGTAGTGCTTGCTAAATAGTGGGCATGTTTGTTTTTCTCTCACATTAAAATATGTATTTGGCTGGTTTCTGACCAGAGTGGCTGAATGTGCTTTCTGTTCAGTTTCAGCAAAAAAGGGGAAGTCTCAAGAAGCTGATCACTCGTCAATAATCTTCTGTTATGCCTCTTCAGAGTAGCATCACACCTTAGTGCCAGGACAGCCATTAAAATACATCATTTAATCAGATTTTTTTCAGTTTTTAGATTTAACACTGAATTATATTAGCAGGACAATTAACAACAGCAGCAACAACTGACAACTAGAGCCAAAGCAGTCCTGCTTTTCTTTGTACTGACATCTAGTGAGTTAAATATTGAGCTCTGACTCACCACTGTGAATTGTACTCTCGGGTGGCATGGCCTGCACTGGCAACCCGTAGGCTCTCCCATTGGTACATCGTTATATATAAGGTAATTCTGGGTCTGCTCCAACAATACTTAAGTGATTTTATCACGCAAAAAAATTGTGGACAGTATTCACTGCGTTCACAGGACCTCTTTGTGCTCTCTGTCCCAAAAGCTCGGACAACAAATTGGGGAAAGGGCTTTTTCATATTCTGCACCTTCAGCCTAGAATTTGCTTAAAAATGACCTAAAAATCAAGGAGCTGGTATCATTAAACATTTTTAAATCAAACAAGTTAGTACAATCTGCATTTCAGTTTAAATATGAGTGGCCCTTGAAGGATAGTTTATGATAGAGGTAGTGCTTGCTAAATAGTGGGCATGTTTATTTTTCTCTCACATTAAAATATGGATTTAGTTGGTTTCTGACCAAAGTGGAGCATTCAGAGTGGCTGAATGTGCTTTCGGTTCAGTTTCAGCAAAAAAGGGAAGTCTGAAGAAGCTGATCACTTATCAATAATGTCAATAATCTTCTGTGATGCCTCTTCCGAGTAGCATCACACCTGCAGGTCACTTTAGTGCCAGGACAGCCATTAAAATACATAATTTAATCAGATTTTTTTTTTCTTCCAGTTTTTAGATTAGCTAGTAGTTAATTAGTTAAGCAGTAGCTAAATTGACTATTCCCTAATGTAATGCACTATTAGTTAAGAGCAAGGTCAAGCATCAAAGTGCCACAGGACATCTCCTCTATTTGTTTAGCAGACTGCAGTCATTTATTCCAAAGAGGCACATTGCATGAAATCATTTTCATGCATCGACTCACAAAGACAGCAAATGACTACAAGGCAAAGAAGTTAGAGAAACCTGCACTACCAGGTCCGATGCTGCTGCAGATCCAACCAAACCAGTCTGTGCTCCGGATTCCTCGGACTCCTCCAGGCCCAGACAGAGACAGGCGGTCTCCTCTCTCTCTGCTCCGGTATGCGTCCTGCTGCTGTCAGCTCAATGTAAAGATTTACAGCTAAACATCTTGGAAAAATGTCCCCCCAAACGTCTTATGCACTCATTGCGATCATGTCCGGGTACACTGAGTACTTTTATTGACACATGAGCCAGTGTTAGAAGAGGGAGTCCGACTCCACGTCACCTTAAAAACATACAAATAACGACGACTCCGGTGAGTTTTCCGGAGTGGGCGGAGAGATAAAAACACACCTCCTTAACGTTACCGGTTAGTCACAGCCGCTCACAATCTCCCTCTCACAATACATGTGAAATACGGTGTGTTTTTGTGCTTTAACGCCACCGAAAACGCACATTTAACCCGTTTAGCGACTCTGTTATTTTTGCTGTATTGACCGGATTTCCTTCAACCTTCCAATGAGCCAATCAGAAGCCGTCTCAGCAGTTCCGCGTTAGAAGACAGGCTATTTAATCAAACCTGCACAATCGATGCGCAGCTCTTCAGCGTCTTTTAACGGTGCAGCGCTCGATAGATCGATAGGCGATGTCTGCTTTTTGATTTTTCCCGCGAAAGAGACGCAATTCCCCGCGCCGCCGAGACAAGTGTGCACAAAACCGGAGATTAACAGCTAACTGGTGAGTTTAACACGGCAAAAACGGTTTAATCGAACTCAACATGTGAAGTTTAGCGATGAAAACTAGTGTGTTCTGTTGCTAATAGCATGTATATTGTGAATAAATGTGACATTATTTATGTTTAGCCCTCAAACTACGATCTGTCCCCACACACCAAACTTCATTCAAAAAACGGACAATTTAACGCGTCTGTCCTTCACTGTAAATTCACAATCATAGAACAAGTTTAAATTATGTTTTTAGCTAGTATCAGTAGTTAGTCTTTAATTCGGCATGTGAAGTATAGCGATGAAAACTAGTGTATGCTGTTGCTAATAGCATGTACATTGTGAATAAATGAGACATTATTTATGTTTTAAGCCTTCAAACTGCAATTTTACCTAGTTCTGTCCACACACACCAAACTTCATTAAAAAAACTGACAATTTAATGCGTCTGTCCTTTACCTTTATTTCACATCCATAGAACAAGCTTAAATCATGTTTTAGCTATTATCAGTAGTTAATCTTTAATTCGGCATGCATCACGACAATGAAGCACACATGTAAACAACATGTAAACCTTTAAAACCAGGTCGTGTAGACTTCAACTTACAGTATAGTCAAATTACCATCCTAACTTATTCACTTTGTTTCATTTTACCCACTTAATCTTATTTATATGTACAGTACATGAATGTGGGTATATATATACATATATATATATATACATATATATATATGTATATATAACCCTAACCCTAACCCTATTAGCTTGCTGTCAATCTGATATGGTGCTCTGTTTCCCTCCACATGGCACCCCAAATATATAGGGTTCTTGGGAATATGTTATGATTATGTATGTATGTACACATGTTTTTGTATGGATATGTATGTGTATGTACTGTATGTATGTGTATATATATATATATATATATATATATATATATATATATATGTGTGTATATATATGTGTGTATATGCAGGTATGTATGTATTTATATATTTAACTTTTTTTTTTTTTTTTTCCCCCCATTATTCAGACATTGTGCACAGCTAAATGCGATCCTGGTTTGATTTATTTTTTTATTTTTTATTTATTTATTATTTTATTTTGTTCTCCTTTCCCTCTCTGCTACTGTGGGTGTGTACCCCACAAATAGGTGGGTGGGATGGGTGGGCTGGCGGGCACAATGTTTATTGTATATGTACACT
Source organism: Sebastes umbrosus (assembly GCF_015220745.1). Classification (NCBI taxonomy): domain Eukaryota; kingdom Metazoa; phylum Chordata; class Actinopteri; order Perciformes; family Sebastidae; genus Sebastes; species Sebastes umbrosus. The sequence goes on from NC_051289.1 coordinate 17,003,285, forward strand.
TAAAAAAAAAAAAAAAAAAATGGAAACACTCTTTAGTACATGCTGCTCATTACATCAGGCTACAAACATGTACATTCCTTGATCATGTAAAGTGTCAACGTCTCCAAATAAAAATGAATTAAAAAAAAAAAACGAGTCGTGTAACGTTAACGCATTCCTCGTAAGGACCTCACGTAATTTGTACCAGTTATTGGGGGCCCAGATAAAGTGTGATCACGATGGATGTGTATGACAATCGAATTAATAAAGATTATTTCATTGTTTTTCAGACTTTGGTGATTTCAGACAACACAATGGGAATACACGGACTTGCTAAACTGATTGCTGACCAGGCCCCTGGTGCCATCAAAGAGCAAGACATCAAGAACTACTTTGGTAACTGTTACAGGTCCCTTTCTTTCCCTACATATTGATGACTGAGGCTGTGGAAGTAAAACTTTTAGAACTTATAGAAATATGTTATTGATCACGAATGTATAAAATCATTGCTAAAAGTTATGTTGTAATCCCCAGCCTACAATATTGTCCACCATCTGTGTGTGTGTGTGTGTGTGTGTCCCCGACTTGACCTCACCCTGTCCATCTGTATGGCTAATAAGACCGTACCCATCTGCCTGGCCAGTGGCCACATCACAAGTTCATAAGACTGTATGCTTCCCTCGGAACAGACTAATAATCTGGACAAACGACCTTGTTTTCACACACACATACACGCACACACACACACACACACGCACACAATAAAACCCAGCTGAGACCTGATACCAATAATATTAACACCAATATAACAAAAGGAGGAGCCCTGACTTTCAAGGTTCCCCGAAAAGCATATATATATGACTGTTGTGTCTCTGTCTTGATAGAACACAATAAAACTCTGCTTTTTGCAACTAACTTGAACATCTCCAGAGAGTTATTTGAGTATCCCGTGTTGACTTTTAGACATCCTGAACATTGATTTTTTGTAGAAAGTTGATCAAGGTTTTTTAAACATCATTTGGCCCAAGGTCTGAAATATTTCGCCACGACGAGGCCTGCATAATAATAAATGCGCATGAGATCAGATGAAAGTTTAATGATCTCCCTTGGGTACATTGGATCAATTCTGTAATGGGGATACAACAGAGTTGAATGATGAATCAAATATAGACCATAATCACTTACAGAAATGACAGCCATGTCAGATTGTAGGTCTAGGTGATCAATAAAGATTAATTGAGCCAAATTAGTCAATAATATTTTTTCATAGTGGTGTACTAATAGTTTCAAATTGATGGCTCAAAACTTTCATTTTGTTGTCTTGAATAAGCAAACAGGGGCAACATCTCTTTCAGTCTGCCTAATGATTCTTTATTAAAAGTGTAACGTGTAGATCTCCAGCTATGTCCGCTCTAAATCCTTGTTCAGTGATTAAGACTGCACTATGCCTCTTTTACCTAATGCAGGTCTGAACTTCTGAGTGAATGAAAGAATCTTATGTACTTAACTTTGCCTTATAATATAGAGAATGAAGGCTTGCCAGGTTATATATGGCATTAATGTTACACTTAATGCCATTGTTTTGATAACCCCTGCTGTTTTTAAAACATGCCAAAGAAACATCTAACTGATTTCCTGAACTTTTTACAGGCAGGAAAATTGCTATAGATGCCTCCATGTGTATCTACCAGTTCCTGATTGCCGTGCGACAGGACGGGAACGTTCTGCAGAATGAGGATGGCGAGACGACGAGGTACACCGCCTCATAATACAGACACTGTGAAGTCATAGTAGGAGACGCATTAGACATATAGTAGTTCTTGGATTGATCCTAGACTACGTAGCTCAAGTCTGCGCATAAAGCTGAAATATTTCTGCCACCTGTTTGCTCTTTTCCTCTCAGCCACCTAATGGGAATGTTCTACCGGACGATCCGCATGCTGGAACACGGCATCAAACCTGTGTACGTGTTTGACGGCAAGCCCCCACAGCTCAAGTCAGCAGAGGTTAGTGTGGGCTCTGATTTCCACTGGTGCTTTTCTCCCTGCATTCTGTTATTGTGAAAGAGGCAGTTGGTCTTCTTTAATTATTATTATTATTATTATTGCTGTTTTTTGCACCTGTAATCCTGATCCCCTGTACATCCAACAGTGTGGTCAGAACTGCAACATGATGATTTTTGAGTTTCTGAGAGTGGCATTCTTTACCATGTTTAACCACTGTCTGTAATCTGTTGTTTGATAGATGGACAGTGAACACAAACGTATTTTAAAGCTGTTTATATGTGTAAATTGTCTATTTGGGAATAGAAAGGGACATGGAACAATTTGACTGACTCAGCCTCCTATTAAAATAATGAATTGGGTTTGTTTTTTTGTAAGCTACATCATCTGTCTCTCGTTTCATATTTCTCTTTGCTCTTCTTGTCACACGCAGCTGGAGAAGAGAGGGGAGAGGAGGGCAGAAGCTGAGAAGATGCTCGCTCAAGCCCAGGAAATGGGTACAGTTCATTTCTCATTTTATTTAATAATAATAATCATGAGTCGTGCCAGTCTGGCTTTATTGTGCTGTGTTGTTATGTAGGCCCTGACCCTGTTAATGAGAGATCAAAATCAGTGTGTTTTTGGGAAAATTAGCAGGGAGTGTAAACCAATGTAATCAGTCTTGGTGCTTTTTATATAATAAGCTGTATATACAATGTATTAAAACGTCTGCAAAAATGGTTTGTCTCAACCCAGGGGAACAAGAGAATATCGACAAATTCAGCAAGCGCCTGGTAAAAGTCACCAAGCACCATAACGATGAGTGCAAGAAGCTGCTGACGCTGATGGGAGTGCCTTACGTTGAGGTTAGATCAACTCTCTTTTTGCAACTCTTGCTGGCTTCAAGGATATTTTCACATTCCTATTGACAGTGATTTTGCTCACCAGTTTTGAGGAATCTTTCCCTTGGGGATGTTTTTTCAGTGCTCTTTCTTACATGTTTATCGTTACTTTTCCAGTTGCGTGTTTATCGTCAGGATAGGCTTCAAAGGCCCTGAAAGACAGAAAATGTAATGTTAAAACAGCAAACGTTTTTTCTTAACATTGCACCATTAGGAAGGAGATGTTCATGAATTACAATTTGCAAAAATAAGTAAATTTTTGTTGTTGCTTTGACACCTGACAGACACCCTCAATAAATCTGGAGGAACGAAGAAGTACATTTGAAGTGAAATGCCTTCTGTTCTACTGTATGTCTGGCAACTAAAGCGTTTTTTCCCCATGTCAGAGAAATCGGTTACAAAAGGACATGTCTGATGAATAAATCTGTGAAATGTAACTTTGTGTTTTGTATCATCAGGCTCCATGCGAGGCGGAGGCCAGCTGTGCCGCTCTGGTTAAAGCAGGGAAGGTCTTTGCCACGGCAACAGAGGATATGGACGGACTGACCTTTGGGACAAACGTCCTGCTCAGACACGTCACCGCCAGCGAAGCAAAGTAAGGCTGCACCTGCATCCCACCGTCCCATGGAAAATGGCTTGATGTTTTTAGTTCTGGTGCAACTTTTGATGCAACCTGGGATTCAATCTGCAATCAATTCCATTTTATTTAATTATCCATAATTTTTTGGGAGGCAATCACTTCTTACTTACTATCCCAGTTCTATTTTAATGATGGCAGTGTTGTTGGGTTGTCCGACCAGCTCTGAAAGACATGCTACAAGTAGCCATAAAACCAGTAGTAGTGCTCCCTATATTCCCTCTGTTTTATTAAAGTACTCATGTGGAACAGCTCTGATGATGGTGTTATTGTTTGTTTCACCATATCACAGTCTGAATCTGATTTAAGGCTTAGAAGAGGAGACGATGAGCCAATAATAGTAATGGCAATGCATTCCTTTATGCACTTTATAATACATCAAGAAATGTGTTTGTTTTAGGAAACTTCCCATCCAAGAGTTCCACTTCAATCGCATCTTGGAGGACATCGGCCTGACCAATGAACAGGTAAAGTGTTTTTTCTGACTATGAGACATTATATAATCATCATTTTTCAAATGTCACAACGCTCTCCTGGTGCTGTGGGACTATCAACACATGTGCACCAGGCACAGGAGTGACGTTTCTGTCTTTCTTGCATTAACTCCTTCTTTCTGTGGTTCCGATACTAGTTCATAGACCTGTGTATCCTGCTGGGCTGCGACTACTGCGGCACCATCAAGGGGATCGGCCCCAAGAGAGCCATCGACCTGATCAGACAGCACGGCAGCATCGAGGAGATCCTAGAAAACATCGACACCAGCGTAAGTTGACGTGTGCTACGCTCCAGAAGTCCAGGCAGTTTTAAACAGTGGAGTTTAGCTCCTGATTCTTTTGTTTTGCCTTCATGCAGAAGCACCCTGCTCCAGAGGACTGGCTGTACAAAGAGGCCAGGAATTTGTTTTTGAATTCCGAAGTGGTGGATTGTTCCACACTGGAGCTGAAGTGGAGCGAGCCGGACGAGGAGGCACTGATCCAGTTCATGTGTAGCGAGAAACAGTTCAGGTCAGCAGGCTCTTTTCAGCCCTGTCCCTCCCCCCCCATGCTGGATTCATCTTCTTTGCTTGCTTATTGAGTTTTCTTGCAATGATTATATGATCAGACCAGCTGTGTATACAACATCTGATCACTAGGCCGCACAGCTGGCCATGTCGAGGCAGCGTTTATGGTTCTAGCATCACTTGAGCACTCAGCCTTTTTACATACAATATAAGGTTTAGAGCCCAAACCAGTCCATGATGGACTCTTTACAGTGAACCGTGACAGTTATTTTATTACTTACCGTCCTCTAAATGTTGCCTTGGATGATTGTTTTTATTGCTGAGAAAAAAAATGATAGAAAGTTCAGCTGGAAATAACATTGTGCACAAGATAACATGTATCTTTGTATTCATCAGTCGATTGATTTGTGTATGTGTGTGTGCAGCGAGGACAGGATGCGCAACGGCTGTAAGAAGATTGTGAAGAGCCGACAGGGCAGCACACAGGGACGACTGGACTCCTTCTTCACCATCACTGGATCTCTGTCCTCCAAACGGAAGGTACATTTAGAAACAACTACAGGGCAGCTACGTGTTTCCAAAATGATGGGATGATAGCACTTAATCTATTATTAATCTAACCACCTACAGTACTACGTCATGTGCGGTACCCCACGTCTGAATCTTTAGCGAGTCCTGTTTTTAACTGTAAAGAATAAGCCGAGGTGTTCAGTAGGCCTCTTTATTTTGACGCCAGTGTGTATTGTCAAGTTGTACATGTGTAGTTATCTTCTTAATGTTCTATTTCTTTTGCCTTATCTTAGGAACCGGAACTTAAAGGATCAGCAAAAAAGAAGCAGAAGACCGGAGCCACGCTGGGCAAATTTAGGAAGGGAAAATAGACTGTACCTTTGGGAAGTAATTATTGGAATGAATAACACCTACTAAATAAAGAGTATAAATATGAACATAGAGGTCCAAGTGAGGCAGGAGGAAACTGCAACACAATAAGAGTTTGTGTGTAGTTTAGTTTAGTTCAGCTGAATAACTGTGTATGTAATAAAAACAGCTAGGAGTGTTTGTGTTTTGTTATTGAATAAAAGTAATGAAGTGTTTTTGTAGAGCAATGTGTTATACGCCTTTTTAATTTACTAATCTTTTGGTTAAGTTAAGTTTCACCCTTAAACAGACAGTCTTCTGTTTGGTAACTTTATTCACCCAGGCACTGCAGTGCACTTGTTAGTTTTTGCAGTACTCGTGTACCACACACACTCAACTGCGCCAGAGCTGCATGTAGACTGATGACATCAAAGCAACAATACACTTCTTTTGTATAAGCAACATTATGCATAAAACAGGATTAACCAAAAAGAGTAATTCAGTAATGTACAAAAATGAAATAAAGGTATATCCTTCTGTAAAAGCGTGGCCTATTATGTTTCCATGAACTTTACATGGTACAAATATTTTCTAGGTGGCAACACAGACAACTGATAATCACAAGATGTCACTTTGTCAGACAAACATGAATGGATTCAACATCACCTGTTCTGCCAGCTATACCCTGTGAATGAAGGAAGGGACACAAAAACAGCAGAGACGAATCTGACGCTTGATGTTTCATGTAGGATTTAATTTCATTCATTCCATACTTCATGCTTAAAACCACTGGCACGGCTGAAATGTTATTAAAGATGCTATTGATAACACTGATAACATTCAGCCACTAGATGTCACACCTTGTCAGAACCCTTGTTAGAACTGGGAACCAAAGGTCAGATATCTTCCACAGAGATAAACAAAACATTCATTTTGGACACGCCAACATTTTTTAAATGATTAATTCACAATAATTATTATTATTATTATTTTAGGAAATGTGATACACTGATTTGGCACCTTTCTAAAAGCTCTGTGGATGTATTATTTAAAAAAAAAAAGGATTTGTCTACATAAAAATGTTATCAATAAAACCTTTAACCATATCACCCAGTCGCTACCAACTCAAAGATGATGTTGCAAGCTGATAACTTGAGGTTGAACCGTGAACAGGCAGTTTCACTGGAACTACTTAGTACGTGTTACATTATCAGGAAATAATGGACACCCTGCAGCCAATCAGAATCAAGTATTCACCAAGACCATGGTACTATAATCTAATACTATATGTATATTTATGTGTATTCCACATAAAGAAGACGTGGCATACAGGCTTGTAATGAGTCCTGTGATAAAAATATAATAAATATAATATAATAAATATATAAACGGGATACGAGAAGTAAGTATGATAACTGCTTACTTTGCTGTACAACTGCAGTAATTCTGGTCATAAGATAAGATTCAAATTCAAGTGTATAAAATACAAGTGTGTTAAATAAAAAGTACTATTTCTAGCACCAGTGCCTGATAGAATAACAATTAAGTAAGATACATTTAGTAAAATGAGTAAATAAGATAAGTAAATAAAATAGGTAAAGTAAGCTAAAAAAAAACAGAAAAGAAGCTTTCAGCTGTCCTTCCTGCAGAAGGGGAAGGATGATCTACTAGCTATATATAAGCTTATGCGGTCTCAAAACTTCCTTTTGTATTACGTTGGAAGTTGGTTTGCTGTATTGCAAGACCTCATCGTTTCTCCTTTTTTGCTGTAGGCTCGCTTGGTAAGGCAACTTATTTTACTGCTTTTATTGATTTACTTCTTAGTGTCTTAAGCTGTATAGTTATATTATTTGTCTTGAAAAAAGCCATTATGACATATTACATTTCCCAGGTTTGTTTGTAGGACATATTACCATAACTAAAATAAAGTCAAGGCTGTTAATATTGAGTAGAATTTACATATATCATAATTTAGCTCTGCAGATGTTAATCACTGCTAAAACTCTAGTTGTACAGGGTAAATGATGACATCTGTGAATTTGAAGTAAGTAACTTCATAAAAACACAAAGGCTTAGTAAAAATTGCACAATTAAAATAACCGAGAGGAATTAAGTGCACTGCTGTGTTTGTAAATCCAGGTGATGAGTGTGAGCGTCATTTCAGTCCAGTCTGTGAAAATGGTGACAGCCATCGTGTTACTGAGCGTCTTCTTTCTCTCAGGTGAGTTGTTTCTTCCTGTCACTTTTATTTGGAGACATTTCTTGAGTCATTTACAGCATGAACTCAATTTAGAAACAAAGCAGAAAGAGCTTCTTTTTCCACCTGTTCATGTGCTGACTCCAAAATGAATATAGTTGTGAATGACAATTATTAACAAGAGAAAAAAAAAAAAAAAATGATGCTGCTTCTTAATTTTTTGTTTTGTTAAAGTTTGTGTATCATGAACTTTCCCTTCATGCAGATTTCTTTCATATTATGTTAAGTATGAGTCTGTTTCACAGGTGCTTTGGCTGTTTGTCAACAAAGAACACTCCTGTTCATGACTGCACCAAAGAAGATGGAAGCACTGAGTGGATCTTGTCTGCAAATCCCATGTAACTTTACAGTTAAATCAGAAGAGGAATTGAACAGCACAAGACCGACCTTCGGAGTGTGGATGAAAAATGACAAATATTTTGCCAACAAACCACATAATGTGATTTTCAACAGTAGCTGGATGGATAATATCTATCCAATGAGTCTTACTGGAGACCTGAGTCAGCAAAACTGCACCACTTTATTTTCCAATTTAATCACAAATTACACAGACAGGTACTACTTCAGAATTGAGAACAGACCATTCATGTCAACAGCTCAATGTAATCCTCTTCAAATAACAGTCAAAGGTAAGAGAGTTTTGATTATTACCTTCGCCTTGGCGGAGGTTATGTTTTCACCGGCGTTGGTTTATTTGTCTGTCTGTCTGTCTGTCTGTCTGTTAGCAGGATTACTCCAAAAGTTTGTAATAGATTTGAATGACATTTTTTGGAGGGGTGGTTTGTAGCACAATGAACAATCCATTCGGTTTTGGTGGCGATCCGGATCATGATCCGGATTCAGGAATTTCTTTTAAGGATTCAGATCAGCCTAAGAATTAAGACCACAGGGTATAACACATGTGCAGTGTAACTGATGACACGCAGGGAGATACGTGTAAGGATGTGTGGCGAGACATCGAGGTGCGGGAGCTGCTGGCCGTCCGCGGTGAGAAAGAAAACAGCGGTAGATGACGGGATGAGAGACAACGTAGTTTAACGTTATACAGACATAACAAGGCTGCTGAATGAGAGACACGGAAACACACTGTGTTAATAATAAGCCGACCACCTCAAGCCAGCTGTGAGCTGTGATCTGTTTTTAAAAGTCACGCGCCTTGGCGGAGGTCTGCGCTCTCCGAGTGCCAATCTAAAAAATTTCCGAAATAACCTTTCAGCATATTGTATTCAAGTGTTCTGAGAGAAAACTAGACTTCTGCACCTCCTCATGGCTCTGTTTTCAGGATTTAAAAATCTGGCCCGTGAGTCATGACGAGAGACTTTGGCAAATCACAGGTCATTTCAGAGAGAGAGCGTTCCTATTGGCCGTGCTCCAGCTGGTGGGCGGTGCTTGGTATTTCCTGAACTTATCTCATCATGGCTGCCGGGTCACAAATGTTCTCATTATACAGTTAAACAGTACACTACAAGATGTTTCTGAAAAAATTTGAGGAGAGAAATAGGCATTACAGTAACAGAATATTGATTCATATTTGATCAGCGCTGCCTAGTTTGACCGTTTGATCGGAGTTTGCGAGTGATTGACAGCCTCTGAGAGATGGCAAGGCTCCAGCTCGGCTCTGATTGGTTGTTTTCCTCCAGTCTTATTTAGTTAATTATAATTACTATATCATGTTATAGATAAATATTTAAGAGTTAGAGCTTTGTTTTCAGGGGCTTTAATGGCACACGTTTTGTTACTACAATAAAATAACCACGTTTGTGGAGATTGAAGCAATTTATAATAATTTAAGTGTCAGCATCAGCCTTTAAATCAGCCTTCCTGTGTATTATTTACTTTTTTTAAGTGATTGTATTATTTACTGTGTTTTTTATTGTACAATCTGTGTTTGATTTGAACCTCCAGATTCTCCTCCGAGGCCCAGCATTGAGATCTCAGGTGATCTGAAGGAGAATCAGTCTGTCACTATAACCTGCTCAGCTTTCACTCCCTGTCCACACTCCCCTCCTGAACTCACCTGGACTCTCCAACAAGACCCTCACAACAAAATAGAGGAAAACACAGATGGAACCTTCACAACTAAAATTCAGACGACCTTCACTCTGTCAGACGAACATGATGGATTCATCATCACCTGTTCAGCCAGATATCCTGTAAATGAAGGAAAAGACTTCAAGACAGCAGAGGAGAGAACGACGCTCAGTGTTTCACGTAAGACTTATTTCATATTGTTTTATGACGATGACAGCAGGTGGCAAAACAGCTGATCTTTTCCTCATTATTCCATGTGCCAAATCTTCCAGACTCTCTCAGGGACACCTCGGTGGTCATCAATCCAACTGATCCAGTGTCAGTCGGCAGCGTGGTGAATCTGACTTGCTCCTGCAGAGGAAACCCTGTTGTCAACTTTGTCTGGTTCATGACCAGTGATGGCAGACTGGAAATTAACAAAGTTGACACACAGGTTTACGGCTTTACGGTGACCAGCAGTGATCGAGGCAGATTGTATTATTGTGGATGCAGAAATGATCTGGACATTCAGCTGTCGACGGGACGTCAGTTGGTATTTGAAGGTAACCGCAGGAATTATGGTTTGTTTTAGAGTTTCCCATTAAGTCAAGGGTGACAATGTGGTTGTGTTGCAGGTGATCAACAGTCTGGACTGATTGGCGTTCAAGTCATAGTGAAGATCCTGGGAATCATATTGCTCGTCAGTACGTTGGTCATCTTTGAGTGGTGAGAGAAACCTTTTTATGATATGATCAATTGCAGCTACACACTAATTGGTCTAATTTTAATTATGGTTTGGCTGTATGAGACAGATCATTATCATTACAACATAAAAAAAACTTCATTTATTCTTCTTTTTCCTTCCAGCTGGTTTAGATCAAGAAACTCCACCAAACCAATGAAGGTAAGATACCAGATGAGAAGATGTATTTCATTTTCAATGAACTTAAAGGTACAGTGTGTAGGATTTGGCGGCATCTAGTGGTGTGGTTGCAGATTGCAACCAACGGAGTACCCCCTCCGCTCACTCCTCCCTTTCCAAGAATGCGGTAACGTGAGTGCAAAACCGTGGTAGCACTGTTCGCCTCGCTCAGAGGCCATCCTTACCATAATAACATTACTTTAGGAGCAACGGAAGTCAGACGGCGGCTGGCTGTACCACGGTTTTGCACTCTTGCAGAATTATGGCGGCTTTCAGGTAACGTAAAAATGTGAAAGGCTCTCTCTAGGGCCAGTGTTGCCAGTGTCACTCTGTGAAGAGGACCTGCTCACTATGTAGATATGAAGGGCTCATTCTAAGCTAATGAAAACATGATTCCTAGTTTCAGATGATTATAATGAAAACATAGATGATGAATATTATATTCCATTTCTGCTAATAGATCCCCCAAAATGTTTTACACTGTTCTTTTAACTGTCTGCAGGTCTCAGGAGGAGGAACAAATCCACCTTAAGATAGCTCCTAATTTAGCTCTTAAGAATCAATTAGCAAGGGTTTATTTGTTTTACCTTGTAGTTTGATGTACAACAATAACAACAGGAATAACCCATCAAAGGCGATGATGTTTAAAGACCTTGGTAGTGACACCAGACCACAATGCAATGCAGCACATCTCACTTTTTTTGATAAATAAGAGCTGATTGCAGTAATTTAGGAATGTTCACTATTGATTTTGAAAGGAAGGCAGGTTGAGGGAATGGGAAGAACAAAAAAAGCATGCTTGACATGGTGAAGTTAGCAACTATAGCTGGTGAATAATAGGGGCATTTAGCAGCTAAAAGAACAGTGACTATTGGACGTAGATTCGCCAGGGAGCCAGAAACACGACTCCAAATGAATGCTAATGTTGCTCCGTATCTGCTGGATGTGTAAATAGGCAAATTCTGTGCTAACATGTTTGCCTTCATAAGGTGGTTCAATTTATTCATACATAAAAACACAGATCGCTGATTACAGAGCATCAGAAATAAATAGCCACAAAATGAAATCATGGATTTAAAAAAAACAAAAACAACTAAATATTCCACAATAAAAACAACAACAACAATGGAGTCAAAATAGCTTTAAAACTGCATTCATACATTTTTTGGGGGAAGTCCAACAAGCTGTAAACACAACCTTGTCATGCTACCACCTTATAAAGATGATATGGCGAAGATCATCTTGTGTGTTTTAACTTGTTCTTTGAGGACTTAATGTTGGTGGTTTGATTGCTCCATCTGCTGTTCTGTGTGGTGAGGATGTTGTAAGGCCCTGTGTGTTGCAATTATTTTTATCTTTACTGTAACTAAAACACTTTCCGCTGCGGTGCATTCACTGCGGTGCATTCACTGCGGTGCACTAACGCCACTCTCTCTGTGTTGTTTCATTTCCACAGGACGCAGTAGAATTAGACTATGTCAACAGTGCGTTTGCGTTACAGCCATCATGAGCCAGAAGGAGAGGAGGAAGAGGTCATGTTAACTATAAATGGAGCTACATATTGTATTGTCTATTCTGTATTCATTAATCTTAGTGTGCCACTTACAATAAAGTGTAAATTTTCTCTAAATACTAAACAGTATTACTTTCTTTAAAGATGACTCCAGACTTGGGTGAATAATATATATAATAATATATGTGTCTTTGTTAAAAAATTTGTATCTCATGTTGAACTGATTCATGGCACCTGTTTTTTTCTTTTGGTCTGAACGTGATAGTTTGGGTGGTTTGAAGTGGGGTTGTATGAGGTACTTATCCATAGTCAGTATTAGGGCTGTCAAAGTTAACGCAATAATAAGGCGTTAACACAAATTTGTTTTAACGCCACTAATTTCATTAACGCAATCGATCTTTCGGAGGTTGTAGCGGGCTTAAAGCTAGAGTGAAGATACTGGCATCATATGAAACTTACTTAACAAATCCATTTGGACCAACCATGTCATACTAGCCTGTCGGTAAGGAGGCTAAATAACGCTCCAAACTTGCGCTAAATTTTGGTGAGGAAAAAATGGCATGGCCATTTTCAAAGGGGTCCTTTGACCTCTGACCTCAAGATATGTGAATGAAAATGGGTTCTATGGGTACCCACGAGTCTCCCCTTTACAGACATGCCCACTTTATGATAATCACATGCAGTTTGGGGCAAGTCATAGTCAAGTCAGCACACTAACACACTGACAGCTGTTGTTGTCTGTTGGGCTGCAGTTTGCCATGTTATGATTTGAGCATGTTTTTTATGCTAAATGCAGTACCTGTGAGGGTTTCTGGACAATATTTGTCATTGTTTTGTGTTGTTAATTGATTTCCAATAATAAATATATACATACATTTTGCATAAAGAAAGCATATTTGCCGTATGTTGATAGGAGTATTAAATACTTGACAAATCTCCCTTTAAGGTACATTATGAACAGATAAAAAATGTGTGATTAATTTGTAATTAATCATGATTAATCATGGACAATCATATGATTAAGTAAATATTTTAATCGATTGACAGTCAGTCAGTAGCCTATATTACCTACAGTAGATGACGGTTGGCGTGCCCCCAGCTTGGAGAAACAGACAGGAATACCGACACCGGAGCAAAGCAATACAGTGCTGTGGACGGGGACAGCAGAACAATGTATTTCAGCCACCTAAAAGAAAGGCTTATCTAAAAAAATCAATATCCAATTAAATGTACGCTATTTTTCTTATTCTATATTTAGAATACTTTTATCGCTTTATCTTGCCGTCAGACAGTCCTTTCGTTCTCTTTTTTCGAAAGGCAACTTGACAGAAAGTGAAACTTATTTATACTCTCTCCAAAGCCAACAGGCTCCGATGACAAAAACCAGTATAGAAACATTTCACTTTCAGTTCAGTTCACTGTCGGAAAATATTCTAAATATAGCGTACACTTGAACGGATATCTGTTTTTTAAAGTGAGCCTTACTTTTAGGTTGCTAAAAAATTTAGGAGGCTGGGAGCGTGCCGTCCGTCATTTACTGTAAGTACTACACCTACTATGGATAAGTACCTCATAAAACCCTATTTCAAAACACCCAAACTGAGAAATCAAAAAGATGCTTTGACCATATAAATATTTTTCATTGCTTTGCTTGTGTTTCCATTGGATGCTTGTAAAGTGTGTTAAATGAAATAAAGATGAAGCTTTTCATGCAGCAGAAAGTGTTCAGGAGATTTTTTTATCACATATTCTATCATTATACACACAGGCTCATGATAGCTATGTAACTGTGTAGATGACTGCTAATATAATGTGAACTTTACAGTGCAGAAGTCAGCAACATTAGAATTACATAAAGTTCAAATATGCCATTATTATTGTGAGTTATGTAAAATATGTATGAAGGCTTGCATCGAGTCGTGTCATTTGAAACCTAAAGATTCTAAGATGTCGTAATATCTGACTTCCTTACTCACAGGACTAGTGAGGACAAATGTGCAAAACACTGCAGTATTTAGTGTTTTAGTCATGGGGGTCATGTGATATCTAAAAGCTTTGTCACCAAACAAAGTGACCTGCTTTTCTTAAATAGCTCTTAGGTGGTTAGTTGCAGTTATGCAAAAAAAAATAACCTTTTCCTCATTTCACTCTAAAATCGTAACACTTTTTTTTCTAGCTGTGGGCTCGTTTGATAAGGAAACATTTTACTGAACTCAGTGTTTCGTTGCATTTTTATTTTCAACTGATTTCGAAACACTGTGCATAAAAAACAGTGAACTCTGGCTGTACAAGGCAAGTTTCCGGTGTGGATTTGAAGTAGGGAAGTTGCTTTAAAAGACAGCGATTGCTTCAATAAGTGTATTCGAGGATATGGTTAATTCAACTGAGAAGTAACAGTGTTATTGTGCTTCCAAATCCAGGGAGCAAGTTTCTGTCTGTGAATATGTTGACCAACAACATGTTACTGAGCGTCCTCTTTGTTTCAGGTGAGCTGTTTGTTACTTGAATAATTTACAATCTTCATTTAGAAATCAGACCACAGTTTTTGTTCACATCCTGAGTGAAAATTTAAATGTTTTGTATAGAACTTGCTAACAAGACAGGGAAAATTATGTTCATCATGAATTTTTTGTTCCTGCAGATTTTTCCACATTTTGTTAATCATGAAACTGATTTTTACAGGTGCTTTGGCTTCTTGTCCTCATGAACCATCCCTATTCATTACTGCACCAAAGAAGATGGAAGCACTGAGTGGATCTTGTCTGCAAATCCCATGTAACTTTAGTGTTAAATCAGAAGAGGAGTTCGACGGCACAAGAACAACCATCGGAGTGTGGATTAAAAATGACTCCAAATTCCGCGACAGTCCAAACAATGTGATTTTCAACAGTAGCAGGGCAGTTTCCACCTATCCAATGAGTCTTACTGGAAACCTGAATCAGAAAAACTGCACCACTTTATTTTCCAGTTTACTCACAAGTTACACAGACACGTATTTCTTCAGAATTGAGAACAGATCATTCAAGGCAACAGCTTCCTGTGATCCTCTTCAAATAACAGTTAAAGGTAAGAGAGTTTTCATTATATGAGTAGGTTTATAATGTTCCTGTTGCAGCTTTGGCTTAAAACAGCATGACCTTTACCTTTATTATGAAACTAAATCAAACGTAAATGTCCTAATAATTGAAAATTGCTGGGATGTTTCCTTATTTCTTGTTAAAATATATACATATTATATTTTTTACATTAAAAACATGCATGTTCATGTAAACGGGTTTGAAAAGGGGAGGTCTTCGTGTGGTGACCTGTGTCATCATGTGGTGATCTTCACATTTATCATCAGCGGAAGACAGAATTTACATACATTTATGAACATCCACATGTTTTAATCAACGTGTTTTAATGTTCCGTGATGATTTTTTTCTACAAGGAATGAATTTTCTTAAAGGGTCAAATTTGCAGACGTTGATCACTGGTAGAAACTGATACTGTGTAAAATGTGTGATTTGAAATTCCAGATTCTCCTCCGAAGCCCAGCATTGAGATCTCAGGTGATCTGAAGGAGAAGCAGTCGGTCACTATAACCTGCTCAGCTTTCACTCCCTGTCCACACTCCCCTCCTAAACTCACCTGGACTCTCCAACAAGACCCTCACAACAAAGTAGAGGAAAACACAGATGGAACCTTCACAACTAAAATCCAGAAGACCTTCACTCTGTCAGACGAACATGATGGATTCAACATCACCTGTTCAGCCAGATATCCTGTAAATGAAGGAAAAGACGTCAAGACAGCAGAGAACATAACGACGCTCAGTGTTGCATGTAAGACAACTAGTTACTAGATCCTGTCAGCACATGATGAATCATGGGATGTCATCTGATTTTAATGAATAAAATAAATCACATTTTCCCCAGATGCTCCCAAGGACACCTCAGTGTCCATCAGTGAATCAGGTTTGGTGTCAGCAGGTAGCCTGGTGAACCTGACCTGCTCCAGCAGAGCCAATCCTCCTGTCAGCTTCACCTGGTTCAAGACCAGCAAAGACAGACCCGTCAGTGTATTTGAAGGAGACTTTTACAGTGTCAAGGTGACCAATGTCACTGATGACGTTTATTACTGTGTGGCCACAAATTATCTCGATAAACAAACATCATTGGAGATCCACGTCACTAACGAAGGTAAACACAGAAGTGCGCTGCATCCAGTTGTGTAATAGGAGCAGTTATTCCTGGATAACACCACATCTGCAAACATAATTGATGCAGCATTTTTGCATTGCAATTTTTGCCATCATTTTTATTAATTTGACTTTTGTTTCTGTAGGAGCAAAGCACCTTAATCGCTCCTCACCATGGGGGGCAGTTGTTGGAGCGATCATTGGGGTCATTTTACTGATCTGTGCGGTTGTTGCCATTTGGTAAGTATCTCAAATCATGTTCATATCCAGATTTATTCACCAAAATTGATTGTATTTCTTTACATATTTTCTTGTCATTTTTAATATTTGATTAGCTTGTTGATCATACTGGTGATTTTTCAGTATGTATCACTGTTACACTATCACACCATTTTGACTGAATGTCTGTTTACATTCATATCTTTCTTTCTTTTTTACTGAAAATTCAAAGCCAAAAGTGTGTTTGTGGAGTTCCTCATTCTATATTTGGGCCATTACTTTGGTGTCTACATGCTGCTTCAAGGTCACAATAACCACATACAAAACACGGATATTCGTTTTTATGCAGATGACATTATTCCTTTTTCTTCAGTCTCTCATTATCACACAACCGGACTCGCTAATTGGGTGTATAAGTTATGTAAATGATTGGATGTCAGAAAACATCTTGAAACCTTATGTTGACAAATCAGTGTAAGAAACCTTAGATCACTGTCTTTAAATATAAAATCACGCTGCGGGAACAAGGCATTCTCTGTGATGATGATTTTAATCTAACAAAGCACACCAGTGCAGTCACACAATCCTATTTCACTTACATAAAATATCTATGATTTAATTATCCTTATAATTCAAGAACCTTTATGCGTTTGTCACATCTCATATTGACTACTGTAACGCAGTGTATACCTGTCTGATTAGAACTGTCTAGATGTTGCAGCCAGACACTAGATCAAGAATGAATGAATAATTCAAACATATTAGTGTGTCACACTCAAAACTCAAGAGTTTTAGAATTTAAATGTTTTTATTCACTTTTAAAGAATCAAATCCTCTAAGCTGAAAAATGACTTGCTCTTATGTAGTTATTGGTATTGTATTATTAATTGTCTTTTTCTTTATTATATTGATGATTTTTAAATTGTATTTAAAGCACTTTGTAACTTATGTATTGAAACTTGTTAAATATGCAAAGGCGATTATGATTATACAGAAAAATGATGCTGACAGTCCTCTTATGTCTTCCAGGTGGTTAAAGTTCAAACATACAACTTCACAACAGACACAGGTACGTAAATATACTTTAGAGAATTATGTGTTATGAGTACGTTTCTAACTAGTCATACTGTCTGCACTCATCAGATCTAGGCTAAAGAGTTACCGGACTGAACAGGTTCCTCATTAGTGACTAAATGTGGACACGCACAGGAAATATGATGAAACATCCTGTTAGCAACCCACTTTAATAATTCACTTTTGTATCTACATATACATAAGATTATTCAGATATTTTTCTTTTTGCACAGCAACAAGTTTTGTGTCCAATAAAAGCTGATTATTCTGTTGATTATCACTTTATTATAGCAGTGGAAATGGAGACAAAATTAGGTGAAGTACATGATCTTTTTTGGTCTGTTTTTCACAGAGCCAAACAGCTGAGGAGGCAGCCAGAGAAACAGAAACAGGAGACATTCATTATGGAGAGATCGACTTCTCCAAGCGGAGACCTGCACCGTCCTCGACCTCACAGCAGGACGGTGGACAGCAGCAGGATACGTTGTATGCGCAGGTCAAAGTGTCCCAGACAGCAAACAGCTTAAGACAGACCGCCAACGGCCCAGAGGATCTCTACACTCAAGTGAAGAGGAAATGAATATATGAACATGTATTTTAATAAGCAAATATTCTGTTATTATTATTATTACACATTACAAGTGTTTTCTTAACAACCTTCTTCAAGTTCTTTGTTTAAAGTGTGACATTTTTTATGTTTTTTATCAGTACGTATGGTGTTTATAGATCTCAAAATTCCTTTTCGCCACACATGCTGATTTGTTCACATAACACGCATCATATTTATTTATCATACATGGATTTGTGTTGACTTGTCTATTAGCACCTGCAGATTTCTCCTAAATTCACCAAAAGTTAGCATTAGATAATGCCTCATTTGTAAATTTAAACATATATACATTTCAGAAAACGTATAATTCGGGCTGTCAAAGTTAATGCGATAACTAATTTCTTTAACTCATTAACGCAACTTGTGATTTTTAGATTGTGGAAGGCTCAGTTTTAAAGCTAGAGTGAAGATACTGGTATCATATGAAACTAGAAAACATAAGGAATCCATTGGTCATACTAGGTTGTCGCGAATAAGGTTAATTAACGCTCAAAACTTACACAAATTTCAGTCACTCAAATCTGTGTTCACATTTCAGACTTTTCTCTAACTTGTGCTTTATTGTGAAATATTGGAGATTTTTTTGCCTCAAACAATTATTGAAATGAAACCATGTGAGAAGTTTAGAGGGGAAATGTGTTTTTGATGGCAACATGACAAGGAGTCCAGAACAAACACTGCTCTTTTTATAAGGGATCATAAGGCCCAAAATTCTCTCTCTACAAAATTGCCCCACATTGTTGTCAAAGAGCAAACCTGAATCCTATTTCTAGTGTTCAAGCTCTGATTTCTAAGGGATCTAATTGGTTACAGGTGTTTTCACAGGTGCATTCTGGGACGAGGTGATTGATAATTGAGTTGGTATTTCAATGGCAGACAGTAACAGTTGGCAAACAACACATAGGCTTTTAGTTTTGAATGAATGTAGATAACTGTGTGTAGTTATGGGCAAAAAGTGTGTTTCAGAATTTCAAAATAAGTGTAAAGCAGACAATATAGGTTACACGAGTCAGTGGTTTCAATAATGCTATCATTTTTCGTGTCTTGGCAGTTGCAAAGAAATCTGTAACACTCTGAATTTGCACCCTGCAAAATATCACACTGTGGTACAAGCAAGCTAAAATAAGTCTCATTATTATGACTGTAATGTGTTTGAAGTGGTGTCATAATGAAAGCCAAACCAATTATTTGATAAGGGTGCACTTCTTTTTTCTTCATGGGGAACTGTTGTGGTGGCAGGATGTGATTAGCAACACAGGAAATCCCCCCCAAAAAATGACACGCCATGTCACTTTAGTTTCCTACTGTGTACTATGATCAGTCAAGTCTGTTTGCTCAGTTGATAAAAGGTCACCTACGTCCTTGCACCAATATGGATTCAGCAACGTTTGAATCACAATCAGATGACAGTTGATGGGATTGTTGGAGTTTTTCAGTGTTAAACTCTTCATTATATCTTAATATGTTGATTGTTGATCTTACAGCTTTCGGGGGCGTTTATATTTGGTTATTAAAGAGTTGCAACCAAGATATGTACTAAATGGGACATTTTACTGTCAAAAATAAACACTATAGCAAGTATGACAATAAAATTAATGAATATCAATCCCATTTATTGTTGAATAAAATAAACTCAGTCAAACACAAATATATATATATATTTAAAAATCAGATCTATGCTAAACGGCACTGAACTATAATAAATATTAGCCTATAGAAGAAGTGTTGTGTGGTGCATGTATTAATTTATCCTCATATGAGAGACAGTTCAGCTATCAGCAGACGGCTTTCAGCACTGTGTGCTGCATGTTGGATTCCTCTTCTTTGCATTTTCATTTTCCTGTGTTTGCATCTTTATTTTGTTAATATCTGTGCTCATAATAAATGGCACAGAAGCACATAATAGGGTTCTTGCTGAAAGACACCGTGACCGGACTCATGGGTGAAGTTGGACATGACATGTTGTATAATGTGACACAACGTTCAACCACAAGGCTGCACTGTTGGTCACATTTAGACAGCTTTTTAGATATCTTGCCTGAAATGTTTGATCAGATGAGTTGACAGTTATTGATTTAACCATATGTGTGGTGCCCCATGTCTGAGCCTTTATCTAGTTATTCTCCTTTTCAATTCACCGTAATCCAGTCTGTGTGATGTCTGTTAATGATGATTTGATTTTTTCTTAGAGCAAATCTTTATTATATACAATCAGTAATGTTTGTATTTTTTCGACCCATTTGCTGTATTGCTTTTGAACGTGAGATTAAAGAATCAGCGAAGAAGAAGCAGAAGCCTGAAATGAACAATTTAGGAAGAGCAAATAGGTGTCCAGTTGATGTGGGAGGAAGCTGCAACAACGGGAGGGTGTGTTAAATAATTAGTCGGGATGAACAATACACAGCACATAACCAAATCTGATGTAAAAATACAAACAAACAAACCTAGAGTATTTTAATGAGTGTTTGAGGGCTGTGTTCTACTTTTTGTAGAATGTTTCTCTTTTGGCTCATTTGATGTGTTCAACTGTGAATTGTATTTTAAACTTTTCTTGATATAAAATCCTTATTTCTGCCTGGAGAGCAAGTGGAACTGATGTTTTTCGTTTGTTTGTTTTTTTCCTGCAGTGTGTTTGTTTATTGTTTGCATAACATGAAGTTAATTATAATGTTTCATGTGTTCAAATCAATTCATTATAGCTTTTTGTGCTTTAAAATACATATGCATACACAGGATATGAGCAGTAAAGTTGATAACTTCCTGTATTGTTCTAATATTAACTGTAAGTCACTCAGGGTAGATATTTAGAGGATAACAAAACCAGCTGTTACCATGCAGTCTCAGTAAAACCTGTTTTTAATAACAACCGCTAACAGGGAAGTTGGTTATTTTTTGTGTTGCACTTCAGCTCAAATTCACAAACTGATATTCACTTTTGAAATCACCCATCGGAACTCATTGCTGCTCTCTATTTACTGATTTTTCTGTTGTTGCTATTCATGAACTCCACAAAAAAAATATTGAATTTGATGAGGTTTTGTTTAAAGCTTCAGTAGGCAGAATGATGTTTTTGGCAAAACTTCCATAATAACCTTTCAGCATATTGTAATACAAGTGTTCTGAGAGAAAACTAGACTTGACAGGAGACTTTGACCAATCACAGGTCATTTCAGAGAGAGCGTTTCTATTGGCTGTGCTCCGGCTGGTGGGCAGTGCTTGGTATTTCCTCAACTGATCTCAACATGGCTTCCGGGTCACAAACTTTCTCCTCTTATAGCTAAACAGAACACTACAAGATGTGACTGAAAACATTTGAGGCGAGAAATTACATTACAGTTACCAAATATTGATTCATATCTGATCAGCGCTGCCTAGTTTGATCGGAGTTTGCGAGTGATTGACAGCTGCTCAGAGACGGCAAGACTCCAGCTCAGCTCTGATTGGTTGTTTTCTTCTGGTCTGGGAAATCTTGCAGATGCCATTAGGAGCACCGGAGGACGCAGAGGCACATGATTTTTTTCAGATTACCCGTCTCATGCACTACTGTCAGGCTATAGTGACCGTTTTATAAAAATAACTTTTTTTATTCATATTTTATATTCATATTTGCTCCATTTCTACCCACTGCAGCTTTAACTAAGCCATATGAGGTGAGAGTCAGCATTTTGTTACTGTGTTTTTATTTAGAATTGACTTCTGAAGTTGTTCATTGATCACTACTTAGATCACAGTGAATCCTCATTGTAAGTTTCTGCATTATTGTGTTTGCAAATGTAGGTGATGGGTAACAGACAACATGCAATCCATATCCTCTTTCTTTCAGGTGAGCTGTGTGTTCACTGCAGTTGGAGCTAATTGTGCAACTGTTTCCATCCTGGTGATTTCTACTGATATTGCACAAGAAAAAACTACATGCAACATCCTGCCGCTGATGTATGTAAGATGGACCCATCAATGTATCTGAAGGAGACTTTTACAGCTTTAATGTGACAGATGGAGTTTATTGGGTTACACTTCATTTTACAGATCCACAAATGTCATGGTAATTAGGTGATGATTAGCAAGTAACCCATTTGAAATTTCTTTGGAATTACTGCCAAATTACCCCTTTATTTCCATGTCTGCTGATAAATAGATAATAATTAGCAAATAACTTATTTGAAATTTCTCAAAAAACTCCCTGAATCATGACATCAGCTACCAGGTTACATTTGTGTAGACAATAAGTCACACAATGATCAGAAGTCTCTTCTATGAGCTTTGGTTTTCCATCTCCGATGAAGAGCAGCGCACAGCCAATTCTCAAGTTTAAGGGGCCTATTTTAAGGAGTATATGCTATTTTAGCATATCATTATTAAATCATGTTTATAATAGTCATTTTTGATAAATTTTGATGTAAATATTGGGGTAATTTGGCAGTAATTCCAAAGAAATTTCAAATAGGTTACTTGCTAATTATCACCTAATTACCATGACATTGACCTGTAAAATGAGGTGTTACCGTTGGTTTTTATACAGCTGCACCAGCGTCAAAAATAGCTTTTTTTTCTATTTTCAATTTACACACTTATCCAGATAATTAATTATTTATTATTATTATTTATTTAAAGTCAACATAGTCAACTCAACAACAGAGTCAGGCAGGAATATACTAAATTTCAAATGTTTGGCATCTGTCCACAGTGACTGTGTACTGTAAGATATATGAAAGCATTTGAACTGAACAATAAATAAACGTTCTTCATGAGAAAAATGTGGAAAAAACACAATGCAATAAATGTTGCCAAATACCCTGTTGGCAACCCACTGTAAAACAATACAAACCACACAAGAGTAGGCAACCTCTATTGTGACACACACAACTCTTACCTAAAAAGTTTATTCAAGTGTGCTATTAGTATACTCCTTTTAAACTTAAAATAAGGAAGTATACTTTCAGTTTACTTTTTATGTACTTATCAGAAATATACTTAACAAAAGTATACATAAGTATATTTGGCTCATACTGCCAAGTATACAGAAAAGTCTAAGTATACTTGGCTTGTAGGCCTACTTGTACTTAATCTTTTGATCGAGCTATACTTAAAAAAAACTTATAATTAAGTATTCTTGCCTTATAGGCCTACAGAAAGGAATACATGGCTTGTAGCTGTGCTTACTTTTTGATAGTCTATTCAAGTGTATATGATGTTTTGCCCCTGTGTGACGACTGGATCTGGATTTTACAGAGTCAAACAGATGAAGAGCTGACTGTTAAAGAGCCAGTAATTGAAAAACAGAAGAAGAAGAAGATTAACTTCTCCAAGCTTTGACCTGAACCTTCCTCAGCTTCAGTGCAGGACAGATATATGAACCGTTTTATGAGGATATGTTACGTATGCACCGGTCAAAGCTTACTAGACAGCAAAGAGCTTAACAGACTGCTGACATCCCAGAGGATCTCTACGCTCAAGAGAAAATGAGTTTCTGTAAAGATTACATTTGAATAGAATTAATACCTTTATTTTTATTCATACAGTATCTTTTTTATGTTAGATAATATAGAAAAAGAAACTGGAGCCTGGTCAGGAAAATGGCACTTTCATTGCTTACAGTTCAATAAAGTGAAACTCAAAACCTCCACATCCTGCAGCTGTTTCTTCATTTTCACACAGCTGCTGTAATGTGATTTGTTATTTGCATGTGAGCCAACAAAAGTCCCGAAGCTCTAAATAGAGAACAAGTCTAAATGACACCAGAAGCATTTCTGCACATACATTTGCATATTAGGGTATTTAGTAGGATATTTTATTATAATATAGTAGTAAAGAATTTTTTATTTATTTATTATTATTTCCATTTTTATTTTTTGACAAGGCGTCTAACGTAATCTCAGTTTCTTAGGTAAGTGAAGCCCATTTTCTTAATACATTTATTTGTATTTTATTCAGTGAAAGGCTGACGACATTGTACCTGGATTTAAACATGTATTTACTGTTCTGTAATTTAAACTTTTTAAGCACCTTTTAATAATCCTAGTAATCACATTTCAATATGAACAATATTCAATAAATGCATCCACAATATATAAAGTTCCTTTTGTATGTAATAATAAAAGACAGTGAGAGTTTCTTTTCCTTCTCACTGCGGTACATGCAAGCTATCCTCAATCTAAACCAGTAAAGCCACTATCTCCTCATTACGACTCTGAATGTGTCACTTCTCTATTTAGAATACTTTTGTTTGATCATTGGTTCGTACATTAAGGGAAATTGTGGTATTTTCACATTCTGCTACGGTTGTAGTCGTACAAATGTGTGAAAAGTGTGTGAATTATAGCTTTATTTGCAGGAACAGCAGGAGTGATATTTTGATCATCCTTCCATTAACTCTTCCTTCCTCTCATCGTTTCATCCTAGCTCACTGATCTGTGACTATGCTGCACTGTGACTTCTGCTTTGACCTGATTAGACTGAACGACTGCTCTGAGGAGAACACACTGACTCCAATGTAAGTACATGTCTGCTACAATCGTTAAGATCAGGATCAAATGGCAAGTAGTAGAAGAACCATATTTATCTATTGATATGTTATTAATTACTATTACAGCTTTGAGAGCTTCGGCTGATTCAGAATGCTGCTGCCAGGGTTGTAACGAGGAGGTTGGTGAAGTTTTAAGAAAGTTTATTGAGTGACAAGGCTGGACGAGGGTGAGTGATGGAGGTAGGCTGAGGTTGCACCTGGGTAGCAGATAGGAGAGCAAGCAGGCAGGCCGACAGGGCAAAAAGAATCAGCATAGGAAAAAACAGACACAAATAAAGTACCGGTTAAGAATATAAGGAACTTAACTTACTAAGCTTGGCCAGAGCATCGCTACCACGGTAGTTGAGATAATGATCTGGGCGAGGACAGGACAGGAAGGAAAGCCAGGGTTGAAATAGTGAGGAGTTGACGAGTGGATTGATCACAGGTGTGTGCAGAGCAGGGAGCTAGGAGAGGTGACGAACGAGCTGATTGGCAGCCGGTGAGCAGGGAGATTGGGCCCAGGTTGACTGCAGGACAGGAAGAGACTCTCTCTCACACACACACACACACACACACACACACACACAAGCCGGGGACATGGAACACAGGGGACACTAGGAAATAAGCCAGAGCATGGCCACGGCCGTGACAATCACTACATTGAGCCTCATGCACAATATTCTCTTAAATTTCTCTTATATTTTCGCTTACATCTTCTGTTTAGAGAAAAAATAAATAAATCATAAATTGGAGTCGTGTGGCAGATTGTTTATTACTGCATTAGCATAGGTAATGCCCCCTAAAAACTATATGTGCAGGTATTAGCATAGTTGACACCACCTAAACAATAGGCCTATGGGCAGGTATTAGCATAAGTAATGCCCCCTGAACACTATATATGCAGGTATCAGCATACGTAATGCCCCCTAAACACTATATATGGGCATGTATTAACATAGATAACGCCCTCTAAACACTATATAAGGTCAGGTATTAGCATAGATAATGCCCCTAAACACTTTATAAGGTCATATATTAGCAGAGGTAACGCCCCCTACACTGTATATGGGCAAACATTGAAACAGACATACACTGTAGGCCTATATTACTACCGTTAATGGTACTGTTAAATAAATTTAAACAAAGTAAATATGTGATTTTCCAGAGCGTCAGTACTGGCATTTACAGGAAATTCAAAAAAGCATTGAAGAGCAGTATGTTATCCACCTAATATCATCCAAGGGTTTTTATAGTCTAAGTAGGGATCAATGGACCAATAGGATTTATTTAGCCGCCCACAAATTGAATGATCCAATCATTATAATTACTCTTAAACATACAATAATCTAAATTTGATTATATGATATTCACATTTTTTTTTAATGTTCCTCAAATGTAAAACTTTTTGTTTCCATGCAATGGACAAACAATTTGTGGACTTTGAAACACTTTTTTCTTATCTTGGTAAGAGTGTTCTTGTCCACTTATAAAATGTTCTCTTACCTAAGACAAGAGCAAAAATAAGAAAACATTAGTGAATCCCAAAAATCAGTGGGTACCAACAAATAAGTACAAATCGTGGATTCGAACCAAAATAAGTGAAAATATGTTTGTATATCGCTTCCTGCATTAGGCCCATTGGCTACCAGTTTCACACAGAATCAACTTCAAAATGATGTTGCTTGTCAATAAATCACTCAACAGTTTAGGTGCTAGATATTTATCACATCTCCTAACCCAGTATAAACCTTTCAGACCGCTCAGGTCAGCTGGATCTGGATTACTAGCGGTTCCCAGAGTTCAAACTAAACATGGTGAAGGTGTCTTTTGTGTCTATGCTGCTCAAATGTGGAACAAATTGCCAAAAGAGCAAAGACTTGAGACAATGCTGACTTCTTTCAAATCCAAGACAAAGACATACCTGTTTACCGCCGCTTATAATTAATTTTCTTGTAAATCAAATTTGTTATTGTTCTTATTATAGAGCATATAGACTCACAGGATATGAGGTGAGAAACCTAACCGCTCTTGCTCTGTGCTCTTAAATCATAGGAAGTCGACATGGTGTTATATTACAATAGCTGAAAAAAGGGAAGTTGGTTTGTTGAACTGTTCATACATTTAACCATTTTCACATTAGCCACCAACCAAAGCATCTAATCGTCGCTCTTTTATTGATGTGGGCTTCTTTGGTAAGACAACGTTATTTACTGGTTTTACTTACTTAGGCTACATGTGACAAACAGTAAATTGTGGTTGTACACAGCATGTTGAATGCTTCGTAATACTGCATTATTGTGTTTGTAAATCCAGGTGATGAGTGTCATTGCAGTCCAGTCTGTGAAAATGGTGACAGCCATCGTGTTACTGAATGTCCTCTTTGTCTCAGGTGAGCTGTTTGTTCAGTCTCTTTTATTTGGAGACGTTTTACTTGAATCATTTAGACTTAAAAACATTTTTCCTCTAAATTCATGTGAATGTTACAATCTGTATTTTCTGTCACTGTGTTAATACTGACTTTGTTATTTGGAGATCTTTTGGTGGATATGGACAGGTTTGGCTCGTGGGGGATTGTTGTTGTAAATGATTACAAAAACTGTACAGTGGAAAATATATATATATATATATATATATATTACTGCTGAAGTACATTTTGGCTTCCTGGAGTTTTTTTTTTTTTTTTTACACATTACAACTGTTAATCATGAGTCTTTCACAGGTGCTGTGGCTGTTTGTCCTGAAGAGTCAGACCTATTCATTACTACACCTCTGGAGATGAAAGCACTGAGTGGATCCTGCCTGCAGATCCCATGTAACTTTAGTCATAACATAAGCGTTCAACAGACATTAGACGGTACAATACCAACCTCTGGAGTGTGGATTAAAAGAACCATCGATTTTGCCAACAATCCTGATGATGTGATTTTCAACAGTAGCGGGATGAATAATATCTATCCAATGAGTCTTACTGGAGACCTGAGTCAGAAAAACTGCACCACTTTATTTTCCAATTTAATCACTAATTACACAGACATGTACTTCTTCAGAATTGAGAACGGACCATTCAGGGCAACAGCTCAATGTAATCCTCTTCAAATAAAAGTTAACGGTAAGATCATTTTGATTTATATCAGTCTATAATGTTATTGTTTAGATTAAAAAGTGAAATCAGTTGAACCTAACCTTAAATGACCTGAATAATAGATGAATAAACCTGTAAATATCTACTGTAGGATTAGCAACAGTAGCCTAGAGAGTCATTGGCTTGAATGTCTGACTGAAAAACATACACTTCCTGCATATCAATAGGATATTTTGTGTGCGCTACTATTATTAGTCGCATGAGAAAGCTACATCCTGAACTTTGCATTTAAAACTTAAAAAAGGAGGAAGTGTCCTGTGTTGAGTTATTTTCACTATATATACCATCAGTGATGGACAAAATCTACACTGATTAGTCAAAGTTTACTTTTTCTGTTTCCCCTCCAAAGGGTCAAATCTGATTAAAGGGAGACGAAAGGAGTAAAACCAAATGTCTGTCAATCAAATCTGTGTTGACATTTCGGACTTTTCTCTAACTTGTGCTTTATTGTGAAATATTGGAGAGTTTTTTGCCTTTTTTTGTCACAAACAATTATTGAAATGAAACCATGTGTGAAGTTTCGAAGGGAAACGTCTTTTTGGTGGTCTGATGACAAGGAGCTCTGAACAAACACTGCTCTTTTTATAAGGGATCACAAACCCCGAAGTATAATATAATCTTATCATTAGAGCATTTCATAGTTGCGTGTCGCGAAGGAGGCTAAATAACGCTCCAAACTTACGCTAAATTTTGGTGAGGAAAAACTGTCATGGCCATTTTCAAAGGGGTCCCTTGACCTCTGACCTCCAGACATGTGATTGAAAATGGGTTCTATGGGTACCCACGAGTCTCCCCTTTACAGACATGCCCTCTTTATGATAATCACATGCAGTTTGGGGCAAGTCATAGTCAAGTCAGCACACTGACACACTGACAGCTGTTGTTGCCTGTTGGGCTGCAGTTTGCCATGTTATGATTTGAGCATATTTTTTGATGTTATATCCAGTACAATAGTTGTCAGTATTTTGTGTTGTTAATTGATTTCCAGTAATAAATACATACATTTGCATAAAGCAAGCATATTTTTTCCTCTCCCAAGTTGTTAAGAGTATTAAATACTTGACAAATCTCCCTTTAAGGTACATTTTGAACAGATATAAAAATGTCAGATTAATTTGCGATCAATCATGGACAATCATGTCGCGATTAAATATTTTAATCGAGTGACAGCCCTACTTATCATATATGTAAAATCTTAAACTGTAATGAGTACAGCTGGTGTATAGCTGTAGTGGAGTAAAAAGTAAAATATTTTGCTCTCAAATGTAGAAGAGAACAAGTACAAAGTAAATGAAGATGGTGAACATGGTAAACATTATACCTGGTAAATATCAGCATGTTATAATTGTGGCGTGTTATCACGCTGACATTAGCGTTTACCTGAAGTTTAGCCTCACAGAGAGGCTAGCATGTCTGTAGACTCTTAGTGTTGTTGCTGTGTTTTTCAGTGTACAATCTGTCTTTGATTTGAAACCCCAGATTCTCCTCCGAGGCCCAGCATTGAGATCCCAGATGATCTGAGGGAGAATCAGTCTGTCACTATAACCTGCTCAGCTTTCACTCCCTGTCCACACTCCCCTCCTGAACTCACCTGGACTCTCCAACAAGACCCTCACAACAAAGTAGAGGAAAACACAGATCGAACCTTCACAACTAAAATCCAGACGACCTTCACTCTGTCAGACGAACATGATGAACTCAACATCACCTGTTCAGCCAGATATCCTCTAAATGAAGGAAAAGACGTCAAGACAGCAGAGGAGAGAATGACACTCAGTGTTTCATGTAAGACAACCAGTGTTTCCACAATTATTCTCCTTTCTCACGGCTCTGGTGCTACTCTCTTATCTCACATCTCTATCACATTTTCCTCAGATGCTCCCAAAGACACAGCAGTGTCCATCAGTCCGCCAGGTTTGGTGTCAGTAGGTAGCTGGGTGAACCTGACCTGCTCTAGCAGAGCCAATCCTCCTGTCATCCGCTTCACCTGGTTCAAGACCAGCAGGAACGGACCTGTCAATGTATTTGAAGGAGACTTTTACAGCTTGAATGTCACTGATGGAGGAGTTTATTACTGCGTGGCCACAAATGAGCTTGGTAATGGAACATCACCAGAGATCCATCTGACTATGAAAGGTAAAAAGTGGGACTTCCGCGATGCTGCATCAATATTGTTGCATGTCAACATTCAACACTTTTTTAGTCACTTATATTGGCTTTGTTTTCTTGTCTTGACGTGAAGTTGTCTCTCTAGAATTGGGGCCGTTTATTGGAGGAATCGTTGGGTTCATCGCACTCATCTGCCTGATTGTATGTGTTTGGTAAGTGTCACAAATCAAAGCAGATGACTCAATAATATCTGTTTCTCACCAGTGTTGACACTTTATTGGCACACTGTATGCTGAACCTAAAGTATACAGTATAATTACTCTAATGTCTTCCAGGCGTTTAAAGTCAACACATGCAACTGAACAACGGACTCAGGTGAGACCATACTAAACTTCCCTCTACAGTAGGCCTGTGTTTTGAATGTTTTACGTCTCTTCACATTGGCTGTGGAGTCTACCTGACGCAGTGTCGGTAATTATTTAACATGGAAGGATCCAGCTGAAGATTCACCTCACAACACTTCCTGTTTGGATTATTTTTTTGCAGAGTCAAACGGGTGAAGAGGCGGCTGCTGAAGAGCCAGCAAGTAAAACAGAAGAAGAAATCATCCATTATGGAGAGATCGACTTCTCCACGAGACCTGAACTGGCCTCGGTGCAGGACGGTGGACAGCAGCAGGATACGCTGTACGCACAGGTCAAAGTGTCCCAGACAGCAAACAGCTTAAGACAGACCGCCGACGGCCCAGAGGATCTCTACGCTCAAGTGAAGAGAAACTGAGTGCTCTTGTTAAAAGACAAAAAATACATTTATGTAGAATTCATATTTAATATGCCTTAATGTTGTCCTTGCTGCCTACAGTTCAATGGAGAGGAATTTAAAACATCCACATCCTGCAGATTTTCAATGTCAGTTATCAACATATTCTCCCAATCCTGGATTATGGTGCCTTGATCTACAGACTCGCCTCCAAAAATCATCTCAATAAACTGGACGTCATCTACCATACTGCCATTCGCTTTGTCACCGGTGTCCCTTTCAACACTCATCACTGTAACCTGTAATCTCTATAGTCAACTGGCCATCCCTCCATAGCAGGCGTCAGACCAGAAGACTATCATTGGCAAAACCCCTCCATATCTCCGCTCACTACTCAATATCTACAACAGGAACTGCAATTTACGTTCTAGCAAATTCTTCAGTATGGTCATTCCTCCTTTGGTCGTCTCTCATTCCAGTTTGCTGCTCCTAGTGACTGGAATGAGTTGCAAAAGATGCTAAAACTCCACACCCTTATTCTGTTACCCTCCTTTAATGACTCATTACAAGCGATAGTTTCTGATCACTGCACCTGCTTCTGAATTTGCCTCTCTGGAACACAGCACATATATATATATATATATATATATATATATATATTGTTGTATATACTGTATTTATTGTGATGTTTTCATTTTGTCTGTTTTATTGCACTAATCGTATTTATGTTCTATGTTCTAATGCAGGGGTCTCCAACAAGTAGCTCGCAAGCTACCCGTTTCTGAGTGGCTCGCTAACAGTTCTTTGTCAAACTGTTTAAATTACAACCCAATCAAATTCACAGACATCCCACCCCATTCTGAGACCAAATGATTATATGCCTATTGGCTGTCAATTAAACTAGTTAGGCTGCTGTCAGGTTTGTAACGCCATAACATACAGAGACCGGATTTGACAATGACCGCAGAAAATAGCAGGCCAATAAAAGGCAAAAAATACATTATTTTCATGAGGAATCGGTATGTCTCACATTTGCGGTGTGAGCGTGTTAGTCAGTAAAAGATTTATCGTCGAGCGCCAAGTCCACAGCAACTTTTCATGGGACTTTCCAGCTGGTAGCAGTTTATGATCAAAGAAGGTAAAGGAGCCAAAAACGATCCTTAAAAGACGACAGTCTCTGTTTACCAAAGAAGGCCGATGAAGCAAAGAGCCATCTTTTAGTGGCGCACATCCTAACGAAACAAAAAAGCCCTTCACCTATGAAAGAATTGTAAAAGTGGCGATGACTGCGGTGGTTGAAACGTTATTAAAGGACCATAAAAGTAAGACAGACTTGGTGCTTTGAGTAGCTCTCAGCCACTTTCATTTTGTCAAATTAGCTCTCAGAGGGAAACAGGTTGGAGACCCCTGTTCTAATGTCTTGCTGCCTCTTGGCCACGTCATCATTGTAAATGAGAATTGGTTCTCAATTGACTTATGTGGTTAAATAAAGATAAAATAAAATAAAAATAAATAAATATTTGTGTGCTGAACTCACGCAGCTGTTTATGTGTGATTTGTTATTCATATGTCCAGATGTGTGCAAATAAAAGTCCCAAAGCTTTAAATAGGGAGCTACAGTCAAAAATGATGACATGAAAAGGATAGTGAACATGGCACCAGAAGCAGTTCTGCACACACATTCGTGATGTTAAACAAGATTACATTTAGTTTTGACATTTTTATGTGTCATTTTGTTTCATGATATCTTCTGATTATTTCTGACAAGGCATCGACCTTGTTTTGTTACGTATTGTGTATCCCGTTTTCTCCATACAGTCATTTTAATTACGACAGAAAACAAGATGAAGATTGTTTCCTCTC
Source organism: Sebastes umbrosus (assembly GCF_015220745.1). NCBI lineage: Eukaryota > Metazoa > Chordata > Actinopteri > Perciformes > Sebastidae > Sebastes > Sebastes umbrosus. The sequence continues at coordinate 17,035,806 of NC_051289.1, forward strand.
TGTAAGGTTGGGCTGTTTTTGCCACATTTTTATTGTCATTATTTTTCTTCCCCTCAATTCTTTGTATGCAAAAATAGGAGCAAAAAGGACGTAAAACTAGAAGCACTGCCTGCAGGTAATGCTAGTAGACGGAGGAGGAGCTGCTTTTTCTCAGCCAGCTGCTTAGTTTACAACCATTTTAAGATATGCGGCAAACTAAGCTAAACAGTTAGACTACATACAGACTGCTTTTGTTTTAGCTTGTGTAGCCGAGGGTTACGTTGCAGATATACTTTATGAAGGTAATAAAATAATAGCATGGAGGCTCCGTATAGTCTGCATCAAGACGGCAACAACTTCTTTAACCTTGTCAACAACAGGCATCACCACTTCACCACTTCACCGCTTCACCACTTCCTTATTTGCTAACATTACTGAGAAGTTGCATGTTTAAAATGAAGAAATTCAACATGAGTACATCTAGATCTTTATGTAAACCAACTGGATCACTTGATAGTTGACAGTGAACGACATGCAGATATACATTATAAATCTCTGTGGCTAACAGTCAGGGTTACAGCAAACCATCCTCCTTTGTAATAACAAAACGGTACCACAACAACTAAACTACTCATAATAAAACTCCCTCTATAGAGTGCTCCAGGGATGACATATTTTTGTAGGCCAGCCAGGAAGTTAGCATCGCCCTGGTTCCCTTGACAAAAAGCCAATGGGATTTTCAAATTGGGATTTGGATTATTGCAGAAAACAAGCTCTGTGGCAAACAAACGTTTATGATACTTATACGTTTTGTTCAGCAAGATAATCTTCACAAATGAACACCACTTTTATGAAGTAAAAAGCTGACATTAGGCTATAAATAAACTACACCACGGTCGCATGAGCGCGAGTATAAACAACGAGGCTGTAATGGCGGATGAGTTGGCATGATGACGTTTTGTAGTCTTAGTAGTCTCCAAGAACTACAGGAGAAGATAATATTGACAAAAACAAGAGGGACCAGCAGCATAACTGTTCGGCCCCTAATAAGGCATACAGGCTTGCTGTGAGTCATGTGATCAAAATTAATCTTTGAGAATAAATATGTCATTCACACCCTGATGAGATCAAGTTGTCTCAAAAGATGACTTCCTCACTCACAGGATGTGAGCAGGAGGAGTCAAGACTTCTTCTTCTTTTTCTGCAGTATTTCAGTCATTTCATGTTTGCTTGTATATCACAACGGCTTAGCAGGGAAGTCGGGTAGCTACTGGGTCTGTTGCAGTTTTGCTGACATTCACAAATTGTATTTTTTAAAAACTAATTATTTCTTCGTTTTAGCTGCCGGCTTCTTTGGAAAGGTAACATGTTACTGTTTTTATGTTTATCTCAGAGAGGTTTCTTTATTTTGCTGCTTTTCATGAACTCTACTTTTATTTGTTGGGTTTTGTTTTAGCAGAAATATCATAAACTCACACTGGATCATTTTATATTTAAACTGTTTTTAACTCTGCAGAGCTTATTAATCACTATTATAACAGTAATATCTGATTGTACACGGAGAGTTCCTGGTTTGAATGTATTCATTTGAGGTGGCTTTAAAAGAACATGAATGCTTCATTTAAAAGATGTTTTATGAAAAGTAACTTTTTGCCAAATCCAGGTGATGAGTGTCATTTCAGTCCAGTCTGTGAAAATGTTGACAGCCATCGTGTTACTGAGCGTCTTCTTAGTTTCAGGTGAGTTGTTTGTTCAATCACTTTTATTTGAAGACGTTACTTTTTCCAACTGTTCATGCTCTGTCTGCAGTGAAATGTTTTATACTGACATTGTTAAAAAAGACCAAACATGTTGCTGCTGAATTACAGTTTGTGCATCATGAACTTTCTCTTCATGCAGATTTTGCTTCACAATTTGTTCATCACGAGTCTGTTTCACAGGTGCTGTGGCGGTTTGTCCTGAAGGGTCAGCCCTGTTCATTACTGCACCAAAGAAGATGGAAGCACTGAGTGGATCCTGTCTGCAAATCCCATGTAACTTTAGTCGTAACATAACCGCTAAAGAGACATTTGACGGTACAAGAACAACCTTCGGAGTGTGGATTAAAAGTAGCACACGTGTTGCCAAAAATCGAAATAATGTGATTTTCAACAGCAGCAGGATGAATAATATCTATCCAATGAGTCTTACTGGAGACCTGAGTCAGAAAAACTGCACCACTTTATTTTCCAGTGTAAACACAAGTTACAAAGACAAGTACTACTTCAGAATTGAGAACGGACCATTCAGGGCAACAGCTAAATGCCATCCTCTTCAAATAAATGTTAAAGGTAAGAGAGTTTTGTTTTTTATCAGTCAGTCTGAAACGTTATTGTTTAGAATAAAAAGTGAAAGTTGCAACTTTTTTCACTTTGCCATGAATTTAAATTCTGATTAAACACTGATTCTGTTGTTACAGTTTGACATTAAAATTGTTGAATTTTGGGATATTAAAATGAAAACTTTATATACTTTATGCATTTTCAATACAAGGTTGTCGCCTTCTGTGTCAGCTTTTGCATTTAAAAAGAGTTCTATCCATCATAACCCTTTTTTTATTGTACAATCTGTGTTTGATTTGAAACTCCAGATTCTCCTCCGAGGCCCAGAATTGAGATCTCAGGTGATCTGAAGGAGAATCAGTCTGTCACTATAACCTGTTCAGCTTTCACTCCCTGTCCACACTCCCCTCCTAAACTCACCTGGACTCTCCAACAAGACCCTCACAACAAAGTAGAGGAAAACACAGATGGAACCTTCACAACTAAAATCCAGAAGACCTTCACTCTGTCAGACAAAGATGATGGATTCATCATCACCTGTTCAGCCAGATATCCTGTAAATGAAGGAAAAGACGTCAAGACAGCAGAGAACAGAACGACGCTCAGTGTTTCATGTAAGACAACCAGTGTTTCCACGATTATTCTCCTTTCTCACGGCTCTGGTGCTACTCTCTTATCTCACATCTCTATCACATTTTCCTCAGATGCTCCCAAAAACACCTCAGTGTCCATCAGTCCGCCAGGTTTGGTGTCAGTAGGTAGCTGGGTGAACCTGACCTGCTCTAGCAGAGCCAATCCTCCTGTCATCCGCTTCACCTGGTTCAAGACCAGCAGGAACGGACCTGTCAATGTATTTGAAGGAGACTTTTACAGCTTTAATGTCACTGATGGAGGAGTTTATTACTGCGTGGCCACAAATGACCTTGGTAATGGAACATCACCAGAGATCCATCTGACTATGAAAGGTAAAAAGTGGGACTTCCGCGATGCTGCATCAATATTGTTGCACGTCAACATTCAACACTTTTTTAGTCACTTATATTGGCTTTGTTTTCTTGTCTTAAGGTGAAGTTGTCTCTCTAGAATTGGGGCCGTTTATTGGAGGAATCGTTGGGTTCATCGCACTCATCTGCCTGATTGTATGTGTTTGGTAAGTGTCACAAATCAAAGCAGATGACTCAATAATATCTGTTTCTCACCAGTGTTGACACTTTACTGGCACACTGTATGCTGAACCTAAAGAATACAGTATAATCACTCTAATGTCTTCCAGGCGTTTAAAGTCAACATATGCAACTGCACAACAGACTCAGGTGAGACCATACTAAACTTCCCTCTACAGTAGGCCTGTGTTTTGAATGTTTTACGTCTCTTCACATTGGCTGTGGAGTCTACCTGACGCAGTGTCGGTAATTATTTAACATGGAAGGATCCAGCTGAAGATTCACCTCACAACACTTCCTGTTTGGATTATTTTTTTGCAGAGTCAAACGGGTGAAGAGGCGGCTGCTGAAGAGCCAGCAAGTAAAACAGAAGAAGAAATCATCCATTATGGAGAGATCGACTTCTCCACGAGACCTGAACTGGCCTCGGTGCAGGACGGTGGACAGCAGCAGGATACGCTGTACGCACAGGTCAAAGTGTCCCAGACAGCAAACAGCTTAAGACAGACCGCCGACGGCCCAGAGGATCTCTACGCTCAAGTGAAGAGAAACTGAGTGCTCTTGTTAAAAGACAAAAAATACATTTATGTAGAATTCATATTTAATGTGCCTTAATGTTGTCTTTGCTGCCTACAGTTCAATGGAGAGAAATTTAAAACATCCACATCCTGCAGATTTTCAATGTCAGTTATCAACATATTCTCCCAATCCTGGATTATGGTGCCTTAATCTACAGACTCGCCTCCAAAAATCATCTCAATAAAGTGGACGTCATCTACCATACTGCCATTCGCTTTGTCACCGGTGTCCCTTTCAACACTCATCACTGTAACCTGTATTCTCTATAGTCAACTGGCCATCCCTCCATAGCAGGCGTCAGACCAGAAGACTATCATTTGCAAAACCCCTCCATACCTCCGGTCACTACTCAATATCTACAACAGGAACTGCAATTTACGTTTTAGCAAATTCTTCAGTATGGTCATTCCTCCTTTGGTCGTCTCTCATTCCAGTTTGCTGCTCCTAGTGACTGGAATGAGTTGCAAAAGATGCTAAAACTCCACACCCTTATTCTGTTACCCTCCTTTAATGACTCATTACAAGCAATAGTTTCTGATCACTGCACCTGCTTCCGAATTTGCCTCTCTGGAACACAGCACATATATATATATATATATATATACATATATATATATATATATTGTTGTATATACTGTATTTATTGTGATGTTTTAATTTTGTCTGTTTTATTGCACTAGTCGTATTTATGTTCTATGTTCTAATGCAGGGGTCTCCAACAAGTAGCTCGCAAGCTACCCGTTTCTGAGTGGCTCGCTAACAGTTCTTTGTCAAACTGCTTAAATTACGACCCAATCAAATTCACAGACATCCCACCCCATTCTGAGACCAAATGATAATATGCCTATCGGCTGTCAATTAAACTAGTTAGGCTGCTGTCAGGTTTGTAACGCCATAACATACAGAGACCGGATTTGACAATGACCACAGGCCAATAAAAGGCAAAAAATACATTATTTTCATGAGGAATCGGTATGTCTCACATTTGCGGTGTGAGCGTGTCAGTCAGTAAAAGATGTGACATCGAGCGCCAAGTCCACAGCAACTTTTCATGGGACTTTCCGGCTGGTAGCAGTTTATGATCAAAGAAGGTAAAGGAGCCAAAAACAATCCTTAAAAGACGACAGTCTCTGTTTACCAAAGAAGGCCGATGAATCAAACAGCCATCGTTTAGTGGAGCACATCCTAACGAAACAAAAAAGCCCTTCACCTATGAAAGAATTGTAAAAGTGGCGATGACTGCGGTGGCTGAAACGTTATTAAAGGACCATAAAAGTAAGACAGACTTGGTGCTTTGAGTAGCTCTCAGCCACTTTCATTTTGTCAAATTAGCTCTCAGAGGGAAACAGGTTGGAGACCTCTGTTCTAATGTCTTGCTGCCTCTTGGCCACGTCATCATTGTAAATGAGAATTGGTTCTCAATTGACTTATGTGGTTAAATAAAGATAAAATAAAATAAAAATAAATAAATATTTGTGTGCTGAACTCACGCAGCTGTTTATGTGTGATTTGTCATTCATATGTCCAGATGTGTGCAAATAAAATCTCAAAGCTTTAAATAGGGAGCTATAGTCAAAAATGATGACATCCAAAGGATGGTGAACATGGCACCAGAAGCAGTTCTGCACACACATTCGTAATGTTGTACAAGATTACATTTAATTTTGATATGTTTATGTGTCATTTTGTTTCATGATATCTTCTGATTATTTTTGACAAGGCATCGACCTTGTTTTGTTATGTATTGTGTATCCCGTTTTCTCCATACAGTCATTTTAATTACTGCAGAAAAGCAGATAAAGATTGTTTTCCTCTCTGTAAGGTTGAGCTGTTTTTGCCACATTTTTATTATCATTATTTTTCTTCCCCTCAATTCTTTGTATGCAAAAATAGGAGCAAAAACGACGTAAAACTAGAAGCACTGCCTGCAGGTAATGCTAGTAGACGGAGGAGGAGCTGCTTTCTCTTAGCCAGCTGCTTAGTTTACAACCATTTTAAGATATGTGGCAAACTAAGCTAAACAGTTACACTACGTACAGACTGCTTTTGTTTTAGCTTGTGTAGCCGAGGGTTACGTTGCTCCTACACTATACGAAGGTAGTAACATATTAACAAAGAGACTCCTTATAGTCTGCACCAAGACGGCAACAACTTCATTAACCTTGTCAACAACAGAGCATCACCACTTCACTGTTTCACCACTTCCGTATTTGCTAACATTACTGAGAAGTTGCATGTTTAAAATGAAGAAATTCAGCATGAGCACATCTAGATCTTTATCTAAACTAACTGGATCACTTGATAGTTGACAGTCAGTGACATGCAGATCTACATTATAAATGTCTGTTGGCTAACAGTGAGGGTTACAGCATTAACACAGTAAACAGCTTATTAACTTGTATTATATCTGAGCTTTCCTACAGAAGAAACAGCTGTTTGTTGTATAATAAATTACTCATTGGTAATATGATCTGATATGATGAGTTTCTTGCATATTTGTCTAATTAAACACTGGCTATCTGTACTGATGGTCTCAAATCCTCCTCCTTTGTAATAACAAAACAGTACCATAACAACTAAACTACTCATAATAAAACTCCCTCTATGGAGTGCTCCAGGGATGACATATTTTTGTAGGCCAGCCAGGAAGTTAGCATCGCCCTGGTTCCCTCGACAAAAAGCCAATGGGATTTTTACATTGGGTTTTGGATTATTGCAGAAAATAAGCTCCTTGGCAAACAAATGGTTATGATTCTTAAACGTTTTGTTCAGCAAGATAATCTCCACAAATGAACACCACTTTTATGAAGTAAAAAACTAACATTAGGCTATAAATAAACTACACCACGGTCGCATGAGCGCGAGTCTAAACAACGAGGCTGAAATGGCGGAGGAGTCGGCATGATGACGTTTAGTAGTCTTAGTAGTCTCCAAGAACTACAGGAGAAGATAATATTAACAAAAACAAGAGGAACCAGCAGCATAACTGTTCGGCCCCTAATAAGGCATACAGGCTTGCTGTGAGTCATGTGATAAAAATAATCTTTGAAACTAAAAAAGTAATTTGCATTCCTGATAAGATCAAGTTGTCTCAGAAGATGACTTCCTCATTCACAGGATGTGAGCAGGAGGAGTGAAGTCTTCTTCTTTTTCTGCAGTATTTCAGTCATTTCATATTTGCTTTTATATCACAACGGCTTAACAGGGAAGTCGGGTAGCTACTGGGTCTGTTGCAGTTCTACTGACATTCACAAATTGTCTGATTTTAAAACTAATTGTTTCTTCATATTAGCTGCTGGCTCCTTTGGTAAGGTAACATGTTACTGCTTTTATGTTTAACTCTGAGAGTTTTATTTTATTTTGCTGCTTTTCATGAACTGTACTTTTATTTGTTGGGTTTTGTTTTAGCAGAAACATCATAAACTCACACTGGATCATTTTATAATTAAACTGTTTTCAACTCTGCAGAGCTTATTAATCACTATTATAACACAGTAACATCTGCTTGTACACGGAGAGTTCCTGGTTTGAATGTATTAATTTGAGGTGGCTTTAAAAGAACATGAATGCTTCGTTTAAAGGGACTGTTTGTAACTTCTTGCATGTATAAATCACCCGGGTCGGTTTCCCATCCGCACTTGCGTGTGGCTACGCTGTTCAGACTCAGACTCCAAAACCGCAAAGTTATATCTAGTGAAGCACGTCTTGCAAAACAGTGTTGGCCGCGGTCGTAGTTCGCGGGGGAGACCGTAGCTTTGGTCTCCAGGGCCGGAGTCTCTTCTCCTCTGCTCCTCTGCCTGTTTGCCTTCACTCAGCTCGCTCTAACCTCACGTTCATGCGCGCACACTCCACTCTACAGAAGACTTCGTAGCTCTGAGAATATCTAGTGAACGTACAGTGGACGTTTGTGCAGAAATAAATGCTGCAGCTCCTCCAGACCAACAGAGGTTTCCCGTGTCTTGTGAAGTGACGGGGCTCCGCAGCGAGTTACGTTATCGTCTCTGACCGGGTGCTGGTGTCTCCCCTGTTCCCTACGGCCGCGGTCGGGAGGCTGAGGTAGGAAAAGCCAACACTAGAATCAGCATTGATTCATGGAGAGACTTTCGTCTGGTCAGCTAACATTACTGCCAAGCAGGTGAAAGATAGAGTTATATTGTAGTTTTAGCTGACGCGTGTCGCCTCACTGTTTTGAGCGATGCTCGTTTATATCTATTTAGAGCGAGCACAAGTGCGAGTACAAGCGCGAGCCCGACGCTGACTTTCGTTGACTTAGCGGCCACAGGTGTCGCTGTTAACAAGCATTTCTGAAAGTTACAAACAGTCCCTTTAAAAGATGTTTTATGAAAAGTAACTTTTTGTCAAATCCAGGTGATGAGTGTCATTTCAGTCCAGTCTGTGAAAATGGTGACAGCCTTTGTGTTACTGAGCGTCTTCTTAGTTTCAGGTGAGCTGTTTGTTCAATCACTTTTATTTGGAGACGTTATTTTTTTCAACTGTTCATGCTCTTTCTGCAAAGTGAAATGTTTCATACTGATATTGTTAAAAAAGACTGAACATGCTGCTGCTGAATTACAGTTTGTGCATCATGAACTTTCTCTTCATGCAGATTTTACTTCACAATTTGTTCATCACGAGTCTTTTTCACAGGTGCTTTGGCTTTTTGTCAGGATGTAGCCCTGTTCATGACTGCACCAAAGGAGATGGAAGCACTGAGTGGATCTTGTCTGAAAATCCCATGTAACTTTAGTTTTAACAAAAGCGCTCAACAGACATTTGACGGTACAAGAACAACCTTCGGAGTGTGGATTAAAAATAACCAATATTTTGCCAACAAACCACATAATGTGATTTTCAACAGCAGCTGGAAGAATAATAAGTTCCCAATGAGTCTTACTGGAGACCTGAGTCAGAAAAACTGCACCACTTTATTTTCCAGTGTAAACACAAGTTACACAGACAAGTACTTCTTCAGAATTGAGAACGGACCATTCAAGGCAACAGCTATTTGTGATCCTCTTCAAATAAAAGTCAAAGGTAAGAGAGTTTTGTTTTTTATCAATCAGTCTATAATGTTATTGTTTAGAATAAAAAGTGAAAGTTGCATCTTTTTAATTTTGGAGGTTTTTCACTTTGCCATGAATTTAAATTCTGATTAAACACTGATTCTGTTGTTACAGTTTGACATTAAAATTGTCAAATTTTGAGATATTAAAAAGCAAACTTTATATACTTTATGCATTTTCAATACAAGATTGTCACCTTCTGTGTCAGCTTTGGCATTTAAAAAGATTTCATCCATCATGATCTATTTTTTTATTGTACAATCTGTGTTTGATTTGAAACTCCAGATTCTCCTCCGAGGCCCAGCATTGAGATCTCAGGTGATCTGAAGGAGAATCAGTCTGTCACTATAACCTGCTCAGCTTTCACTCCCTGTCCACACTCCCCTCCTGAACTCACCTGGACTCTCCAACAAGACCCTCACAACAAAATAGAGGAAAACACAGATCGAACCTTCACAACTAAAATCCAGAAGACCTTCACTCTGTCAGACGAACATGATGGATTCAACATCACCTGTTCAGCCAGATATCCTGTAAATGAAGGACAAGACAACAAGACAGCAGAGAACAGAACGAAGCTCAGTGTTTCATGTAAGATAATAAAGTGTTCGTTATTAGATCCTGTCAGCACATGATGATTCATGGGATGATTTTAATGAATAAAGTGAATCTCACATTTTCCTCAGATGCTCCCAAGAACACCTCAGTGTCCATCAGTCCATCAGGTTTGGTGTCAGCAGGTAGCCTGGTGAACCTGACCTGCTCCAGCAGAGCCAATCCTCCCGTCAACTTCACCTGGTTCAAGACCAGCAAAGACGGACCTGTCAGTGTAGCTGAAGGAGACTTTTACAGCTTCAAGGTGACCTCTGCGACAGATATAGAAGATTATTACTGTGTGGCCACAAATGATCTCGGTAATCAGACATCACGGATTAATAATGCAGGTAAATGTAGAACTGAACTGAATCTGTTTAATTTAATCTAATCTGCTCTCCTCTCTTTTATGTTTTTCACTTGTTTGTTTTAGTTCTCTGTGAAGCACTTTTTTTTACTGCATTTTTATAAAATGACGCTATACAAATAAGGGCTACACCTGTATTGTTACATGTCTACATTCATTCTTTTTTTTCTTTTAGTCACCTGTTTTTTTTTTTCTATGAACAGAGAGCTCTGTCAGCTCACTACAGTGGGGTTCAGCTCTTGGAGGGATCCTTGTCATCATACTCATCTGCCTTGCTATCTGTGTTTGGTAAGTAAATTAGTTAAATTAATTCTGTTTCTGGCACTGAAGTTTCAACTATGTTCATGAAGAAGGCATGTCAATTTTGCTCATTTCTGCACCTGTTCTGTGAATTGACTTTACAAATCCTTAGTTTCAATCTGGATTTTCTTTCCACTGATGCACATTCAACTATGTCTGTCTCCAATCAGTCCTTACTGTTTGTTGGCAGCACACTATTTATTTAACCTGAAACAGGCAGTACAATAATTATTCTGACAGATCTCTCATGTCTTCCAGGTGGTTTAAGTCAAAACGTCCACAAACTCAGGTGAATATTAAACTTCATTGTACAGTGTGTGTTGTGGATATTTTAAATCTGCTCACAGTGACTATGTTGAAAGCATCGGTCTTAATACTAAGTTGGCAATCTTTTAGAGGTTAAATAATAAGAAGCATGACAAATGTGATGCAACTGTAAGCAATCATCCTCAAAAAAACCCACACAGATATTAATCTTTTAACTTTTTTTTGTTTAGATCTGAAATTGGCTAAAGTTGGAGCACATTCATTATCATCAGGATGCTGGTTTTATCTGTTTACAGCATGATAGCTAAAAGAGTTTGGTTCTGACTCGAGACACTAGCTGCTTCCTAAAAGTCAACATTTGTATTCTTCACACATATCAGAAACACATTTTGACATGATTTATAAACTAGCAGCAGCACTTTAAAATCTATTTTATAGCTTACTGTAAGCTAGTGTAAAGATTTAAGAACAGGAGGAATATGCACCAGCTGTTATTATACATGAATGGAGATTAATGCCTCACTTCATTAAAACAGTTTCTTACATGGAGATTAGTTGTTAGCTACTATATATTTATAGTAACTCCAAGGTGTAAGTCTTCAGTAAGTGTTTAGTAACTGAGTTAACTGATTTTAATCTGTATGAATACTCTCTGAAACACATTCTCTAAGTCTGCTAAAGTCATACATACATTTACAAATAATTGGTAGTTAGTACATTAGGAATGGTTTGCTCTTAACTTTAGTCTATATCGTTTTAAAGAAAATAGATGAAACTTTGAAGTGGTTAAGAAACAGGAACATTACCCGCCTCCACCATGTAAGTGAGAAAAAAAAAATTAGTGTAACCTACTCTTTTTCATAGTTTTCTATGGTCATCCTTTTGTACAATTGCATTGTGCTTTGATAAGTATATGAATACAAAATGTTGGCCTTTAGTCTTTATAATGTAACCTGAGCGATAACTTTGAGTCTTTCCTCCTTGTTGCAAAATCAACTTTCTTATCTTGATTTAACTGAAGGAAATAAGTTTTCATCCATATTATTTACTTGGATCTGGTCGTTACTTGGATAGCTATGATAAGCAGTCTTTTTGTCTTTTATGATTTGGCCTAGTGGAAGCACACAGAGGTTGAATAATCAAGGCCCAAGAATCGAACCCTGAGGGACTCCACTCTGAATAATGATCACTAAGGGCGACAGCATAGCCCCTACCTTCAAGATATGGCCAGACTCTAGTGAGGGTTGTAATTTAGTGTAATTTTTCAGCCAGTCTAGAAGTACTGTACAACAATATTAAAGGTTGCACTGTAATCTAGCAGCAACTAATTTAACCTGATTTACTATTTAGACATATCATTTAACACCTTTAATACCTTTTTTCTCACAGACTCAAAGAGGTGACGAGCTGACTCTTCAAATGCCAGCCAGCAAAACAGAAGAAGACATCCATTATGGAGAGATCGACTTCTCCAAGCGGAGACCTGAACCGTCCTCGGCCTCGGAGCAGGACAGTGGACAGCAGCAGGATACGCTGTATGCACAGGTCAATGTGTCCCAGACAGCAAGCAGCTTAAGACAGGCTGCTGACGTCCCAGAGGATCTCTACGCTCAAGTGAAGAAAAACTGAGTGTTGTTTTGTGATCATGTTTGGGTGGTATTTGTAATATACCTTTATTTTTTACTTATAGAAAATGTTTTATATGTCAGTTATTGTAGTAAAAGACACTGGAGAGGAAAATGCAATCTTCACTGGCCACAGTTAAATAAAGGGGAACTCAAAACCTCCACACATTGCAGCTCAAATAGTTTTTGCCATCAAGATATAATAAATCATATGTGTGAACTGACCTCATATGACTGTTGCTGTGCGATTAGCAATCTGTACATCAGATCAGTGCAAGTATAAGTCCGAAAAAGGCTCTTAATAGGGAACTATTCTAAATAGTGACATGAGAAGAAGCAGTTCACACATTAACAATGTACTACAAGATTAAATTGTAGTATTATATACCGTTTTTTTGTATATACATGTGTATAAGCCTGCTGAATTAAAAGCATTAAAGCCTTTGAAGTGAACAAAGCGTTTTAATCACTGAGGTTCTCTCATCAGCACGGCAATGCAGAGCAGCAGTGATACAGACTGTGCACAAGTCAGCATAAACTCTGTGCTACCTACATGTGTGAAATACACTTTAGAATAAGTTGAGGCATGATGTTGGTATTAATAAATGTTCTTTTCAGTTCTACAAGGAAACATAGACACCTCACAGCCAAAGAGAAGTGGTGGGATGTAAACTGGTCAAGTCATGAACAGAGCACTGAGAAAAAGCTGAGAACTGAGTAAAAAGGGGAAGTTGGTTGGCTGGGTTTTATCGACAAGTCCTTCTGCAGGATCGTCATAGCGACAAAACGTCTTCCTCAGTCCAGAATGTGTTTATTATTCACTTATTGACTATTTACTCTTTGACGTGGAATACTTTCTGAGGAACTTGACTTGTTAGTTTGCTCCTCTGGATTTAAGCTGAGTGTAGGCCTGCAGGATATGAGTGAAATCTGAGATGTGCGATAACATTGTTCAGTATTGTGATGACAATATGACTTGTAATAATAATAATAATAAAACTCCCTCTATAGAGTGCTCCAGGGATGACGTATTTTTGTAGGCCAGCCAGGAAGTTAGCATCGCCCTGGTTCCCTTGACAAAATGCCAATGGGATTTTTACATTGGGTAAAAAGCTAACATTAGGCTATAAATAAACTACACCACGGTCACATGAGCACGAGTATAAACAACGAGGCTGTAATGGCGGACGAGTCGGCATGATGACGTTTAGTAGTCTTTGTAGTCTCCAAGAACTACAGGAGAAGATAATATTAACAAAAACAAGAGGAACCAGCAGCACAACTGTTCGGCCCCTAATAAGGCATACAGGCTTGCTGTGAGTCATGTGATCAAAATAATCTTTGAGAATAAATATGTCATTTGCACCCTGATGAGATCAAGTTGTCTCACAAGATGACTTCCTCACTCACAGGGTGCAAACAGGAGGAGTCAAGACTTCTTCTTTTTCTGCAGTATTTCAGTCATTTCATGTTTGCTTGTATATCACAACGGCTTAGCAGGGAAGTCGGGTAGCTACTGGGTCTGTTGCAGTTCTGCTGACATTCACAAATTATCTGATTTTAAAACTAATGGTTTCTTCGTTTTAGCTGCTGGCTCCTTTGGTAAGGTAACATGTTACTGCTTTTATGTTTAACTCAGAGAGGTTTTTTTTATTTTGCTGCTTTTCATGAACTCTACTTTTATTTGTTGGGTTTTGTTTTAGCAGAAACATCATAAACTCACACTGGATCATTTTATATTTAAACTGTTTTTAACTCTGCAGAGATTATTAATCACTATTATAACACAGTAATATCAGGTTGTACACGGAGAGTTCCTGGTTTGAATGTATTAATTTGAGGTGGCTTTAAAAGAACATGAATGCTTCTTTTAAAAGATGTTTTATGAAAAGTAACTTTTTGTCAAATCCAGGTGATGAGTGTCATTTCAGTCCAGTCTGTGAAAATGGTGACAGCCATCGTGTTACTGAGCGTCTTCTTAGTTTCAGGTGAGCTGTTTGTTCAGTCATTTTTATCTGTAGACGTTATTTTTTTCAACTGTTCATGCTCTGTCTGCAAAGTGAAATGTTTCATACTGATATTGTTAAAAAAGACCAAACATGTTGCTGCTGAATTACAGTTTGTGCATCATGAACTTTCTCTTCATGCAGATTTTGCTTCACAATTTGTTCATCACGAGTCTTTTTCACAGGTGCTTTGGCTTTTTGTCAGGATGTAGCCCTGTTCATTACTGCACCAAAGGAGATGGAAGCACTGAGTGGATCTTGTCTGAAAATCCCATGTAACTTTAGTTTTAACAAAAGCGCTCAACAGACATTTGACGGTACAAGAACAACCTTCGGAGTGTGGATTAAAAATAACCAATATTTTGCCAACAAACCACATAATGTGATTTTCAACAGCAGCTGGAAGAATAATAAGTTCCCAATGAGTCTTACTGGAGATCTGAGTCAGAAAAACTGCACCACTTTATTTTCCAGTGTAAACACAAGTTACACAGACAAGTACTACTTCAGAATTGAGAACCGACCATTTGTGGTAACAGCTTCTTGTGATCCTCTTCAAATAACAGTCAAAGGTAAGAGAGTTTTGTTTTTTATCAGTCAGTCTGAAACGTTATTGTTTAGAATAAAAAGTGAAAGTTGCAACTTCTTAATTTTGGAGGTTTTTCACTTTGCCATGAATTTAAATTCTGATTAAACACTGATTCTGTTGTTACAGTTTGACATTAAAATGGTCACATTTGGGATATTAAAAAGCAAGCTTTATATCCTTTATGCATTTTCAATACAAGATTGTCACCTTCTGTGTCAGGTTTGGTTTTTAAAGAGTTCTATCTATATTAAACTATTTTTTATTGTACAATCTGTGTTTGATTTGAAACTCCAGATTCTCCTCCGAGCCCCAGCATTGAGATCTCCGGTGATCTGAAGGAGAAGGAGTCTGTCACTATAACCTGCTCAGCTTTCACTCCCTGTCCACACTCCCCTCCTGAACTCACCTGGACTCTCCAACAAGACCCTCACAACAAAGTAGAGGAAAACACATATGGAACCTTCACAACTAAAATCCAGACAACCTTCACTCTGTCAGACGAACATGATGGATTCATCATCACCTGTTCAGCCAGATATCCTGTAAATGAAGGAAAAGACATCAAGACAGCAGAGAAGAGAACGACGCTCAGTGTTTCATGTAAGATAATAAGTGTTTGTTATTAGATCCTGTCAGCACATGATGATTCATGGGATGATTTTAATGAATAAAGTGAATCTCACATTTTCCTCAGATGCTCCCAAGAACACCTCAGTGTCCATCAGTCCATCAGGTTTGGTGTCAGCAGGTAGCCTGGTGAACCTGACCTGCTCCAGCAGAGCCAAGCCTCCCGTCAGCCGCTTCACCTGGATCAAGACCAGCAAAGACGGACCTGTCAGTGTAGCTGAAGGAGACTTTCACAGTTTCAAGGTGACCTCTGTGGCAGATATAGAAGATTATTACTGTGTGGCCACAAATGATCTCGGTAGTCAGACGTCATCACGGATGAATAATGCAGGTAAATGTATAACTGAACTGAATCTGTTTAATTTAATCTAATCTGCTCTCCTCTCTTTTCTGTTTTTCTCATTTTCTGTATTGCTTTGTTTGTTTGTTTGTTTGTTTGTTTGTTTGTTTGTTTGTTTGTTTGTTGGTTTGTTTGAGTACCCTGTAAAACACCTTTTATTGCATTTGTATTAAATGATGCTACAAACCAGTTTATGTTTGAGGTTAACAGAAGGAATTCAGGTTGATGATGTTTTAGAGCCGTAACATTTCCCATTAAGGAGAAGGTGACCATGCTGTCTTGTTACAGATAATCCAGAGTTTGGGGCTGTCGTCTACGTTACACTGAAGATCCTGGGAATCGTAGCGCTCTCCAGTACAATCATCATCTTTGAGTGGTGAGACAAACTTTTCTATGATATGGTCATTTGCAGCTAAAGACTTATTGGTCTCTTTGAAAAGTTAATTTATGACTTTTATTCCTTCGTTTCCTTTTCTTTCAGGTGGTTTAGATCAAGATGCTGCAACAAACCAGTGAAGGTGAGCAACAGGTACATTATTCCTTCAACAATAAAATGTGCTGCTGGCATTTCTCTTCAAACCACAGTAAACTCACTGCAGAGCATTTAACACCTCTCTCTCTCTCTCTCTCTCTCTGTCTCTCTCACACTCTCACACTCTCTCTCTCTCTCTCTCTCTCTGCTGTTTCATGTCAACAGGACGCAGTAGAGGCAGACTATGTCAACAGTGATTGAGATCCAAGCATCATGAAGGAGAAGAAGATGATGTCATGTTCACCATAGATGGAATATTTCTCTATTTCTAATTCAGCTAGGTCTTCAATATTAAATGGCTTTACTTTGCAGACGATTGGTAAGATGAACAGAGTGCAAACAGGGCATTAGATAACATGAGTATAATATATAGCAGCTTCATCATTAGTTTGTGTAAGATTGTGCTGATTTATGGCATTCTTATGGTAATTATTTTCATTGTCTGAAGAAGGTTTCTTTGCATGTGAATATATATATTTAAAAAAAAAAAAGGACAGTTAAATTCAGGTGATGAGGAAGCAGAAAGTGTTAATTTTGATCAGGTATTTTCTCATTCATGTTTGTATATACATGTGTATGAGACTGCTGAATTAAAAGCATTTGAAGTGAACAAAGCGTTTTAATCACTGAGGTTCTCTCATCAGCACGGCAATGCAGAGCAGCAGTGATACAGACTGTGCACAAGTCAGCATAAACTCTGTGCTACCTACATGTGTGAAATACACTTTAGAATAAGTTGAGGCATGATGTTGGTATTAATAAATATTCTTTTCAGTTCTACAAGGAAACATAGACACCTCACGGCCAAAGAGAAGTGGTGGGATGTAAACTGGTGAAGTCATGAACAGAGCGCTGAGAAAAAGCTGAGAACTGAGTAAAAAGGGGAAGTTGGTTGGCTGGGTTTTATCGACAAGTCCTTCTGCAGGATCGTCATAGCGACAAAACATCTTCATCAGTCCAGAATTGTGTTTATTATTCACTTATTGACTATTTACTCTTTGACGTGTAACACTTTCTGATGATCTTGACTTGTCGTTTGCTCCTCTGGATTTAAGCTGAGTGTAGGCCTGCAGGATACGAGTAAAATCTGAGATGTGCGATAACATTGTTCAGTATTGCAATGACAATATGACTTGTAATAAATAAACAAATATTGAAGTGTGCATATTAGTTCTACATTTCCCATGTCAGCCTGGTAGAGGGAGGAGGGGCGGCTTTGTCTCAGCCAGCTGCTTAGTTTACACACATTTTAAGATATGTGGCAAACTAAGCTAAACAGTTAGACTACATACAGACTGCTTTTGTTTTAGTTTGTGTAGCCGAGGGTTACGTTGCTCCTACACTTTATGAAGGTATTTAAATATTAACAAAGAGGCTCCGTATAGTCTGCACCAAGATGGCAACAACTTCATTAGCCTTGTCAAAAACAGAACTTCACCACTTCTGTATTTGCTAACATTACTGAGAAGTTGCATGTTTAAAAATAAGCAATTCAGCATGAGTACATCTAGATCTATATCTAAACTAACTGGATCACTTGATAGTTGACAGTGAACGACATGCAGATATACATTATAAATCTCTGTTGGCTAACAGTGAAGGTTACAGCAACAACACAGTATACAGCTGCTACGTATTAACTTGTATTATCTGAGCTTTCCTACAGAAGAAACAGTTGTTTGTTGTATAATAAATTACTCTTTGGTTATATGATCTGATATGATGAACACTAGCTATCTGTACTGATGGTCTCAAATCATCCTCCTTTGTAATAACAAAAAAGTACCACAACAAGTAAACTACTCGTAATAAAACTCCCTCTATAGAGTGCTCCAGGGATGACGTATTTTTCAAGGCCAGCCAGGAAGTTAGCATCGCCCTGGTTCCCTCGACAAAAAGCCAATGTGATTTTTACATTGGGTTTTGGATTATTGCAGAAAATAAGCTCCTTGGCAAACAAACGTTTATGATACTTACATGTTCTGTTCAGCAAGATAATCTCCACAAATGAACACCACTTTTATGAAGTAAAAAGCTGACATTAGGCTATAAATAAACTACACCACGGTCGCATGAGCGCGAGTATAAACAACTAGGCTGTAATGGCGGATGTGTCGGCATGATGACGTTTAGTAGTCCTAGTAGTCTCCAAGAACTACAGGAGAAGATAATATTGACAAAAACAAGAGGGACCAGCAGCATAACTGTTCTGCCCCTAATAAGGCATACAGGCTTGCTGTGAGTCATGTGATAAAAATTAATCTTTGAGAATGAATATGTCATTCACACCCTGATGAGATCAAGTTGTCTCAAAAGATGACTTCCTCACTCACAGGATGTGAGCAGGAGGAGTGAAGACTTCTTTTTCTGCAGTATTTCAGTCATTTCATATTTGCTTTTATATCACAACGGCTTAGCAGGGAAGTCGGGTAGCTACTGGGTCTGTTGCAGTTCTGCTGACATTCACAAATTGTCTGATTTAAAAACTAATTGTTTCTTCCTTTTAGCCGCCGGCTCCTTTGGTAAGGTAACATGTTACTGTTTTTATGTTTAACTCAGAGTTTTCTTTGATTTTGCTGTTTTTAATGAACTCTACTTTTATTTTTTGGGTTTTGTTTTAGCAGAAACATCATAAACTCACACTGGATCATTTTATATTTAAACTGTTTTTAAATCTGCAGAGCTTATTGATCACTATTATAACACAGTAACATCTGGCTGTACATGGATAGTTCCTGGTTTGAATGTATTAATTTGAGGTGGCTTTAAAAGAACATGAATGCTTTGTTTAAAAATATATTTTATGAAAAGTAACTTTTTGTCAAATCCAGGTGATGAGTGTCATTTCAGTCCAGTCTGTGAAAATGGTGACAGCCATCGTGTTACTGAGCGTCTTCTTAGTTTCAGGTGAGCTGTTTGTTCAATCACTTTTATTTGGAGACATTACTTTTTCCAACTGTTCATGCTCTGTCTGCAAAGTGAAATGTTTCATACTGACATTGTTAAAAAGACCAAACATGCTGCTGCTGAATTACAATTTGTGCATCATGAACTTTCTCTCCATGCAGATTTTGCTCAACAATTTGCAGGTGCTTTGGCTGATTGTCCTAAAAGCCCATCCCTATTCATGACTGCACCAAAGAAGATGGAAGCACTGAGTGGATCTTGTCTGCAAATCCCATGTAACTTTAGAGTTAAACAAAGAGAGAAATTCAACAGCACAAGACCAACCTTCGGAGTGTGGATTAAAAGTAGCAAAAAGTTTTACCACGAACGACAAAATGGGATTTTCAACAGCAGCAGGAAGAATAATAAGTTTCCAATGAGTCTTACTGGAGACCTGAGTCAGAAAAACTGCACCACTTTATTTTCCAGTTTAATCACAAATTACACAGACTGGTACTTCTTCAGAATTAAGAACGGACCATTCAGGGCAACAGCTTCTTGTGATCCTCTTCAAATAACAGTCAAAGGTAAGAGAGTTTTGTTTTTTATCAGTCAGTCTAAAATGTTATTGTTTAGAATAAAAAGTGAAAGTTGCAACTTTTTAATTTTGGAGGTTTTTCACTTTGCCATGAATTTAAATTCTGATTAAACACTGATTCTGTTGTTACAGTTTGACATTAAGATGGTCACATTTGGGATATTAAAAAGCAAACCTTAGACACTTTATGCATTTCCAATACAAGATTGTCACCTTCTGTGTCAGCTTTGGCATTTAAAAAGTGTTCTAATCTATCATAACCTGTTTTTATTGTACAAACTGTGTTTGATTTGAAACTCCAGATTCTCCTCCGAGGCCCAGCATTGAGATCTCAGGTGATCTGAAGGAGAAGCAGTCGGTCACTATAACCTGCTCAGCTTTCACTCCCTGTCCACACTCCCCTCCTGAACTCACCTGGACTCTCCAACAAGACCCTCACAACAAAATAGAGGAAAACACAGATCGAACCTTCACAACTAAAATCCAGACAACCTTCACTCTGTCAGACGAACATGATGGATTCATCATCACCTGTTCAGCCAGATATCCTGTAAATGAAGGAAAAGACGTCAAGACAGCAGAGGAGAGAACGACGCTCAAAGTTTCATGTAAGATAATAAGTGTTTGTTATTTGATCCTGTCAGCACATGATGATTCATGGGATGATTTTAATGAATAAAGTGAATCTCACATTTTTCTCAGATGCTCACAAAGACACCTCAGTGTCCATCAGCTCTGTCAGCTCGCTACAGTGGGGTTCAGCTCTTGGAGGGATCCTTGTCATCATACTTATCTGCCTTTCTATCTGTGTTTGGTAAGTTAATTAGTTAAATTAATTCAGTTTCTGGCAATAAAGTTTCACCTAAACCTATGTTGTGATCCGTCAGTTTTGCTCATTTCTGCACCTGTTCTGTGACTTGACTTTGACAAACCTTTAGTTTCAATCTGGATTTTCTTTCCACTGATGCATATTCAATATTGTCTGTCTCCCATCAGTCCTTACTGTCTGTTGGCAGCACACTATTAATTTAACCTGAAACAGACAGTACAATAATTTTTCTGACAGCTCTCTCATGTCTTCCAGGTGGTTTAAGTCAAAACGTCCACAAACTCAGGTGAATATTAAACTTCATTGTACAGTGTGTGTGGTGAATATTTTAAATCTGCTCACAGTGACTATGTCGAAAGCATCGGTCTTAATACTAAGTTGACAATCTTTGAGAGGTTAAATATTAAGAAGTACAACAAATGTGACAAAACAACCTGTTGGCAACATGCTGTGTTTGGAAACTGTAAGCAAACTGTAAACACCCTGTCATGTAATGAGAATTTCAACAAATATAACAAAAATGTATTTGAACAACACTATTAATCCTACCTTTAAGTTTTATTCAATAACTATATAAACTGGGAAGATTAAAAATTAAATTTCACTAAAATAACGAAATATATATCAAATTACCAAAGGTTATAACATTAGCCTAATTAACTGAAACCAAAATAACGTCAGTTTTGTTAGCAAAACCTTAATTGTTATGTCCCACTCATTTTAATCTGTATGAATACTCTCTAAAACACATTCTCCAAGTCTGCTAAAGTCATACATACATTTTCAAATAATGGGTAGTTAGTACATTAGGAATGACTTGCTCTTGCCTTTAGGCTATATTTTTTAAAGAAAGATGAAACATTGAAGCGGTTAAGAAACAGGAACATTACCCGCCTCCGCCCACCCCGCCCATGTAAGTGAGAAAAAACAAACAAACAAGTAGTGTAGCCTACTCTTCTTCATAGTTTTCTATGGTCATCCCTTTGTATAATTGCATTGTGTTTTGATAAGTATATGAATACAAAATGTTGGCCTTTAGTCTTTATAATGTAACCTGAGCGATAACTTTGAGTCTTTCCTCCTTGTTGAAAAATCAACTTTCTTATCTTGACTTAACTGAAGGAAATAACTTTCCATCCATATTATTTGTTTGGATCTAAGCTTTATTTGGATAGCTATGATAAGCAGTCTTTTTGTCTTTTATGATTTGGCCTAGTGGAAGCACAGAGAGGTTGAATAATCGAGGCTAGAGAATCGAACCCTGGGGGACTCCACTCTGAATAATGATCACTAAGGGCGACAGCATAGCCCCTACCTTCAAGATATGGCCAGACTCTAGTGAGGGTTGTAATTTAGTGTAATTTTTCAGCCAGTCTAGAAGTACTGTACAACAATATTAAAGGTTGCACTGTAATCTAGCAGCATCAACTAATTTAATTTCAATCAGTATTCAGACATATCATTTAACACCTTTAATACCTTTTTTCTCACAGACTCAAAGAGGTGACGAGCTGACTCTTCAAATGCCAGCCAGCAAAACAGAAGAAGACATCCATTATGGAGAGATCGACTTCTCCAAGCGGAGACCTGGACCGTCCTCGGCCTCGGAGCAGGACAGTGGACAGCAGCAGGATACGCTGTATGCACAGGTCAACGTGTCCGAGACAGCGAGCAGCTTAAGACAGGCTGCTGACGTCCCAGAGGATCTCTACGCTCAAGTGAAGAAAAAATGAGTGTTGTTTTGTGATCATGTTTGGGTCGTATTTGTAATATACCTTTATTTTTTACTTATACAAAATGTTTTATATGTCAGTTATTGTAGTAAAAGACACTGGAGAGGAAAATGCAATCTTCACTGGCCACAGTTAAAGGGGAACTCAAAACCTCCACACCCTGCAGCTCAAATATTTTTGCCATCAAGATATAATAAATCATATGTGTGAACTGACCTCATATGACTGTTGCTGTGCGATTAGCAATCTGTACATCAGATCAGTGCAAGTATAAGTCCGAAAAAGGCTCTTAATAGGGAACTATTCTAAATAGTGACACGAGAAGAAGCAGTTCACACATTAACAATGTACTACAAGATTATATTGTAGTATTATATATCATGTTTTTGTATATACGTGTGTATAAGCCTGCTGAATTAAAAGCACTAAAAGCATTTGAAGTGAACAAAGCGTTTTAATCACTGAGGTTCTCTCATCAGCACGGCAATGCAGAGCAGCAGTGATACAGACTGTGCACAAGTCAGCATAAACTCTGTGCTACCTACATTTGTGAAATACACTTTACAATTAGTTGAGGCATGATGTTGGTATTAATAAATATTATGTTCAGTTCTACAAGGAAACATAGACACCTCACAGCCAAAGAGAAGTGGTGGGATGTAAACTGGTCAAGTCATGAACAGAGCGCTGAGAAAAAGCTGAGAACTGAGTAAAAAGGGGAAGTTGGTTGGCTGGGTTTTATCGACAAGTCCTTCTGCAGGATCGTCATAGCGACAAAACGTCTTCATCTGTCCAGAATTGTGTTTATTATTCACTTATTGACTATTTACTCTTTGACGTGGAACACTTTCTGAGGAACTTGACTTGTCAGTTTGCTCCTCTGGTTTTAAGCTGACTGTAGGCCCGCAGGATACGAGTAAAATCTGAGATGTGCGATAACATTGTTCAGTATTGTGATGACAATATGACTTGTAATAAATAAATAAATATTGAAGTGTGCATATTAGCTATACATTTCCCACATCAGCCTGGTAGAGGGAGGAGGAGCTGCTTGGTCTCAGCCAGCTGCTTAGTTTACAACCATTTTAAGATACGTGGCAAACTAAGCTAAACAGTTAGACTACATACAGACTACTTTTGCTTTATCTTGTGTAGCCGAGGGTTATGTTGCAGCTATACTTTATAAAGGTAATAAAATATTAACAAAGAGGCTCAGTATAGTCTGCACCAAGACGGCAACAACTTCTTTAACCTTGTCAACAGCAGGCATCACCACTTCACCACTTCACCACTTCTGTATTTGCTAACATTACTGAGAAGTTGCATGTTTAAAAATAAGAAAATCAGCATGACTACATCTAGATCTTTATCTAAACTAACTGGATCACTTGATAGTTGACAGTAAACAACATGGAGATATACATTATAAATCTCTGTTGGCTAACAGTCAGGGTTACAGCAATAACACAGTATACAGCTGCTATGTATTAACTTGTATTATCTGAGCTTTCCTACAGAAGAAACAGCTGTTTGTTATATAATAAATTACTCTTTGGTTATATGATCTGATATGTTGAACACTGGCTATCTGTACAGATGGTTTCAAATCATCCTCCTTTGTAATAACAAAACAGTACCACAACAACTAAACTACTTGTAATAAAACTCCCTGTATAGAGTGCTGCAGGGATGACGTATTTTTGTAGGCCAGCCAGGAAGTTAGCATCGCCCTGGTTCCCTCGACAAAAAGCCAATGTGATTTTTACATTGGGTAAAAAGCTAACATTAGGCTATAAATAAACTACACCACGGTCACATGAGCACGAGTATAAACAACGAGGCTGTAATGGCGGACGAGTCGGCATGATGACGTTTAGTAGTCTTAGTAGTCTCCAAGAACTACAGGAGAAGATAATATCGACAAAAACAAGAGGGACCAGCAGCATAACTGTTCTGCCCCTAATAAGGCATACAGGCTTGCTGTGAGTCATGTGATAAAAATTAATCTTTGAGAATAAATATGTCATTCACACCCTGATGAGATCAAGTTGTCTCACAAGATGACTTCCTCACTCACAGGGTGAGAGCAGGAGGAGCCAAGACTTCTTCTTTTTCTGCAGTATTTCAGTCATTTCATGTTTGCTTGTATATCACAACGGCTTAGCAGGGAAGTCGGGTAGCTACTGGGTCTGTTGCAGTTCTGCTGACATTCACAAATTGTATGATTTTAAAACTAATTGTTTCTTCCTTTTAGCTGCTGGCTTCTTTGGTAAGGTAACATGTTTCTGCTTTTATGTTTATCTCAGAGAGGTTTCTTTATTTTGCTGCTTTTCATGAACTCTACTTTTATTTGTTGGGTTTTGTTTTAGCAGAAACATCATAAACTCACACTGGATAGTTTTATATTTAAACTGTTTTTAACTCTGCAGAGATTATTAATCACTATTATAACACAGTAACATCTGGTTGTACATGGAGAGTTCCTGGTTTGAATGTATTAATTTGAGGTGGCTTTAAAAGAACATGAATGCTTCATTTAAAAGATGTTTTATGAAAAGTAACTTTTTGTCAAATCCAGGTGATGAGTGTCATTTCAGTCCAGTCTGTGAAAATGGTGACAGCCATCGTGTTACTGAGCGTCTTCTTAGTTTCAGGTGAGCTGTTTGTTCAGTCACTTTTATTTGAAGACGTTACTTTTTCCAACTGTTCATGCTTTGTCTGCAAAGTGAAATGTTTTATACTGATATTGTTAAAAAGACCAAACATGTTGCTGCTGAATTACAGTTTGTGCATCATGAACTTTCTCTTCATGCAGATTTTACTCCACAATTTGTTCATCACGAGTCTGTTTCACAGGTGCTTTGGCTGATTGTCCTGAGGAGTCAGCCCTATTCATTACTACACCAAAGGAGATGGAAGCACTGAGTGGATCCTGTCTGCAAATCCCATGTAACTTCAGTAGTAACATAAACGCTCAAGAGACATTTGACGGTACAAGAACAACCTTTGGAGTGTGGATTAAAAGTAGCACACGTGTTGCCGAAAATCTAAATAATGTGATTTTCAACAGTATTAGGAAGAATAATATCTATCCAATGAGTCTTACTGGAGACCTGAGTCAGAAAAACTGCATCACTTTATTTTCCAGTGTAAACACAAGTTACACAGACTGGTACTTCTTTAGAATTGAGAACGGACCATTCAAGGCAACAGCTATTTGTGATCCTCTTCAAATAACAGTCAAAGGTAAGAGAGTTTTTTTTTTTATCAGTCAGTGTATAACGTTATTGTTCAGAATAAAAAGTGAAAGTTGCAACTTTTTAATTTTGGAGGTTTTTCACTTTGCCATGAATTTAAATTCTGATTAAACATTGATTCTGTTGTTACAGTTTGAAATTAAAATTGTCGAATTTGGGGATATTAAAAAGCAAACTTTATATACTTTATGCATTTTCAATACAAGGTTGTCGCCTTCTGTGTCAGCTTTTGCATTTAAAAGAGTTCTATCCATCATAACCCTTTTTTTATTGTACAATCTGCGTTTGATTTGAAACTCCAGATTCTCCTCCGAGGCCCAGCATTGTGATCTCAGGTGATCTGAAGGAGAATCAGTCTGTCACTATAACCTGTTCAGCTTTCACTCCCTGTCCACACTCCCCTCCTGAACTCACCTGGACTCTCCAACAAGATCCTCACAACAAAGTAGAGGAAAACACAGATCGAACCTTCGCAACTAAAATCCAGACAACCTTCACTCTGTCAGACGAACATGATGAACTCAACATCACCTGTTCAGCCAGATATCCTGTAAATGAAGGAAAAGACAACAAGACAGCAGAGGAGAGAATGACACTCAGTGTTTCATGTAAGACAACCAGTGTTTCCACGATTATCCTCCTTTCTCACGGCTCTGGTGCTACTCTCTTATCTCACATCTCTATCACATTTTCCTCAGATGCTCCCAAGAACACCTCAGTGTCCATCAGTCCGCCAGGTTTGGTGTCAGTAGGTAGCCTGGTGAACCTGACCTGCTCCAGCAGAGCCAAGCCTCCTGTCATCCGCTTCACCTGGTTCAAGACCAGCAAAGACGGACCTGTCAGTGTATCTGAAGGAGACTTTTACAGCTTTAATGTCACTGATGGAGAAGTTTATTTCTGCGTGGCCACAAATGAGCTTGGTAATGGAACATCACCAGAGATCCATCTGAATATGAAAGGTAAAAAGTGGGACTTACGCGATGCTGCATCAATATTGTTGCACGTCAACATTCAACACTTTTTTAGTCACTTATATTGGCTTTGTTTTCTTGTCTTGACGTGAAGTTGGCTCTCTAGAATTGGGGCCGTTTATTGGAGGAATCGTTGGGTTCATCGCACTCATCTGCCTGATTGTATGTGTTTGGTAAGTGTCACAAATCAAAGCAGATGACTCAATAATATCTGTTTCCCACCAGTGTTGACACTTTACTGGCACACTGTATGCTGAACCTAAAGAATACAGTATAATCACTCTAATGTCTTCCAGGCGTTTGAAGTCAACATATGCAACTGCACAACAGACTCAGGTGAGACCATACTAAACTTCCCTCTACAGTAGGCCTGTGTTTTGAATGTTTTACGTCTCTTCACATTGGCTGTGGAGTCTACCTGACGCAGTGTCGGTAATTATTTAACATGGAAGGATCCAGCTGAAGATTCACCTCACAACACTTCCTGTTTGGATAATTTTTTTGCAGAGTCAAATGGGTGAAGAGGCGGCTGCTGAAGAGCCAGCAAGTAAAACAGAAGAAGAAATCATCCATTATGGAGAGATCGACTTCTCCACGAGACCTGAACTGGCCTCGGTGCAGGACGGTGGACAGCAGCAGCATACGCTGTACGCACAGGTCAAAGTGTCCCAGACAGCCAGCATCTTAAAACAGACCGCCGACGGCCCAGAGGATCTCTACGCTCAAGTGAAGAGAAACTGAGTGCTCTTGTTAAAAGACAAAAAATACATTTGTGTAGAATTCATATTTAATGTGCCTTAATGTTGTCTTTGCTGCCTACAGTTCAATGGAGAGGAATTTAAAACATCCACATCCTGCAGATTTTCAATGTCAGTTATCAACATATTCTCCCAATCCTAGATTATGGTGACTTAATCTACAGACTCGCCTCCAAAAATCATCTCAATAAACTGGACGTCATCTACCATACTGCCATTCGCTTTGTCACCAGTGTCCCTTTCAACACTCATCACTGTAACCTGTATTCTCTATAGTCAACTGGCCATCCCTCCATAGCAGGCGTCAGACCAGAAGACTATCATTTGCAAAACCCCTCCATATCTCCGCTCACTACTCAATATCTACAACAGGAACTGCAATTTACGTTCTAGCAAATTCTTCAGTATGGTCATTCCTCCTTTGGTCGTCACTCATTCCAGTTTGCTGCTCCTAGTGACTGGAATGAGTTGCAAAAGATGCTAAAACTCCACACCCTTATTCTGTTACCCTCCTTTAATGACTCATTACAAGCGATAGTTTCTGATCACTGCACCTGCTTCTGAATTTGCCTCTCTGGAACACAGCACATATATATATATATATATATATGTATATATATATATATATATATATATATTGTTGTATATACTGTATTTATTGTGATGTTTTAATTTTGTCTGTTTTATTGCACTAGTCGTATTTATGTTCTATGTTCTAATGCAGGGGTCTCCAACAAGTAGCTCGCAAGCTACCCGTTTCTGAGTGGCTCGCTAACAGTTTCTTTGTCAAACTGTTTAAATTACAACCCAATCAAATTCACAGACATCCCACCCCATTCTGAGACCAAATGATTACATGCCTATTGGCTGTCAATTAAACTAGTTAGGCTGCTGTCAGGTTTGTAACGCCATAACATACAGAGACTGGAATTGACAATGACCGCAGGCCAATAAAAGGCAAAAAATACATTATTTTCATGAGGAATCGGTATGTCTCACATTTGCGGTGTGAGCGTGTCAGTCAGTAAAAGATGTAACATCGAGCGCCAAGTCCACAGCAATTTTTCATGGGACTCTCCGGCTGGTAGCAGTTTATGAACAAAGAAGGTAAAGGAGCCAAAAACGATCCTTAAAAGACGACAGTCTCTGTTTACCAAAGAAGGCCGATGAATCAAACAGCCATCTTTTAGTGGCGCACATCCTAACGAAACAAAAAAGCCCTTCACCTATGAAAGAATTGTAATAGAGGCGATGACTGCGGTGGCTGAAACGTTATTAAAGGACCATAAAAGTAAGACAGACTTGGTGCTTTGAGTAGCTCTCAGCCACTTTCATTTTGTCAAATTAGCTCTCAGAGGGAAACAGGTAGGAGACCCCTGTTCTAATGTCTTGCTGCCTCTTGGCCATGTCGTCATTGTAGATGAGAATTGGTTCTCAATTGACTTATGTGGTTAAATAAAGATAAAATAAAATAAAAATAAATAAATATTTGTGTGCTGAACTCACACAGCTGTTTATGTGTGATTTGTTATTCATATGTCCAGATGTGTGCAAATAAAAGTCCCAAAGCTTTAAATAGGGAGCTATAGTCAAAAATTATGACATGAAAAGGATAGTGAACATGGCACCAGAAGCAGTTCTGCACACACATTCGTGATGTTAAACAAGATTACATTTAGTTTTGACATGTTTATGTGTCATTTTGTGTCATGATATCTTCTGGTTATTTCTGACAAGGCATCGACCTTGTTTTGTTACGTATTGTGTATCCCGTTTTCTCCATACAGTCATTTTAATTACTGCAGTAAACAAGATGAAGATTGTTTCCTCTCTGTAAGGTTGAGCTGTTTTTGCCACATTTTTATTATCATTATTTTTCTTCCCCTCAATTCTTTGTATGCACAAATCGGAGCAAAAACGACGTAAAACTAGAAGCACTGCCTGCAGGTAATGCTAGTAGACGGAGGAGGAGCTGCTTTTTCTCAGCCAGCTGCTTAGGTTATAACCATTTTAAGATATGTGGCAATCTAAACTAAACAGTTAGACTACATAAAGACTGCTTTTGTTTGAGCTTGTGTAGCCGAGGTTTATGTTGCAACTATACTTTATGAAGGTAATAAAATAATAGCACAGAGGCTCCGTATAGTCTGCATCAAGACGGCAACAACTTCTTTAACCTTGTCAACAGCAGGCATCACCACTTCACCACTTCACCGCTTCACCACTTCTGTATTTGCTAACATTACTGAGAAGTTGCATGTTTAAAATGAAGAAATTCAGCATGAGTACATCTAGATCTTTATGTAAACCAACTGGATCACTTGATAGTTGACAGTGAACGACATGCAGATATACATTATAAATCTCTGTTGGCTAACAGTCAGGGTTACAGCAAACCATCCTACTTTGTAAAAACAAAACAGTACCACAACAACTAAACCACTCATAATAAAACTCCCTCTACAGAGTGCTCCAGTGATGACATATTTTTGTAGGCCAGCCAGGAAGTTAGCATCGCCCTGGTTCCCTCGACAAAAAGTCAATGGGATTTTTAAATTGGGTTTTGGATTATTTCAGAAAACAAGCTCGGTGGCAAACAAACGTTTATGATACTTATACGTTTTGTTCAGCAAGATAATCTTCACAAATGAACACCACTTTTATGAAGTAAAAAGCTAACATTAGGCTATAAATAAACTACACCACAGTCATATGAGCGTGAGTATAAACAACGAGGCTGTAATGGTGGACGAGTTGGCATGATGACGTTTAGTAGTCTTAGTAGTCTCCAAGAACTACAGGAGAAGATAATATTGACAAAAACAAGAGGGACCAGCAGCATAACTGTTCTGCCCCTAATAAGGCATACAGGCTTGCTGTGAGTCATGTGATTAAAATTCTTGAGAATAAATATGTCATTCGCACCCTGATGAGATCAAGTTGTCTCAAAAGATGACTTCCTCACTCACAGGATGTGAGCAGGAGGAGTGAAGACTTCTTCTTCTTTTTTGCTTTTATATCACAACAGCTTAGCAGGGAAGTCGGGTAGCTACTGGGTCTGTTGCAGTTCTGCTGACATTCACAAATTGTCTGATTTTAAAACTAATTGTTTCTTCATTTTAGCTGCCGGCTCCTTTGGTAAGGTAACATCATAAACTCACTGGATCATTTTATATTTAAACTGTTTTTAACTCTGCAGAGCTTATTGATCACTATTATAACACAGTAACATCTGGTTGTACACGGAGAGTTCCTGTTTTGAATGTATTCATTTGAGGTGGCTTTAAAAGAACATGAATGCTTCATTTAAAAGATGTTTTATGAAAATAACTTTTTGCCAAATCCAGGTGATGAGTGTCATTTCAGTCCAGTCTGTGAAAATGGTGACAGCCATCGTGTTGCTGAGTGTCTTCTTAGTTTCAGGTGAGCTGTTTGTTCAGTCACTTTTATTTGAAGACGTTACTTTTTCCAACTGTTCATGCTCTGTCTGCAAAGTGAAATGTTTCATACTGACATTGTTAAAAAGACCAAACATGCTGCTGCTGAATTACAGTTTGTGCATCATGAACTTTCTCTTCATGCAGATTTTGCTCCACAATTTGTTCATCACGAGTCTGTTTCACAGGTGCTTTGGCTGATTGTCCTGAGGAGTCAGCCCTATTCATTAATACACCAAAGCAGATGGAAGCACTGAGTGGATCCTGTCTGCAAATCCCATGTAACTTTAGTTTTAACATAAACGCTCAAGAGACATTTGACGGTACAAGAACAACCTTCGGAGTGTGGATTAAAAGTAGCACACGTGTTGCTAAAAATCAAAATAATGTGATTTTCAACAGTAGCAGGATGAATAATATCTATCCAATGAGTCTTACTGGAGACCTGAGTCAGAAAAACTGCAACACTTTATTTTCCAGTGTAAACACAAGTTACACAGACTGGTACTACTTCAGAATTGAGAACAGACCATTTCTGGCAATAGCTTCTTGTGATCCTCTTCAAATAACAGTCAAAGGTAAGAGCGTTTTGTTTTTTATCAGTCAGTCTGAAACATTATTGTTGAGAATAAAAAGTGAAAGTTGCAACTTTTTTCACTTTGCCATGAATTTAAATTCTGATTAAACACTGATTCTGTTGTTACAGTTTGACATTAAAATGGTCATATTTTGGGATATTAAAAAGCAAACTTTATATACTTTATGTATTTTCAATACAAGATTGTCACCTTCTGTGTCAGCTTTGGCATTTAAAAAGTTTTCTAATCTATCATGATCTATTTTTTATTGTACAAACTGTGTTTGATTTGAAACCCCAGATTCTCCTCCGAGGCCCAGCATTGAGATCTCAGGTGATCTGAAGGAGAATCAGTCTGTCACTATAACCTGCTCAGCTTTCACTCCCTGTCCACACTTCCCTCCTGAACTCACCTGGACTCTCCAACAAAACCCTCACAACAAAATAGAGGAAAACACAGATCGAACCTTCACAACTAAAATCCAGACAACCTTCACTCTGTCAGACGAACATGATGGATTCATCATCACCTGTTCAGCCAGATATCCTGTAAATGAAGGAAAAGACGTCAAGACAGCAGAGGAGAGAACGACGCTCAGTGTTTCATGTAAGACTTATTTCATATTGTTTTATGACGATGACAGCAGGTGGCAAAACAGCTGATCTTTTCCTCATCATTCCATGTGCCAAATCCTCCAGACTCTCCCAGGGACACCTCGGTGGTCATCAGTCCAACTGATCCAGTGTCAGTCGGCAGCGTGGTGAATCTGACTTGCTCCTGCAGAGGAAACCCTGTTGTCAACTTTGTCTGGTTCATGACCAGTGATGGCAGACTGGAAATTATCAAAGTTGATGCACAGGTTTACGGCTTTATGGTGACCAGCAGTGATCGAGGCAGATTGTATTATTGTGGATGCAGAAATGATCTGGACATTCAGCTGTCGACGGGACGTCAGTTGGTATTTGAAGGTAACCGCAGGAATTATGGTTTGTTTTAGAGTTTCCCATTAAGTCAAGGGTGACAATGTGATTGTGTTGCAGGTGATCAACAGTCTGGACTGATTGGTGTTCAAGTCATAGTGAAGATCCTGGGAATCATATTGCTCGTCAGTACGTTGGTCATCTTTGAGTGGTGAGACAAACTTTTCTATGATATGGTCATTTGCAGCTAAAGACTTATTGTTCTCTTTGAAAAGTTCATTTATCACTTTTATTCCTTTGTTTCCTTTTCTTTCAGGTGGTTTAGATCAAGATGCTGCAACAAACCAGTGAAGGTGAGCAACAGGTACATTATTCTTTCAACAATAAAATGTGCTGCAGAGCATTCTCTTAAACCACGGTAGACTCTCTCTACAGAGCTCTCTCTACACTCTCTTCTCTCTCTCTCTCTGTTGTTTCATGTCCACAGGACGCAGTAGAAGCAGACTATGTCAACAGAGTGATTGAGATCCAAGCATCATGAAGGAGAAGAAGATGATGTCATGTTCACCATAAATGGAATATTTCTCTATTTCTTATTCAGCTAGTTCTTAAATATTAAATGGCTTTACTTTGCAGAAGATTGGTAAGATGAACAGAGTGCAAACAGGGCATTAGATAACATGAGTATAATATATAGCAGCTTCATCATTAGTTTGTGTAAGATTGTGCTGATTTATGGCATTCTTATGGTAATTATTTTCATTGCCTCAAGAAGGTTTCTTTGCATGTGAATATATATATTTTAAAAAAAAAAAGGACAGTTAAATTCAGGTGATGAGGAAGCAGAAAGTGTTAATTTTGATCAGGTATTTTCTCATTCATGTTTGTATATACATGTGTATGAGACTGCTGAATTAAAAGCATTTGAAGTGAACAAAGCGTTTTAATCACTGAGGTTCTCTCATCAGCACGGCAATGCAGAGCAGCAGTGATACAGACTGTGCACAAGTCAGCATAAACTCTGTGCTACCTACATGTGTGAAATACACTTTAGAATAAGTTGAGGCATGATGTTGGTATTAATAAATACTCTTTTCAGTTCTACAAGGAAACATAGACACCTCACAGCTAAAGAGAAGTGGTGGGATGTAAACTGGTGAAGTCATGAAAGGAGCGCTGAGAAAAAGCTGAGAACTGAGTAAAAAGGGGAAGTTGGTTGGCTGGGTTTTATCGAAAAGTCCTTCTGCAGGATCGTCATAGCGACAAAACGTCTTCATCAGTCCAGAATTGTGTTTATTATTCACTTATTGACTATTTACTCTTTGACGTGGAACACTTTCTGAGGTACTTGACTTGTTAGTTTGCTCCTCTGGATTTAAGCTGAGTGTAGGCCTGCAGGATACGAGTAAAATCTGAGATGTGCGATAACATTGTTCAGTATTGTGATGACAATATGACATGTAAAAAATAAACAAATATTGAAGTGTGCTTATTAGCTGTACATTTCCCACGTCAGCCTGGTAGAGGGAGGAGGGGCTGCTTTGTCTCAGCCAGCTGCTTAGTTTAAAACCATTTTAAGATACGTGGCAAACTAAGCTAAACAGTTAGACTACATACAGACTGCTTTTGTTTTAGCTTGTGTAGCCGAGGGTTACGTTGCAGCTATACTTTATGAAGGTAATAAAATAAAAGCACGGGGGCTCCGTATAGTCTGCACCAAGACGGCAACAACTTCATTAACCTTGTCAACAACAGCGCGTCACAGCTTAACCACTTCCGTATTTGCTAACATTAATGAGAAGTTGCATGTTTAAAAATAAGAAATTCAGCATGAGTACATCTAGACCTTTATCTAAACTAACTGGATCACTTGATAGCTGACAGTAAACGACATGCAGATATACATTATAAATCTCTGTTGGCTAACAGTGAAGGTTACAGCAACAACACAGTATACAGCTGCTACGTATTAACTTGTATTATCTGAGCTTTCCTACAGAAGAAACAGCTGTTTGTTGTATAATAAATTACTCTTTGATTATATGATCTGATATGATGAGTTTCTTGCATATTTGTCTAATTAAACACTGGCTATCTGTAGTGATGGTCTCAAACCATCCTGCTTTGTAATAACAAAACAGTAAGACAACAAAATAAAAAATAAAACTCCCTCTATAGAGTGCTCCAGGGATGACGTATTTTTGTAGGACAGCCAGGAAGTTAGCATCGCCCTGGTTCCCTCGACAAAAAGCCAATGGGATTTTTAAATTGGAATTTGGATTATTGCAGAAAATAAGCTCCTTGGCAAACAAACGTTTATGATACTTACACGTTTTGTTCAGCAAGATAATCTCCACAAATGAACACCACTTTTATGAAGTAAAAAGCTAACATTAGGCTATAAATAAACTACACCACGGTCGCATGAGCGTGAGTATAAACAACGAGGCTGTAATGGCGGAGGAGTTGGCATGATGACGTTTAGTAGTCTTAGTAGTCTCCAAGAACTACAGGAGAAGATAATATTGACAAAAACAGGAGGGACCAGCAGCATAACTGTTCTGCCCCTAATAAGGCATACAGGCTTGCTGTGAGTCATGTGATAAAAATTAATCTTTGAGAATAAATATGTCATTCGCACCCTGATAAGATCAAGTTGTCTCAAAAGATGACTTCCTCACTCACAGGGTGCAAACAGGAGGAGCGAAGACTTCTTCTTCTTCTTTTTCTGCTGTATTTCAGTCATTTCATGTTTGCTTTTATATCACAACAGCTTAGCAGGGAAGTCGGGTAGCTACTGGGTCTGTTGCAGTTCTGCTGACATTCACAAATTGTCTGATTTTAAAACTAATTGTTTCTTCGTTTTAGCTGCCGGCTTCTTTGGTAAGGTAACATGTTTCTGCTTTTATGTTTAACTCAGAGAGTTTTATTTTATTTGGCTACTTTTCATGAACTCTACTTTTATTTGTTGGGTTTTGTTTTAGCAGAAACATCATAAACTCACACTGGATCATTTTATATTTAAACTGTTTTCAACTCTGCAGAGATTATTAATCACTATTATAACACAGTAACATCTGGTTGTACACGGAGAGTTCCTTGTTTGAATGTATTAATTTGAGGTGGCTTTAAAATAATATGAATGCTTCGTTTAAAAGATGTTTTATGAAAAGTAACTTTTTGTCAAATCCAGGTGATGAGTGTCATTTCAGTCCAGTCTGTGAAAATGGTGACAGCCATCGTGTTGCTGAGCGTCTTCTTAGTTTCAGGTGAGCTGTTTGTTCAGTCACTTTTATTTGAAGACGTTACTTTTTCCAACTGTTCATGCTCTGTCTGCAAAGTGAAATGTTTAATACTGACATTGTTAAAAAGACCAAACATGCTGCTGCTGAATTACAGTTTGTGCATCATGAACTTTCTCTTCATGCACATTTTGCTTCACAATTTGTTCATCACGAGTCTGTTTCACAGGTGCTTTGGCTGATTGTCCTGAAGGGTCAGCCCTCTTCATTACTGCACCAAAGCAGATGGAAGCACTGATTGGATCTTGTCTGCAAATCCCATGTAACTTTAGTGGTAACAATAGCGCTCTACAGACATTTGACGGTACAAGAACAACCTTCGGAGTTTGGATTAAAAGTGACAAACATTTTTCAGACAAGTCACAAAATGTGATTTTCAACAGTAGCGGGATGGATAATATCTATCCAATGAGTCTTACTGGAGACCTGAGTCAGAATAACTGCACCACTTTATTTTCCAGTTTAATCACAAGTTACACAGACTGGTACTTCTTCAGAATTGAGAACAGACCATTCAGGGCAACAGCTTCTTGTGATCCTCTTCAAATAACAGTCAAAGGTAAGAGAGTTTTGTTTTTTATCAGTCAGTATATAATGTTATTGTTTAGAATAAAAAATGAAATTTGCAACTTTTTAATTTTGGAGGTTTTTCACTTTGCCATGAATTTAAATTCTGATTAAACACTGATTCTGTTGTTACAGTTTGACATTAAAATTTCAAATTTGGGGATATTAAAAAGCAAACCGTAGACACTTTATGCAGTTTCAATACAAGATTGTCACCTTCTGTGTCAGCTCTGGCATTTAAAAAGTGTTCTAATCTATCATGATCTATTTTTTATTGTACAATCTGTGTTTGATTTGAAACTCCAGATTCTCCTCCGAGGCCCAGCATTGAGATCTCAGGTGATCTGAAGGAGAAGCAGTCGGTCACTATAACCTGTTCAGCTTTCACTCCCTGTCCACACTCCCCTCCTGAACTCACCTGGACTCTCCAACAAGACCCTCACAACAAAATAGAGGAAAACACAGATCGAACCTTCACAACTAAAATCCAGAAGACCTTCACTCTGTCAGACGAACATGATGGATTCATCATCACCTGTTCAGCCAGATATCCTGTAAATGAAGGAAAAGACGTCAAGACAGCAGAGGAGAGAACGAAGCTCAATGTTTCATGTAAGATAATAAAGTGTTTGTTATTAGATCCTGTCAGCACATGATGATTCATGGAATGATTTTAATGAATAAAGTTAATCTCACATTTTCCCCAGATGCTCCGAAGAACACCTCAGTGTCCATCAGTCCATCAGGTTTGGTGTCAGCAGGTAGTCTGGTGAACCTGACCTGCTCCAGCAGAGCCAATCCTCCCGTCAACTTCACCTGGTTCAAGACCAGCAAAGACGGACCTGTCAGTGTATCTGAAGGAGATTTTTACAGCTTCAAGGTGACCTCTGTGACAGATATAGAAGATCATTACTGTGTGGCCACAAATGATCTCGGTAATCAGATGTCACCACGGATTAATAATGCAGGTAAATGTAGAACTGAACTGAATCTGTTTAATTTAATTTAATCTGCTCTCCTCTCTTTTCTGTTTTTCACTTGTTTTGTTTTAGTTTTTTTTTATGAAATGACCTTATACAAATAACGGTTACACATTATATTGTTACATGTCTACATATAAACTGTTTTCTTTTAGTCACCTGGTTTTGTGTTTCTATGAACAGAGAGCTCTGTCAGCTCGCTACAGTGGGGTTCAGCTCTTGGAGGGATCCTTGTCATCATACTCATCTGCCTTGCTATCTGTGTTTGGTAAGTAAATGAATTAAATTAATTCAGTTTCTGGCAATAAAGTTTCAACTAAACCTATGTTGGTAACCCTGAGGGCATGGATGAGTATGTAATCTGTCAGGTTTGCTCATTTCTGCACCTGTTCTGCGACTTGACTTTGACAAAACTTGATTTTCAATTTTGATTTTCTTTCCACTGATGCACATTCAATTATGTCTGTCTCCCATCAGTCCTTACTCTCTATTGGCAGCACACTATTTATTTAACCTGAAACAGACAGTACAATAATTATTCTGACAGCTCTCTCATGTCTTCCAGGTGGTTTAAGTCGAAACATCCACAAACTCAGGTGAATATTAGACTTCATTGTACAGTGTGTGTTGTGAATATTTTAAATCTGCTCACAGTGACTATGTCGAAAGCATCTGTCTCGATACTAAATTGACAATCTTTAAGAGGTTAAATATTAAGAAGCACAACAAATGTGACAAAACAACCTGTTGGCAACATGCTGTGTTTGGAACCTGTAAGAAATCATCCTCCAAAAATCTTTGGAGGATGATATAAACTGTTTTAAGTTTAGATCTGAAAATGGCTAAAGTTGGAGCACCCTGTCATGCAATGAGAATTTCAACAAATATAACAAAAAATGTATTTGAACAACACTATCAATCCTACCTTAAAGTGTTATTCAATAGCTATGTAAACTGGGAAGATTTGAAATTAAATTTCACAGAAATAACATAGTATACATCAATTACCAAAGGTTATAACATTAGCCTAATTAACTAAAACCAAAATAACTTCAGTTTTGTTAGCATAACCTTAATTTTTGTTTCCCACTCATTTTAATATGTATGAATACTCTCCGAAACACACATTCTCCAAGTCTGCTAAAGTCATACATACATTTACAAAGGACTGGTAGTTACATTAGGAATGACTTGCTCTTGCCTTTGTCTTTGTTTTTTTAAAGGGACTGTTTGTAAGAATAAGAAATTGGTTGCAACAGCGACACCTGTGGCCGTTGAGTCAACGAAAGTCAGCGTCCTGTTGCTCACGCTCACCCGTGTGCACGCGCTACATGAATGTGAGCGAGCATCCGTCAAAACAGTGAGGCGACACACGTCAGCTAAAACCACAATATCACTCTATATTTCACCTGCTTGGCAGTAATGTTAGCTGACCAGACAAAGGTCTCTCCATGAATAAATGCTGATCCTAGTGTCAACTTTTCCTGCCTCAGCCTCCCGACCGCGGCCGGAGGGAACGGGGAAGACACCGGCTCCCGGTTGGGGACGATAACGTTTCTCACTCCGGAGCCCCATCACTTCACAAGACACGGAAAACCTCTGTTGGTCTGGAGGAGCTGCAGCATTTATTTCTGCACAAACGTCCGCTGAACATTCACTAGATATTCTCAGAGCTAAACTAACTCTCCTGCCGTGTGTAGTGTGCGCGCATGCAAGTGAGGTGGACCGAAAGAGCGAGAACGCACGCAGTGTGTGAGTGAAAGCAGGCAGGCAGAGGAGCAGAGTACAGCAGAGACTCCGGCCCTGGAGACCAAAGCTACGGTCTCCCCCGCGTCCTCCGACCGCAGCCAACACTGTTTTGCACGACGGGCTTCACTAGATACAACTTTTGGTGCTTCCGTGTAGTGTTGGAGTCTGAGTCTGAACAGCGTAGCCACACACGAGCGCGCAATGGACACCGACCCAGATTGATTTATACGTGTAAGAAGTTACAAACAGTCCCTTTAAAGAAAGATGAAACATTGAAGCGGTTAAGAAACAGGAACATTACCCGCCTCCGCCCACCCCGCCCATGTAAGTGAGAAAAAACAAACAAACAATCAGGGTAGCCTACTCTTCTTCATAGTTTTCTATGGTCATCCCTTTGTATAATTGCATTGTGTTTTGATAAGTATATGAATACAAAATGTTGGCCTTTAGTCTTTATAATGTAACCTGAGCGATAACTTTGAGTCTTTCCTCCTTGTTGCAAAATCAACTTTCTTATCTTGATTTAACTGAAGGAAATAAGTTTCCATCCATATTATTTGATTGGATCTGGTCTTATTTGGATAGCTATGATAAGCAGTCTTTTTGTCTTTCATGATTTAGCCTAGTAGAAGCACACAGAGGTTAAATAATCGAGGCCCGAGAATCGAACCCTGGGGGACTCCACTCTCTGAATAATGATCACTAAGGGCGACAGCATAGCCCCTACCTTCAAGATATGGCCAGACTCTAGTGAGGGTTGTAATTTAGTGTAATTTTTCAGCCAGTCTAGAAGTACTTTACAACAATATTAAAGGTTGCACTGTAATCTAGCAGCATCAACTAATTTAACTTGAATCAGTATTCAGACATATAATTTATCACCTTTTTTCTCACAGAGTCAAAGAGGTGACGAGCTGACTCTTCAAATGCCAACCAGCAAAACAGAAGAAGACATCCATTATGGAGAGATCGACTTCTCGAAGCGGAGACCTGAACTGTCCTCGGCCTCGGAGCAGGACAGTGGACAGCAGCAGGATACGCTGTATGCACAGGTCAACGTGTCCGAGACAGCAAGCAGCTTAAGACAGGCTACTGACGTCCCAGAGGATCTCAGTGAAGGTTACAGCAATAACACAGTATACAGCTGCTATGTATTAACTTGTATTATCTGAGCTTTCCTACAGAAGAAACAGCTGTTTGTTGTATAATAAATTACTCTTTGGTTATATGATCTGATATGATGAACACTGGCTATCTGTACTGATGGTCTCAAATCATCCTCCTTTGTAACAACAAAACAGTAACACAACATCTAAACTACTCGAAATAAAACTCCCTCTATACAGTACATGTCTATATTTTATATCTACTGTTCACCTTAACGACATGTTTTCAGATTTTTTACATTTGTTTAATATATCAATATTGTGATTGATGTAACATGAACTACAAGAGAAGATAAGACATACAGGCTTGCTGCGAGTCATGTGATGACAATAATCTTTGAGAATAAAAAAGTAATTTGTACCCTGATGAGATCAAGTTGTCTGAAAACAAGATGACTTCCTCACTCAAAGGGTGTGAGCAGGAGGAGCGAAGGCTGCTTCTTCTTCTTTTTCTGCAGTATTTCAGTCATTTCATATTTGCTTTTATATCACAACGGCTTAGCAGGGAAGTCGGGTAGCTACTGGGTCTGTTGCAGTTCTGCTGACATTCACAAATTGTCGGATTTTAAAACTAATTGTTTCTTCCTTTTAGCCGCCGGCTCCTTTGGTAAGGTAACATGTTACTGCTTTTATGTTTAACTCAGAGTTTTCTTTGATTTTTCTGCTTTTCATGAACTCTACTTTTATTTGTTGGGTTTTGTTTTAGCAGAAACATCATAAACTCACACTGGATCATTTTATATTTAAACTGTTTTTAACTCTGCAGAGCTTATTGATCACTATTATAACACAGTAACATCTGGCTGTACATGGATAGTTCCTGGTTTGAATGTATTAATTTGAGGTGGCTTTAAAAGAACATGAATGCTTTGTTTAAAAATATATTTTATGAAAAGTAACTTTTTGTCAAATCCAGGTGATGAGTGTCATTTCAGTCCAGTCTGTGAAAATGGTGACAGCCATCGTGTTACTGAGCGTCTTCTTAGTTTCAGGTGAGCTGTTTGTTCAATCACTTTTATTTGGAGACATTACTTTTTCCAACTGTTCATGCTCTGTCTGCAGTGAAATGTTTCATACTGATATTGTTAAAAAGACCAAACATGCTGCTGCTGAATTACAGTTTGTGCATCATGAACTTTCTCTCCATGCAGATTTTGCTCAACAATTTGCAGGTGCTTTGGCTGATTGTCCTAAAAGCCCATCCCTATTCATGACTGCACAAGCACTGAGTGGATCTTGTCTGCAAATCCCATGTAACTTTAGAGTTAAACAAAGAGAGAAATTCAACAGCACAAGACCAACCTTCGGAGTGTGGATTAAAAGTAGCAAAAAGTTTTACCACGAACGACAAAATGGGATTTTCAACAGCAGCAGGAAGAATAATAAGTTCCCAATGAGTCTTACTGGAGACCTGAGTCAGAAAAACTGCACCACTTTATTTTCCAGTTTAATCACAAATTACACAGACTGGTACTTCTTCAGAATTAAGAACGGACCATTCAGGGCAACAGCTTCTTGTGATCCTCTTCAAATAACAGTCAAAGGTAAGAGAGTTTTGTTTTTTATCAGTCAGTCTAAAATGTTATTGTTTAGAATAAAAAGTGAAAGTTGCAACTTTTTAATTTTGGAGGTTTTTCACTTTGCCATGAATTTAAATTCTGATTAAACACTGATTCTGTTGTTACAGTTTGACATTAAGATGGTCACATTTGGGATATTAAAAAGCAAACGTTAGACACTTTATGCATTTCCAATACAAGATTGTCATCTTCTGTGTCAGCTTTGGCATTTAAAAAGTGTTCTAATCTATCATAACCTGTTTTTATTGTACAAACTGTGTTTGATTTGAAACTCCAGATTCTCCTCCGAGGCCCAGCATTGAGATCTCAGGTGATCTGAAGGAGAAGCAGTCGGTCACTATAACCTGCTCAGCTTTCACTCCCTGTCCACACTCCCCTCCTGAACTCACCTGGACTCTCCAACAAGACCCTCACAACAAAATAGAGGAAAACACAGATCGAACCTTCACAACTAAAATCCAGACAACCTTCACTCTGTCAGACGAACATGATGGATTCATCATCACCTGTTCAGCCAGATATCCTGTAAATGAAGGAAAAGACGTCAAGACAGCAGAGGAGAGAACGACGCTCAGTGTTTCATGTAAGATAATAAGTGTTTGTTATTTGATCCTGTCAGCACATGATGATTCATGGGATGATTTTAATGAATAAAGTGAATCTCACATTTTCTCAGATGCTCACAAAGACACCTCAGTGTCCATCAGCTCTGTCAGCTCGCTACAGTGGGGTTCAGCTCTTGGAGGGATCCTTGTCATCATACTTATCTGCCTTTCTATCTGTGTTTGGTAAGTTAATTAGTTAAATTAATTCAGTTTCTGGCAATAAAGTTTCACCTAAACCTATGTTGTGATCCGTCAGTTTTGCTCATTTCTGCACCTGTTCTGTGACTTGACTTTGACAAACCTTTAGTTTCAATCTGGATTTTCTTTCCACTGATGCATATTCAATATTGTCTGTCTCCCATCAGTCCTTACTGTCTGTTGGCAGCACACTATTAATTTAACCTGAAACAGACAGTACAATAATTTTTCTGACAGCTCTCTCATGTCTTCCAGGTGGTTTAAGTCAAAACGTCCACAAACTCAGGTGAATATTAAACTTCATTGTACAGTGTGTGTGGTGAATATTTTAAATCTGCTCACAGTGACTATGTTGAAAACATCTGTCTCAATACTAAGTTGACAATCTTTGAGAGGTTAAATATGAAGAAGCACAACAAATGTGACAAAACAACCTGTTGGCAACATGCTGTGTTTGGAAACTGTAAGCAAACTGTAAACACCCTGTCATGTAATGAGAATTTCAACAAATATAACAAAAATGTATTTGAACAACACTATTAATCCTACCTTTAAGTGTTATTCAATAGCTATGTAAACTGGGAAGATTAAAAGTTAAATTTCACTAAAATAACGAAATATATATCAAATTACCAAAGGTTATAACATTAGCCTAATTAACTGAAACCAAAATAACGTCAGTTTTGTTAGCAAAACCTTAATTGTTATTTCCCACTCATTTTAATCTGTATGAATACTCTCTAAAACACATATTCTCCAAGTCTGCTAAAGTCATACATACATTTTCAAATAATGGGTAGTTAGTACATTAGGAATGACTTGCTCTTGCCTTTAGGCTATATTTTTTAAAGAAAGATGAAACATTGAAGCGGTTAAGAAATAGGAACATTACCCGCCTCCGCCCACCCCGCCCATGTAAGTGAGAAAAAACAAACAAACAATCAGGGTAGCCTACTCTTCTTCATAGTTTTCTATGGTCATCCCTTTCTATAATTGCATTGTGTTTTGATAAGTATATGAATACAAAATGTTTGCCTTTAGTCTTTATAATGTAACCTGAGCGATAACTTTGAGTCTTTCCTCCTTGTTGAAAAATCAACTTTCTTATCTTGACTTAACTGAAGGAAATAACTTTCCATCCATATTATTTGTTTGGATCTAAGCTTTATTTGGATAGCTATGATAAGCAGTCTTTTTGTCTTTTATGATTTGGCCTAGTGGAAGCACAGAGAGGTTGAATAATCGAGGCTAGAGAATCGAACCCTGGGGGACTCCACTCTGAATAATGATCACTAAGGGCGACAGCATAGCCCCTACCTTCAAGATATGGCCAGACTCTAGTGAGGGTTGTAATTTAGTGTAATTTTTCAGCCAGTCTAGAAG
The DNA here is from genome assembly GCF_015220745.1 of Sebastes umbrosus. Taxonomy (NCBI): domain Eukaryota; kingdom Metazoa; phylum Chordata; class Actinopteri; order Perciformes; family Sebastidae; genus Sebastes; species Sebastes umbrosus. Next base: position 17,079,655 of record NC_051289.1, read on the forward strand.
TACTGTACAACAATATTAAAGGTTGCACTGTAATCTAGCAGCATCAACTAATTTAATTTCAATCAGTATTCAGACATATCATTTAACACCTTTAATACCTTTTTTCTCACAGACTCAAAGAGGTGACGAGCTGACTCTTCAAATGCCAGCCAGCAAAACAGAAGAAGACATCCATTATGGAGAGATCGACTTCTCCAAGCGGAGACCTGGACCGTCCTCGGCCTCGGAGCAGGACAGTGGACAGCAGCAGGATACGCTGTATGCACAGGTCAACGTGTCCCAGACAGCGAGCAGCTTAAGACAGGCTGCTGACGTCCCAGAGGATCTCTACGCTCAAGTGAAGAAAAAATGAGTGTTGTTTTGTGATCATGTTTGGGTCGTATTTGTAATATACCTTTATTTTTTACTTATACAAAATGTTTTATATGTCAGTTATTGTAGTAAAAGACACTGGAGAGGAAAATGCAATCTTCACTGGCCACAGTTAAAGGGGAACTCAAAACCTCCACACCCTGCAGCTCAAATATTTTTGCCATCAAGATATAATAAATCATATGTGTGAACTGACCTCATATGACTGTTGCTGTGCGATTAGCAATCTGTACATCAGATCAGTGCAAGTATAAGTCCGAAAGGCTCTTAATGGGGAACTATTCTAAATGGTGACACGAGAAGAAGCAGTTCACACATTAACAATGTACTACAAGATTATATTGTAGTATTATATACCGTTTTTTTGTATATACATGTGTATAAGACTGCTGAATTAAAAGCACTAAAAGCATTTGAAGTGAACAAAGCGTTTTAATCACTGAGGTTCTCTCATCAGCACGGCAATGCAGAGCAGCAGTGATACAGACTGTGCACAAGTCAGCATAAACTCTGTGCTACCTACATGTGTGAAATACACTTTAGAATAAGTTGAGGCATGATGTTGGTATTAATAAATACTCTTTTCAGTTCTACAAGGAAACATAGACACCTCACAGCCAAAGAGAAGTGGTGGGATGTAAACTAGTCAAGTCATGAACAGAGCACTGAGAAAAAGCTGAGAACTGAGTAAAAAGGGGAAGTTGGTTGGCTGGGTTTTATCGACAAGTCCTTCTGCAGGATCGTCATAGCGACAAAACGTCTTCCTCTGTCCAGAATTGTGTTTATTATTCACTTATTGACTATTTACTCTTTGACGTGGAACACTTTCTGATGATCTTGACTTGTCGTTTGCTCCTCTGGATTTAAGCTGAGTGTAGGCCTGCAGGATACGAGTAAAATCTGAGATGTGCGATAACATTGATCAGTATTGTGACAACAAATAAACAAATATTGAAGTTTGCATATTAGTTATACATTTCCTACGTCAGCCTGGTAGAGGGAGGAGGAGCTGCTTTGTCTCAGCCAGCTGCTTAGTTTTTCAACTATTTTAAGATATGTGGAAAACTAAGCTAAACAGTTAGACTACATACAGACTGCTTTTGTTTTAGCTTGTGTAGCCGAGGGTTACGTTGCAGCTATACTTTATGAAGGTAATAAAATAATAGCAACGAGGCTCTATATAGTCTGCACCAAGACGGCAACAACTTCATTAACCTTGTCAACAACAGCGCGTCACCGCTTCACCACTTCCGTATTTGCTAACATTAATGAGAAGTTGCATGTTTAAAAATAAGAAATTCAGCATGAGTACATCTAGACCTTTATCTAAACTAACTGGATCACTTGATAGCTGACAGTAAACGACATGCAGATATACATTATAAATCTCTGTTGGCTAACAGTGAAGGTTACAGCAATAACACAGTATACAGCTGCTACGTATTAACTTGTATTATCTGAGCTTTCCTACAGAAGAAACAGCTGTTTGTTGTATAATAAATTACTCTTTGGTTATATAATCTGATATGATGAACACTAGCTATCTGTACTGATGGTTTCAAATCATCCTCCTTTGTAATAACAAAACAGTAACACAACAACTAAACTACTCGTAATAAAACTCCCTGTATAGAGTGCTCCAGGGATGACGTATTTTTGTAGGCCAGCCAGGAAGTTAGCATCGCCCTGGTTCCCTCGACAAAATGCCAATGGGATTTTTACATTGGGTAAAAAGCTAACATTAGGCTATAAATAAACTACACCACGGTCACATGAGCGTGAGTATAAACAACGAGGCTGTAATGGCGGACGAGTCGGCATGATGACGTTTAGTAGTCTTAGTAGTCTCCAAGAACTACAGGAGAAGATAATATCGACAAAAACAAGAGGGACCAGCAGCATAACTGTTCGGCCCCTAATAAGGCATACAGGCTTGCTGTGAGTCATGTGATCAAAATAATCTTTGAGAATAAATATGTCATTTGCACCCTGATGAACTCAAGTTGTCTCAAAAGATGACTTCCTCATTCACAGGGTGCGAACAGGAGGAGCCAAGACTTCTTCTTCTTTTTCTGCAGTATTTCAGTCATTTCATATTTGCTTTTATATCACAACGGCTTAGCAGGGAAGTCGGGTAGCTACTGGGTCTGTTGCAGTTCTGCTGACATTCACATATTATCTGATTTTAAAACTAATTGTTTCTTCGTTTTATCTGCCGGCTCCTTTGGTAAGGTAACATCTTACTGCTTTTATGTTTAACTCAGAGAGGTTTTTTTTATTTTGCTGCTTTTCATGAACTCTACTTTTATTTGTTGGGTTTTGTTTTAGCAGAAACATCATAAACTCACACTGGATCATTTTATATTTAAACTGTTTTTAACTCTGCAGAGATTATTGATCACTATTATAACACAGTAACATCTGGTTGTACACGGAGAGTTCCTGGTTTGAATGTATTCATTTGAGGTGGCTTTAAAAGAACATGAATGCTTCATTTAAAAGATGTTTTATGAAAAGTAACTTTTTGTCAAATCCAGGTGATGAGTGTCATTTCAGTCCAGTCTGTGAAAATGGTGACAGCCATCGTGTTACTGAGCGTCTTCTTAGTTTCAGGTGAGCTGTTTGTTCAGTCACTTTTATTTGGAGACGTTACTTTTTCCAACTGTTCATGCTCTGTCTGCAAAGTGAAATGTTTCATACTGACATTGTTAAAAAGACCAAACATGCTGCTGCTGAATTACAGTTTGTGTATCATGAACTTTCTCTTCATGCAGATTTTACTCCACAATTTGTTCATCATGAGTCTGTTTCACAGGTGCATTGGCTTTTTGTCCTGAAAGAACAGCCCTATTCATTACTGCACCAAAGAACATGGAAGCACTGAGTGGATCTTGTCTGCAAATCCCATGTAACTTTACAGTTAAACCAGAAGAGGAATTCAACAGCACAAGATCAACCTTCGGAGTGTGGATTAAAAGTAGCAAAGATTTTGCCAAAAATCCAAATAATGTGATTTTCAACAGTAGCAGGATGGTTAATATCTATCCAATGAATCTTACTGGAGACCTGAGTCAGAAAAACTGCACCACTTTATTTTCCAGTGTAAACACAAGTTACACAGACAGGTACTTCTTCAGAATTGAGAACGGACCATTCAGGGCAACAGCTTCTTGTGATCCTCTTCAAATAACAGTCAAAGGTAAGAGAGTTTTGTTTTTTATCAGTCAGTCTGAAACGTTATTGTTTAGAATAAAAAGTGAAAGTTGCAACTTCTTAATTTTGGAGGTTTTTCACTTTGCCATGAATTTAAATTCTGATTAAACACTGATTCTGTTGTTAAAGTTTGACATTAAAATGGTCACATTTTGGGATATTAAAAGTAAACCTTAGACACTTTATGCATTTTCAATACAAGATTGTCACCTTCTGTGTCAGCTTTGGTTTTTAAAGAGTTCTATCTATAATAAACTATTTTTTATTGTACAATCTGTGTTTGATTTAAAACCCCAGATTCTCCTTCGAGGCCCAGCATTGAGATCTCAGGTGATCTGAAGGAGAAGCAGTCGGTCACTATAACCTGTTCAGCTTTCACTCCCTGTCCACATTCCCCTCCTGAACTCACCTGGACTCTCCAACAAGACCCTCACAACAAAATAGAGGAAAACACAGAACGAACCTTCACAACTACAATCCAGAAGACCTTCACTCTGTCAGACGAACATGATGGATTCATCATCACCTGTTCAGCCAGATATCCTGTAAATGAAGGAAAAGAAGTCAAGACAGCAGAGGAGAAAACGACGCTCAATGTTTCATGTAAGATAATAAGTGTTTGTTATTAGATCCTGTCAGCACATGATGATTCATGGGATGATTTTAATGAATAAAGTTAATCTCACATTTTCTTCAGATGCTCCCAAAGACACCTCAGTGTCCATCAGTCCATCAGGTTTGGTGTCAGCAGGTAGCCTGGTGAACCTGACCTGCTCCAGCAGAGCCAATCCTCCCGTCAGCTTCACCTGGTTCAAGACCAGCAAAGACGGACCTGTCAATGTATCTGAAGGAGTCTTTTACAGCTTCAAGGTGACCTCTGTGACAGATAAAGAATATTATTACTGTGTGGCCACAAATGATCTCGGTAATCAGACGTCGTCATGGATTAATATTGCAGGTAAATGTAGAACTGAACTGAATGTGTTTATTTTAATCTAATCTGCTCTCCTCTCTTTTCTGTTTTTCACTTGTTTTGTTTTATTTTTTTTATGAAATGACCTTATACAAATAATGGTTACACATTATATTGTTACATGTCTACATATAACCTGTTTTCTTTTTGTCACCTGGTTTTGTGTTTCTATGAACAGAGAGCTCTGTCAGCTCGCTACAGTGGGGTTCAGCTCTTGGAGGAAACCTTGTCATCATACTCATCTGCCTTGCTATCTGTGTTTGGTAAGTAAATTAATGAAATTAATTCAGTTTCTGGCAATAAAGTTTCACCTAAACCTATGTTGGTAACCCTGAGGGCATGGATGAGTATGTAATCTGTCAGTTTTGCTCATTTCTGCACCTGTTCTGCGACTTGACTTTGACAAAACTTGATTTTCAATTTTGATTTTCTTTCCACTGATGCACATTCAATTATGTCTGTCTCCCATCAGTCTTTACTCTCTATTGGCAGCACACTATTTATTTAACCTGAAACAGACAGTACAATAATTATTCTGACAGCTCTCTCATGTCTTCCAGGTGGTTTAAGTCGAAACATCCACAAACTCAGGTGAATATTAGACTTCATTGTACAGTGTGTGTTGTGAATATTTTAAATGTGCTCATAGTGACTATGTCGAAAGCATCTGTCTCGATACTAAATTGACAATCTTTAAGAGGTTAAATATTAAGAAGCACAACAAATGTGACAAAACAACCTGTTGGCAACATGCTGTGTTTGGAACCTGTAAGAAATCATCCTCCAAAAATCTTTGGAGGATGATATAAACTGTTTTAAGTTTAGATCTGAAAATGGCTAAAGTTGGAGCACCCTGTCATGCAATGAGAATTTCAACAAATATAACTAAAAATGTATTTGAACAACACTATCAATCCTACCTTAAAGTGTTATTCAATAGCTATGTAAACTGGGAAGATTTGAAATTAAATTTCACAGAAATAACATAGTATACATCAATTACCAAAGGTTATAACATTAGCCTAATTAACTAAAACCAAAATAACTTCAGTTTTGTTAGCATAACCTTAATTTTTGTTTCCCACTCATTTTAATATGTATGAATACTCTCCGAAACACACATTCTCCAAGTCTGCTAAAGTCATACATACATTTACAAAGGACTGGTAGTTACATTAGGAATGACTTGCTCTTGCCTTTGTCTTTGTTTTTTTAAAGGGACTGTTTGTAAGAATAAGAAATTGGTTGCAACAGCGACACCTGTGGCCGTTGAGTCAACGAAAGTCAGCGTCCTGTTGCTCACGCTCACCCGTGTGCACGCGCTACATGAATGTGAGCGAGCATCCGTCAAAACAGTGAGGCGACACACGTCAGCTAAAACCACAATATCACTCTATATTTCACCTGCTTGGCAGTAATGTTAGCTGACCAGACAAAGGTCTCTCCATGAATAAATGCTGATCCTAGTGTCAACTTTTCCTGCCTCAGCCTCCCGACCGCGGCCGGAGGGAACGGGGAAGACACCGGCTCCCGGTTGGGGACGATAACGTTTCTCACTCCGGAGCCCCATCACTTCACAAGACACGGAAAACCTCTGTTGGTCTGGAGGAGCTGCAGCATTTATTTCTGCACAAACGTCCGCTGAACATTCACTAGATATTCTCAGAGCTAAACTAACTCTCCTGCCGTGTGTAGTGTGCGCGCATGCAAGTGAGGTGGACCAAAAGAGCGAGAACGCACGCAGTGTGTGAGTGAAAGCAGGCAGGCAGAGGAGCAGAGTACAGCAGAGACTCCGGCCCTGGAGACCAAAGCTACGGTCTCCCCCGCGTCCTCCGACCGCGGCCACCACTGTTTTGCACGACGGGCTTCACTAGATATAACTTTTGGTGCTTCCGTGTAGTGTTGGAGTCTGAGTCTGAACAGCGTAGCCACACACGAGCGCGCAATGGACACCGACCCAGATTGATTTACATGTGTAAGAAGTTACAAACAGTCCCTTTAAAGAAAGATGAAACATTGAAGCGGTTAAGAAATAGGAACATTACCCGCCTCCGCCCACCCCGCCCATGTAAGTGAGAAAAAACAAACAAACAATCAGGGTAGCCTACTCTTCTTCATAGTTTTCTATGGTCTTCCTTTTGTACATTTGCATTGTGTTTTGATAAGTATATGAATACAAAATGTTGGCCTTTAGTCTTTATAATGTAACCTGAGCGATAACTTTGAGTCTTTCCTCCTTGTTGCAAAATCAACTTTCTTATCTTGATTTAACTGAAGGAAATAAGTTTCCATCCATATTATTTGATTGGATCTGGTCTTATTTGGATAGCTATGATAAGCAGTCTTTTTGTCTTTCGTGATTTAGCCTAGTAGGAGCACACAGAGGTTAAATAATCGAGGCCCGAGAATCGAACCCTGGGGGACTCCGCTCTGAATAATAATCACTAAGGGCGACAGCATAGCCCCTACCTTCAAGATATGGCCAGACTCTAGTGAGGGTTGTAATTTAGTGTAATTTTTCAGCCAGTCTAGAAGTACTTTACAACAATATTAAAGGTTGCACTGTAATCTAGCAGCATCAACTAATTTAACTTGAATCAGTATTCAGACATATAATTTATCACCTTTTTTCTCACAGAGTCAAAGAGGTGACGAGCTGACTCTTCAAATGCCAGCCAGCAAAACAGAAGAAGACATCCATTATGGAGAGATCGACTTCTCGAAGCGGAGACCTGAACCGTCCTCGGCCTCGGAGCAGGACAGTGGACAGCAGCAGGATACGCTGTATGCACAGGTCAACGTGTCCGAGACAGCAAGCAGCTTAAGACAGGCTGCTGACGTCCCAGAGGATCTCTACGCTCAAGTGAAGAAAAAATGAGTGTTGTTTTGTGATCATGTTTGGGTGGGATTTGTAATATACCTTTATTCTTTACTTATACAATACGTTTTATATGTCAGTTATTGTAGCAAAAGACACTGGAGAGGAAAATGCAATCTTCACTGGCCACAGTTAAAGGGGAACTCAAATCCTCCACACATTGCAGCTCAAATAGTTTTGCCATCAAGATATAATAAATCATATGTGTGAACTGACCTCATATGACTGTTGCTGTGCGATTAGCAATCTGTACATCAGATCAGTGCAAGTATAAGTCCGAAAAGGCTCTTAATGGGGAACTATTCTAAATAGTGACATGAGAAGAAGCAGTTCACACATTAACAATGTACTACAAGATTAAATTGTAGTATTATATACCGTTTTTTTGTATATACATGTGTATAAGCCTGCTGAATTAAAAGCATTAAAGCCTTTGAAGTGAACAAAGCGTTTTAATCACTGAGGTTCTCTCATCAGCACGGCAATGCAGAGCAGCAGTGATACAGACTGTGCACAAGTCAGCATAAACTCTGTGCTACCTACATGTGTGAAATACATTTTAGAAGAAGTTGAGGCATGATGTTGGTATTAATAAATATTCTTTTCAGTTCTACAAGGAAACATAGACACCTCACAGCTAAAGAGAAGTGGTGGAATGTAAACTGGTGAAGTCATGAACAGAGCGCTGAGAAAAAGCTGAGAACTGAGTAAAAAGGGGAAGTTGGTTGGCTGGGTTTTATCGACAAGTCCTTCTGCAGGATCGTCATAGCGACAAAACGTCTTCATCTGTCCAGAATTGTGTTTATTATTCACTTATTGACTATTTACTCTTTGACGTGGAACACTTTCTGAGGAATTTGACTTGTCAGTTTGCTCCTCTGGATTTAAGCTGAGTGGAGGCCTGAAGGATACGAGTAAAATATGAGATGTGCGATAACATTGTTCAGTATTGCGATGACAAAATTATTTGTAATAAATAAACAAATATTGAAGTGTGCATATTAGCTGTACATTTCCCACATCAGCCTGGTAGAGGGAGGAGGGGCTGCTTTGTCTCAGCCAGCTGATTAGTTAGAGACCATTTCAAGATACGTGGCAAACTAAGCTAAACAGTTAGACTACATACAGACTGCTTTTGTTTTTGCTTGTGTAGCCGAGGGTTACGTTGCAGCTATACTTTACGAAGGTAATAAAATAATAGCACGGAGGCTCCGTATAGTCTGCACCAAGACGGCAACAACTTCTTTAACCTTGTCAACAACAGGCATCACCACTTCACCACTACACCGCTTCACCACTTCACCACTTCTGTATTTGCTAACATTACTGAGAAGTTGCATGTTTAAAATGAAGAAATTCAGCATGAGTACATCTAGATCTTTATGTAAACCAACTGGATCACTCGATAGTTGACAATGAACGACATGCAGATATACATTATAAATCTCTGTTGGCTAACAGTCAAGGTTTCAGCAATAACACAGTATACAGCTGTTACATATTAACTTGTATTATCTGAGCTTTCCTACAGAAGAAACAGCTGTTTGTTGTACAATAAATTACTCTTTGGTTATATGATCTGATATGATGAGTTTCTTGCATATTTGTCTAATTAAACACTGGCTATCTGTACTAAGTATTCCAGGGATGATGTATTTTTGTAGGCCAGCCAGGAAGTTAGCATCGCCCTGGTTCCCTTGACAAAAAGCCAATGGGATTTTTACATTGGGTTTTGGATTATTGAAGAAAATAAGCACTGTGGCAAACAAATGTTTATGATACTTATACGTTTTGTTCAGCAAGATAATCTCCACAAATGAACACCACTTTTATGAAGTAAAAAGCTAACATTAGGCTATAAATAAACTACACCACGGTCGCATGAGCGTGATTATAAACAACGAGACTGTAATGGTGGACGAGTCGGCATGATGACGTTTAGTAGTCTTAGTAGTCTCCAAGAACTACAGGAGAAGATAATATTGACAAAAACAAGAGGGACCAGCAGCATAACTGTTCGGCCCCTAATAAGGCATACAGGCTTGCTGTGAGTCATGTGATAAAAAATATTTTTTCAGAATAAAAAAGTAATTTGTACCCTGATGAGATCAAGTTGTCTCAAAAGATGACTTCCTCACTTACAGTGTGTGAGCAGGAGGAGCCAAGACTTCTTCTTCTTCTTTTTCTGCAGTATTTCAGTCATTTCATATTTGCTTTTATATCACAACGGCTTAGCAGGGAAGTCGGGTAGCTACTGGGTCTGTTGCAGTTCTGCTGATATTCACAAATTGTCTGATTTTAAAACTAATTGTTTCTTCCTTTTAACTGCCGGCTCCTTTGGTAAGGTAACATCTTACTGCTTTCATGTTTAACTCAGAGAAGTTTTTTTTATTTTGCTGATTTTCATGAACTCTACTTTTATTTGTTGGGTTTTGTTTTAGCAGAAACATCATAAACTCACACTGGATCATTTAATATTTAAACTGTTTTTAAATCTGCAGAGATTATTGATCACTATTATAACACAGTAACATCTGGTTGTACATGGAGAGTTTCTCATTTAAATGTATTAATTTGAGGTGGCTTTAAAAGAACATGAATGCTTCATTTAAAAGATGTTTTATGAAAAGTAACTTTTTGTCAAATCCAGGTGATGAGTGTCATTTCAGTCCAGTCTGTGAAAATGGTGACAGCCATCGTGTTACTGAGCGTCTTCTTAGTTTCAGGTGAGCTGTTTGTTCAATCTCTTTTATTTGGAGATGTTACTTTTTCCAACTGTTCATGCTCTGTCTGCAAAGTGAAATGTTTCATACTGACATTGTTAATAGGGCCAAACATGCTGCTGCTGAATTACAGTTTGTGCATCATGAACTTTCTCTTCATGCACATTTTGCTTCACAATTTGTTCATCACGAGTCTGTTTTACAGGTGCTGTGGCGGTTTGTCCTGAGGAGTCAGGCCTATTCATTACTGCACCAAAGGAGATGAAAGCACTGAGTGGATCCTGTCTGCAAATCCCATGTAACTTTAGAGTTAAACAAGGAGAGAAATTCAGCAGTGCAAGAACAACCTTCGGAGTGTGGATTAAAAGTAGCAGAAATTTTGCCAAAACACCAAACTATGTGATTTTCAACAGTAGCAGGATGGATAATATCTATCCAATGAGTCTTACTGGAGACCTGAGTCAGAAAAACTGCACCACTTTATTTTCCAGTGTAAACACAAGTTACACAGACAAGTACTTCTTCAGAATTGAGAACAGACCATTCAAGGCAACAGCTATTTGTGATCCTCTTCAAATAACAGTCAAAGGTAAGAGAGCTTTGTTTTTTTATCAGTCAGTCTATAATGTTATTGTTTAAAATAAAAAGTGAAAGTTGCAACTTTTTAATTTTGGAGTTTTTTTCACTTTGCCATGAATTTAAATTCTGATTAAACGCTGATTCTGTTGTTACAGTTTGAAATTAAAATTGTCACATTTTGGGATATTAAAAAGCAAACCTTAGACACTTTATGCATTTTCAATACAAGATTGTCACCTTCTGTGTCAGCTTTGGTTTTTAAAGAGTTCTATCTATAATATATTTTATTGTACAATCTGTGTTTGATTTGAAACCCCAGATTCTCCTCCGAGGCCCAGCATTGAGATCTCAGGTGATCTGAAGGAGAAGCAGTCTGTCACTATAACCTGCTCAGCTTTCACTCCCTGTCCACACTCCCCTCCTGAACTCACCTGGACTCTCCAACAAGACCCTCACAACAAAATAGAGGAAAACACAGATCGAACCTTCACAACTAAAATCCAGACGACCGTCACTCTGTCAGACGAACATGATGGATTCAACATCACCTGTTCAGCCAGATATCCTGTAAATGAAGGAAAAGACGTCAAGACAGCAGAGGAGAGAACAACGCTCAGTGTTTCATGTAAGATAATAAAGTATTTGTTATTAGATCCTGTCAGCACATGATGATTCATGGGATGATTTTAATGAATGAAGTGAATCTCACATTTTCCTCAGATGCTCCCAAGAACACCTCAGCATCCATCAGTCCATCAGGTTTGGTGTCAGCAGGTAACCTGGTGACCCTGACCTGCTCCAGCAGAGCCAATCCTCCCGTCAGCCGCTACACCTGGTTCAAGACCAGCAAAGACGGACCTGTCAGTGTATCTGAAGGAGACTTTTACAGCTTCAAGGTGACCTCTGTGGCAGATATAGAAGATCATTACTGTGTGGCCACAAATGATCTCGGTAATCAGATGTCATCACGGATAAATAATGCAGGTAAATGTAGAACTGAACTGAATCTGTTTATTTTAATCTAATCTGCTCTCCTCTCTTTTCTGTTTTTCACTTGTTTTGTTTTATTTTTTTTTTATGAAATGACCGTATACAAATAATGGTTACACCTGTATTGTTACATGTCTACATATAAACTGTTTTCTTTTAGTCACCTGGTTTTGTGTTTCTATGAACAGAGAGCTCTGTCAGCTCGCTACAGTGGGGTTCAGCTCTTGGAGGGATCCTTGTCATCATACTCATCTGCCTTGCTATCTGTGTTTGGTAAGTAAATTAATGAAATTAATTCAGTTTCTGGCAATAATGGTTTAACTAAACCTATGTTGGTAACCCTGAGGGCATGGATGAGTATGTGATCTGTCAGGTTTGCTAATTTCTGCACCTGTTCTGTGACTTGACTTTGACAAAACTTGATTTTCAATCTTGATTTTCTTTCCACTGATGCACATTCAATTATGTCTGTCTCCAATCAGTCCTTACTGTCTGTTGGCAGCACACTATTTATTTAACCTGAAACAGACAGTACAATAATTATTCTGACAGCTCTCTCATGTCTTCCAGGTGGTTTAAGTCCAAATGTCCACAAACTCAGGTGAATATTAAACTTCATTGTACAGTGTGCGTTGTGAATATTTTAAATCTGCTCACAGTGACTATGTCGAAAGCATCTGTCTTAATACTAAGTTGACAATCTTTGAGAGGTTAAATAATAAGAAGCACAACAAATGTGACAAAACAACCTGATAGCAACATGCTGTGTTTGGAAACTGTAAGAAATCTAAACTGTTTTAAGTTTAGATCTGAAAATGGCTAAAGTTGGAACACCCTGTCATGAAATGAGAATTTCAACAAATATAACAAAAAATGTATTTGAACAACACTATTAATCCTACCTTTAAGTGTTATTCAATAGCTATGTAAACTGGGAAGATTAAAAGTTAAATTGCACAAAAATAACGAAATATATATCAAATTACCAAAGGTTATGCCATTAGCCTAATCAACTAAAACCAAAATAACGTCAGTTTTGTTAGCATAACCTTAATTGTTATTTCCCACTCATTTTAATCTGTATGAATACTCTCTGAAACACATTCTCCAAGTCTGCTAAAGTCATACATACATTTACAAAGGTCTGGTAGTTAGTACATTAGGAATGACTTGCTCTTGCCTTTAGTCTATATTGTTTTAAAGGAAGATGAAATGTTGAAGCGGTTAAGAAACAGGAACATTACCCGCCTCCGTCCACCCCGCCCATGTAAGTGAGAAAAAACAAACAAACAAGTAGTGTAGCCTACTCTTCTTCATAGTTTTCTATGGTCATCCTTTTGTTCAATTGCATTGTGCTTTGATAAGTATATGACTACAAAATGTTGGCCTTTAGTCTTTATAATGTAACCTGAGCGATAACTTTGAGTCTTTCCTCCTTGTTGCAAAATAACTTTCTTATCTTGATTTAAATGAAGGAAATAAGTTTCCATCCATATTATTTACTTGGATCTGGTCGTTACTTGGATAGCTATGATGAGCAGTCTTTTTGTCTTTTATGATTTGGCCTAGTGGAAGCACACAGAGGTTGAATAATCGAGGCCCGAGAATCGAACCCTGGGGGACTCCACTCTCTGAATAATGATCACTAAGGGCGACAGCATAGCCCCTATCTTCAAGATATGGCCAGACTCTAGTGAAGGTTGTAATTTAGTGTAATTTTTCAGCCAGTCTAGAAGTACTTTACAACAATATTAAAGGTTGCACTGTAATCTAGCAGCATCATAACTAATTTAACCTGAATCAGTATTCAGACATATCATTTAACACCTTTATCACCTTTTTTTTCACAGAGTCAAAGAGATGACGAGCTGACTCTTCAAATGCCAGCCAGCAAAACAGAAGAAGACATCCATTATGGAGAGATCGACTTCTCCAAGCGGAGACCTGAACAGTCCTCGGCCTCGGAGCAGGACAGTGGACAGCAGCAGGATACGCTGTATGCACAGGTCAATGTGTCCGAGACAGCGAGCAGCTTAAGACAGGCTGCTGACGTCCCAGAGGATCTCTACACTCAAGTGAAGAAAAAATGAGTGTTGTTTTGTGATCATGTTTGGGTGGGATTTGTAATATACCTTTATTTTTTGCTTATACAAGAAGTGTTACATGTCTGTTATTGTAGGAAAAGACACTGGAGAGGAAAATGCAATCTTCACTGGCCACAGTTAAAGGGGAACTCAAAACCTCCACACACTGCAGCTCAAATAGTTTTGCCATCAAGATATAATAAATCATATGTGTGAACTGACCTCATATGACTGTTGCTGTGCGATTAGCAATCTGTACATCAGATCAGTGCAAGCATAAGTCCGAAAGGCTCTTAATAGGGAACTATTCTAAATAGTGACATGAGAAGAAGCAGTTCACACATTAACAATGTACTACAAGATTATATTGTAGTATTATATATCATGTTTTTGTATATACATGTGTATAAGACTGCTGAATTAAAAGCACTAAAAGCATTTGAAGTGAACAAAGCGTTTTAATCACTGAGGTTCTCTCATCAGCACGGCAATGCAGAGCAGCAGTGATACAGACTGTGCACAAGTCAGCATAAACTCTGTGCTACCTACATGTGTGAAATACACTTTAGAATAAGTTGAGGCATGATGTTGGTATTAATAAATGTTCTTTTCAGTTCTACAAGGAAACATAGACACCTCACAGCCAAAGAGAAGTGGTGGGATGTAAACTGGTCAAGTCATGAACAGAGCGCTGAGAAAAAGCTGAGAACTGAGTAAAAAGGGGAAGTTGGTTGGCTGGGTTTTATCGACAAGTCCTTCTGCAGGATCGTCATAGCGACAAAACATCTTCATCAGTCCAGAATTGTGTTTATTATTCACTTATTGACTATTTACTCTTTGACGTGGAACACTTTCTGAGGAACTTGACTTGTCAGTTTGCTCCACTGGATTTAAGCTGAGTGTAGGCCTGAAGGATACGAGTAAAATCTGAGATGTGCGATAACATTGTTCAGTATTGTGACAACAAATAAACAAATATTGAAGTTTGCATGTTAGTTATACATTTCCTACGTCAGCCTGGTAGAGGGAGGAGGGGTTGCTTTGTCTCAGCCAGCTGCTTAGTTTTTCAACTATTTTAAGATATGTGGAAAACTAAGCTAAACAGTTAGACTACATACAGACTGCTTTTGTTTTTGCTTGTGTAGCCGAGGGTTACGTTGCAGCTATACTTTATGAAGGTAATAAAATAATAGCAACGAGGCTCTATATAGTCTGCACCAAGACGGCAACAACTTCATTAACCTTGTCAACAACAGCGCGTCACCGCTTCACCACTTCTGTATTTGCTAACATTAATGAGAAGTTGCATGTTTAAAAATAAGAAATTCAGCATGAGTACATCTAGACCTTTATCTAAACTAACTGGATCACTTGATAGCTGACAGTAAACGACATGCAGATATACATTATAAATCTCTGTTGGCTAACAGTCAAGGTTACAGCAATAACACAGTAAACAGCTGCTACGTATTAACTTGTATTATCTGAGCTTTCCTACAGAAGAAACAGCTGTTTGTTGTATAATAAATTACTCTTTGGTTATATGATCTGATATGATGAACACTGGCTATCTGTACTGATGGTCTCAAATCATCCTCCTTTGTAATAACAAAACAGTACCACAACAAGTAAACTACTCGTAATAAAGCTCCCTCTATAGAGTGCTCCAGGGATGACGTATTTTTCAAGCCCAGCCAGGAAGTTAGCATCGCCCTGGTTCCCTCGACAAAAAGCCAATGGGATTTTTACATTGGGTTTTGGATTCCTGCAGAAAATAAGCTCCGTGGCAAACAAACAATTTTATACTTATACGTTTTGTTCAGCAAGATAATCTTCACAAATGAACACCATTTTTATGAAGTAAAAAGCTAACATTAGGCTATAAATAAACTACACCACGGTCGCATGAACGTGAGTATAAACAACTAGGCTGTAATGGTGGACGAGTTGGCATGATGACGTTTAGTAGTCTTAGTAGTCTCCAAGAACTACAGGAGAAGATAATATTGACAAAAATAAGAGGGACCAGCAGCATAACTGTTCGGCCCCTAATAAGGCATACAGGCTTGCTGTGAGTCATGTGATAAAAATTAATCTTTGAGAATAAATATGTCATTCACACCCTGATGAGATCAAGTTGTCTCAAAAGATGACTTCCTCACTCACAGGATGTGAGCAGGAGGAGTCAAGACTTCTTCTTCTTTTTCTGCAGTATTTCAGTCATTTCATATTTGCTTTTATATCACAACGGCTTAGCAGGGAAGTCGGGTAGCTACTGGGTCTGTTGCAGTTCTGCTGACATTCACAAATTGTCGGATTTTAAAACTAATTGTTTCTTCGTTTTAGCTGCCGGCTTCTTTGGTAAGGTAACATGTTACTGCTTTTATGTTTAACTCTGAGAGTTTTTTTTTATTTTGCTGTTTTTCATGAACTCTACTTTTATTTGGTGGGTTTTGTTTTAGCAGAAACATCATAAACTCACACTGGATCATTTTATATTTAAACTGTTTTCAGTGCAACGCTGCAGAGATTATTAATTACTATTATAACACAGTAACATCTGGTTGTACACGGAGAGTTCCTGGTTTGAATGTATTAATTTGAGGTGGCTTTAAAAGAAAGTGAATGTTTCGTTTAAAAGATGTTTTATTAAAAGTAACTTTTTGTCAAATCCAGGTGATGAGTGTCATTTCAGTCCAGTCTGTGAAAATGGTGACAGCCATTGTGCTACTGAACGTCTTCTTTCTCTCAGGTGAGCTCTTTGTTCAATCACTTTTATTTGGAGACGTTACTTCTTCCAACTGTTCATGCTCTGTCTGCAAAGTGAAATGTTTCATACTGATATTGTTAAAAAAGACTAAACATGCTGCTGCTGAATTACAGTTTGTGCATCATGAACTTTCTCTTCATGCAGATTTTGCTTCACAATTTGTTCATCATGAGTCTGTTTCACAGGTGCTTTGGCTGATTGTCCTGAGGAGTCAGGCCTATTCATTACTACACCAAAGAAGATGAAAGCACTGAGTGGATCTTGTCTGCAAATCCCATGTAACTTTACAGTTAAACAAGGAAAGAAATTCAACAGCACAAGAACAACCTTCGGAGTGTGGCTGAAAAGTAGCAAAGATTTTGCCAAATATCCAAACTATGTGATTTTCAACAGTAGCAGGATGAATAATATCTATCCAATGAGTCTTACTGGAGACCTGAGTCAGAATAACTGCACCACTTTATTTTCCAGTGTAATCACTAATTACACAGGCTGGTACTACTTCAGAATTGAGAACGGACCATTTGTGGCAACAACTCCTTGTAATCGTCTTCAAATAACAGTCAAAGGTAAGAGAGTTTTGATTTTTATCAGTCAGTCTATAATGTTATTGTTTAGAATAAAAAGTTAATCTTTTTAATTTTGGAGATTTTTCACTTTGCCATGAACTTAAATACTAATTAAACACTGATTCTGTTGTTACAGTTTGACATTAAAATGGTCACATTTGGGGATATTAAAAAACAAACCTTAGACACTTTATGCATTTTCAGTACAAGATTGTCACCTTCTTTGTCAGCTTTGGTTTTAAAAAAGTGTTCTAATCTATCAAGATCTATTTTTTATTTTACAATATGTGTTTGATTTGAAACCCTAGATACTCCTCCAAGGCCCAGCATTGAGATCTCAGGTGATCTGAAGGAGAATCAGTCTGTCACTATAACCTGCTCAGCTATCACTCCCTGTCCACACTCCCCTCCTGAACTCACCTGGACTCTCCAACAAGACCCTCACAACAAAATAGAGGAAAACCCAGATGGAACCTTCACAACTAAAATCCCGAAGACCTTCACTAAGTCAGACGAACATGATGGATTCAACATCACCTGTTCAGCCAGATATCCTGTAAATGAAGGAAAAGACAACAAGACAGCAGAGAAGAGAATGAAGCTCAGTGTTTCATGTAAGATAATAAGTGTTTGTTATTGGATCCTGTCAGCAAATGATGATTCATGGGATGATTTTAATGAATAAAGTGAATCTCACATTTTCCTCAGATGCTCACAACGACACCTCAGTGTCCATCAGCTCTGTCAGCTCGCTACAGTGGGGTTCAGCTTTTGGAGGGATCCTTGTCATCATACTCATCTGCCTTGTTATCTGTGTTTGGTAAGTTAATTAGTTAAATTAATTCAGTTTCTGGCAATAAAGTTTCACCTAAACCTATGTTGGTAACCCTGAGGGCATGGATGAGTATATGATCTGTCAGTTTTGCTCATTTCTGCACCTGTTCTGTGACTTGACTTTGACAAAACCTTAGTTTCAATCTTGATTTTCTTTCCACTGATGCACATTCAACTATGTCTGTCTCCAATCAGTCCTTACTGTCTGTTGGCAGCACACTATTTATTTAACCTGAAACAGACAGTACAATAATTATTCTGACAGCTCTCTCATGTCTTCCAGGTGGTTTAAGTCGAAACGTCCACAAACTCAGGTGAATATTAAACTTCATTGTACAGTGTGTGTTGTGAATATTTTAAATCTGCTCACAGTGAATATGTCGAAAGCATCGGTCTTAATACTAAGTTGACAATCTTTGAGAGGTTAAATAATAAGAAGCATGACAAATGTGATGCAACTGTAAGCAATCATCCTCCAAAATCCCAGACAGATATTATTTTTTTTACTTTTTTTAAGTTTAGATCTGAAATTGGCTAAAGTTGGAGCACATTCATTATCATCAGGATGCTGGTTTAATCTGTTTATAGCATGGTAGCTAAAAGAGTTTGGTTCTGACTCGAGACACTAGCTGCTTTCTAAAAGTCAACATTTGTATTCTTCACACATATCAGAAACACATTTTGACATGATTTATAAACTAGCAGCAGCACTTTAAAATCTATTTTATAGCTTACTGTAAGCTAGTGTAAAGATTTAAGAACATGAGGAATATGCACCAGCTGTTATTATACATAAATGGAGATTAATGCCTCACTTCATTAAAACAGTTTCTTACATGGAGATTAGTTCTCAGCTACTATATATTTATAGTAACTCCAAGGTGTAAGTGTTTAGTAACTGAGTTAACTGATTTTAATCTGTATGAATACTCTCTGAAACACATTCTCTAAGTCTGCTAAAGTCATAGATACATTTACAAATAATTGGTAGTTAGTACATTAGGAATGACTTGTTCTTAACTTTAGTCTATATTGTTTTAAAGAAAATAGATGAAACATTGAAGTGGTTAAGAAACAGGAAAATTAGCCACCTCCACCCACCCATGTATGTGAGAAATAAAAAAATAGTGTAGCTTACTCTTCTTCATAGTTTTCTGTGGTCATCCTTTTGTACAATTGCATTGTGCTTTGATAAGTATATGAATACAAAATGTTTGCCTTTAGTCTTTATAATGTAACCTGAGCGATAACTTTGAGTCTTTCCTCCTTGTTGCAAAATCAACTTTCTTATCTTGATTTAACTGAAGGAAATAAGTTTCCATCCATATTATTTGTTTAGATTTGGACGTTACTTGGATAGCTATGATAAGCAGTCTTTTTGTCTTTCATGATTTGGCCTAGTGGAAGCACACAGAGGTTGAATAATCGAGGCCCAAGAATCGAACCCTGGGGGACTCCACTCTCTGAATAATGATCACTAAGGGCATCAGCATAGCCCCTACTTTTCAAGATATGGCCAGACTCTAGTGAAGGTTGTAATTTAGTGTAATTTTTCAGCCAGTCTAGAAATACTGTACAACAATATTAAAGGTTGCACTGTAATCTAGCAGCAACTAATTTAACCTGAATTACTGTTCAGACGTATCATTTAACACCTTTAACACCTTTTTTCTCACAGACTCAAAGAGGTGACGAGCTGACTCTTCAAATGCCAGCCAGCAAAACAGAAGAAGACATCCATTATGGAGAGATCGACTTCTCCAAGCGGAGACCTGAACCGTCCTCGGCCTTGGAGCAGGACGGTGGACAGCAGCAGGATACACTGTATGCACAGGTCAACGTGTCCGAGACAGCGAGCAGCTTAAGACAGGCTGCTGACGTCCCAGAGGATCTCTACGCTCAAGTGAAGAAAAAATAAGTGTTATTTTGTGATCATGTTTGGGTGGTATTTGTAATATACCTTTATTTTTTACTTATAGAAAATGTTTTATATGTCAGTTATTGTAGTGAAAGACACTGGAGAGGAAAATGCAATCTTCACTGGCCACAATTAAATAAAGGAGAACTCAAATCCTCCACACATTGCAGCTCAAATAGTTTTGCCATCAAGATATAATAAATCATATGTGTGAACTGACCTCATATGACTGTTGCTGTGCAATTAGCAATCTGTACATCAGATCAGTGCAAGTATAAGTCCGAAAGGCTCTTAATGGGGAACTATTCTAAATGGTGACATGAGAAGAAGCAGTTCACACATTAACAATGTACTACAAGATTATATTGTAGTATTATATACCGTTTTTTTGTATATACATGTGTATAAGCCTGCTGAATTAAAAGCACTAAAAGCATTTGAAGTGAACAAAGCGTTTTAATCACTGAGGTTCTCTCATCAGCACGGCAATGCAGAGCAGCAGTGATACAGACTGTGCACAAGTCATCATAAACTCTGTGCTACCTACATGTGTGAAATACACTTTAGAAGAAGTTGAGGCATGATGTTGGTATTAATAAATATTCTTTTCAGTTCTACAAGGAAACATAGACACCTCACAGCCAAAGAGAAGTGGTGGGATGTAAACTAGTCAAGTCATGAACAGAGCGCTGAGAAAAAGCTGAGAACTGAGTAAAAAGGGGAAGTTGGTTGGCTGGGTTTTATCGACAAGTCCTTCTGCAGGATCGTCATAGCGACAAAACATCTTCATCAGTCCAGAATTGTGTTTATTATTCACTTATTGACTATTTACTCTTTGACGTGTAACACTTTCTGATGATCTTGACTTGTCGTTTGCTCCTCTGGATTTAAGCTGAGTGTAGGCCTGCAGGATACGAGTAAAATCTGAGATGTGCGATAACATTGTTCAGCATTGTGACAACAAATAAACAAATATTGAAGTTTGCATATTAGTTATACATTTCCTACGTCAGCCTGGTAGAGGGAGGAGGGGCTGCTTTGTCTCAGCCAGCTGCTTAGTTTTTCAACTATTTTAAGATATGTGGAAAACTAAGCTAAACAGTTAGACTACATACAGACTGCTTTTGTTTTAGCTTGTGTAGCCGAGGGTTACGTTGCAGCTATACTTTATGAAGGTAATAAAATAATAGCAACGAGGCTCTATATCAGGGGTGCCCAATACGTCGATCGCGATCTACCGGTCGATCGCAAAGGTAGTGTGGGTAGATCGCATGGCATTAAAAAAAAAAAAAAAAAAAATTTTTTTTTTTTTTAAATAGACGTCAGCCAACAAATTGCAACACTGTTTCACCTGAACTCATCTGGAGTGGAGGATGAGATTTTGACACTACAAGCTGACATTCAGCTTAAGTCCAGGGCTCATGGACAGTTCTGGAACTTACTCACAGAGGAAAAGTACCTCAACATGAGGAAATGTGCTACCTCCTTGACTGCATTATTCGGCTCCACTTATTTATGCGAGTCAGCCTTTTCCCACATGAAGATTATGAAGTCCAAATACCGTTCCACCTTGACTGATGATCATTTGGAAATGTGCTTGAGGCTGGCTATCAGCAGCTACTGTCCGGACTATTCATCCCTGGCTGATTCCATTCAGTGCAAGTCATCAGAGTAAGGTAATGACAAAAAATGTACAGAGTTATATTGTACAATATGGGTTCATGCAGTTATGCAAGGTACACCAACATATATTGTACATATAAAGAATACTCAATATATTTATAAATAAATATATGTTTGGCATTTTTATAGTAGGTAGATCATTTTGACTTTGTCATTTTATAAGTAGCTCGCATGCTGAAAAAGTGTGTGCACCCCTGCTCTATATAGTCTGCACCAAGACGGCAACAACTTCATTAACCTTGTCAACAACAGCGCGTCACCACTTCACCACTTCCGTATTTGCTAACATTAATGAGAAGTTGCATGTTTAAAAATAAGAAATTCAGCATGAGTACATCTAGACCTTTATCTAAACTAACTGGATCACTTGATAGTTGACAGTAAACGACATGCAGATATACATTATAAATCTCTGTTGGCTAACAGTGAAGGTTACAGCAACAACACAGTATACAGCTGCTACGTATTAACTTGTATTATCTGAGCTTTCCTACAGAAAAAACAGCTGTTTGTTGTATAATAAATTACTCTTTGGTTATATGATCTGATATGATGAACACTGGCTATCTGTACTGATGGTTTCAAATCATCCTCCTTTGTAATAACAAAACAGTACCACAACAACTAAACTACTTGTAATAAAACTCCCTGTATAGAGTGCTCCAGGGATGACGTATTTTTGTAGGCCAGCCAGGAAGTTAGCATCGCCCTGGTTCCCTCGACAAAATGCCAATGGGATTTTTACATTGGGTAAAAAGCTAACATTAGGCTATAAATAAACTACACCACGGTCACATGAGCACGAGTATAAACAACGAGGCTGTAATGGCGGACGAGTCGGCATGATGACGTTTAGTAGTCTTAGTAGTCTCCAAGAACTACAGGAGAAGATAATATCGACAAAAACAAGAGGAACCAGCAGCATAACTGTTCGGCCCCTAATAAGGCATACAGGCTTGCTGTGAGTCATGTGATCAAAATAATCTTTGAGAATAAATATGTCATTTGCACCCTGATGAGATCAAGTTGTCTCAAAAGATGACTTCCTCATTCACAGGGAGCGAACAGGAGGAGCCAAGACTTCTTCTTCTTCTTTTTCTGCAGTATTTCAGTCATTTCATGTTTGCTTGTATATCACAACGGCTTAGCAGGGAAGTCGGGTAGCTACTGGGTCTGTTGCAGTTCTGCTGACATTCACATATTATCTGATTTTAAAACTAATTGTTTCTTCGTTTTATCTGCCGGCTCCTTTGGTAAGGTAACATGTTACTGCTTTTATGTTTAACTCAGAGAGGTTTTTTTTATTTTGCTGCTTTTCATGAACTCTACTTTTATTTGTTGGGTTTTGTTTTAGCAGAAACATCATAAACTCACACTGGATCATTTTATATTTTAACTGTTTTTAACTCTGCAGAGATTATTAATCACTATTATAACACAGTAATATCAGGTTGTACACGGAGAGTTCCTGGTTTGAATGTATTAAGTTGAGGTGGCCTTTAAAGAACATGAATGCTTCATTTAAAAGATGTTTTATGAAAAGTAACTTTTTGTCAAATCCAGGTGATGAGTGTCATTTCAGTCCAGTCTGTGAAAATGGTGACAGCCATCGTGTTACTGAGCGTCTTCTTAGTTTCAGGTGAGCTGTTTGTTCAGTCACTTTTATTTGGAGACGTTACTTTTTCCAACTGTTCATGCTCTGTCTGCAAAGTGAAATGTTTCATACTGACATTGTTAAAAAGACCAAACATGCTGCTGCTGAATTACAGTTTGTGCATCATGAACTTTCTCTTCATGCAGATTTTACTCCACAATTTGTTCATCATGAGTCTGTTTCACAGGTGCATTGGCTTTTTGTCCTGAAAGAACAGCCCTGGTTATTACTGCACCAAAGCAGATGGAAGCACTGAGTGGATCTTGTCTGCAAATCCCATGTAACTTTACAGTTAAACCAGAAGAGGAATTCAACAGCACAAGATCAACCTTCGGAGTGTGGATTAAAAGTAGCAAAGATTTTGCCAAAAATCCAAATAATGTGATTTTCCACAGTAGCTGGATGGATAATATCTATCCAATGAATCTTACTGGAGACCTGAGTCAGAAAAACTGCACCACTTTATTTTCCAGTGTAAACACAAGTTACACAGACAGGTACTTCTTCAGAATTGAGAACGGACCATTCAGGGCAACAGCTTCTTGTGATCCTCTTCAAATAACAGTCATAGGTAAGAGAGCTTTGTTTTTTATCATTGAGTCTATAACGTTATTGTTTAGAATAAAAAGTGAAAGTTGCAACTTCTTAATTTTGGAGGTTTTTCACTTTGCCATGAATTTAAATTCTGATTAAACACTGATTCTGTTGTTAAAGTTTGACATTAAAATGGTCACATTTTGGGATATTAAAAGTAAACCTTAGACACTTTATGCATTTTCAATACAAGATTGTCACCTTCTGTGTCAGCTTTGGTTTTTAAAGAGTTCTATCTATAATAAACTATTTTTTATTGTACAATCTGTGTTTGATTTAAAACCCCAGATTCTCCTCCGTGGCCCAGCATTGAGATCTCCGGTGATCTGAAGGAGAAGCAGTCGGTCACTATAACCTGTTCAGCTTTCACTCCCTGTCCACACTCCCCTCCTGAACTCACCTGGACTCTCCAACAAGACCCTCACAACAAAATAGAGGAAAACACAGATGGAACCTTCACAACTAAAATCCAGAAGACCTTCACTCTGTCAGACGAACATGATGGATTCATCATCACCTGTTCAGCCAGATATCCTGTAAATGAAGGAAAAGAAGTCAAGACAGCAGAGGAGAGAACGACGCTCAGTGTTTCATGTAAGACAATAAGTGTTTGTTATTAGATCCTGTCAGCACATGATGATTCATGGGATGATTTTAATGAATAAAGTTAATCTCACATTTTCTTCAGATGCTCCCAAAGACACCTCAGTGTCCATCAGTCCATCAGGTTTGGTGTCAGCAGGTAGTCTGGTGAACCTGACCTGCTCCAGCAGAGCCAATCCTCCCGTCAGCTTCACCTGGTTCAAGACCAGCAAAGACGGACCTGTCAATGTATCTGAAGGAGACTTTTACAGCTTCAAGGTGACCTCTGTGACAGATAAAGAATATTATTACTGTGTGGCCACAAATGATCTCGGTAATCAGACGTCATCACGGATTAATAATGCAGGTAAATGTAGAACTGAACTGAATCTGTTTAATTTAATGTTATCTGCTCTCTTCTCTTTTCTGTTTTTCTCATTTTCTGTATTGCTTTGTTTGTTTGTTTGTTTGTTTGTTTGTTTGTTTGTTTGTTTGTTTGAGTACCCTGTAAAACACCTTTTATTGCATTTGTATGAAATGATGCTATAAACCAGTTTATGTTTGAGGTTAACAGAAGGAATTCAGGTTGATGATGTTTTAGAGCCGTAACATTTCCCATTAAGGAGAAGGTGACCATGCTGTCTTGTTACAGATAATCCAGAGTTTGGGGCTGTCGTCTACGTTACACTGAAGATCCTGGGAATCGTAGCGCTCTACAGTACAATCATCATCTTTGAGTGGTGAGACAAACTTTTCTATGATATGGTCATTTGCAGCTAAAGACTTATTGGTCTCTTTGAAAAGTTAATTCATTACTTTTATTCCTTCGTTTCCTTTTCTTTCAGGTGGTTTAGATCAAGATGCTGCAACAAACCAGTGAAGGTGAGCAACAGGTACTTTATTCCCTCAACAATAAAATGTGCTGCTGGCATTTCTCTTCAAACCGCAGTAAACTCACTGCAGAGCATTTAACACCTCTCTCTCTCTCTCTGTCTCTCTCTCTCTGTTGTTTCATGTCCACAGGACGCAGTAGAAGCAGACTATGTCAACAGAGTGATTGAGATCGAAGCATCGTGAAGGAGAAGAAGATGATGTCATGTTCACCATAGATGGAATATTTCTCTATTTCTTATTCAGCTAGTTCTTCAATATTAAATGGCTTTACTTTGCAGACGATTTGTAAGATGAACAGAGTGCAAACAGGGCATTAGATAACATGAATATAATATATAGCAGCTTCATCATTAGTTTGTGTAAGATTGTGCTGATTTATGGCATTCTTATGGTAATTATTTTTCATTGCCTCAACGGGATTTCTTTGCATGTGAATATATATATGTTTGACTAAAGGACAGTTAAATTCAGGTGATGAGGAAGCAGAAAGTGTTAATTTTGATCAGGTATTTTCTCATTTGTGTTTATACATATGTAAGTATGAGACTGCTGAATTAAAAGCATTAAAACCATTTGAAGTGAACAAAGCGTTTTAATCACTGAGGTTCTCTCATCAGCACGGCAATGCAGAGCAGCAGTGATACAGACTGTGCACAAGTCAGCATAAACTCCGTGCTACCTACATGTGTGAAATACACTTTAGAAGAAGTTGAGGCATGATGTTGGTATTAATAAATCCTCTTTTCAGTTCTACAAGGAAACATAGACACCTCACAGCCAAAGAGAAATGGTGGGATGTAAACTAGTCAAGTCATGAACAGAGCGCTGAGAAAAAGCTGAGAACTGAGTAAAAAGGGGAAGTCGGTTGGCTGGGTTTTATCGACAAGTCCTTCTGCAGGATCGTCATAGCGACAAAACGTCTTCCTCAGTCCAGAATTGTGTTAATTATTCACTTATTGACTATTTACTCTTTGACGTGGAACACTTTCTGAGGAACTTGACTTGTTAGTTTGCTCCTCTGGATTTAAGCTGAGTGTAGGCCCGCAGGATATGAGTAAAATCTGAGATGTCCGATAACATTGTTCAGTTTTGCGATGACAATATGACTTGTAATAAATAAATAAATATTGAAGTGTTCATATTAGCTGTACATTTCCCACGCCCTGTCAACAACAGCACTTCACCACTTCTGTATTTGCTAACATTACTGAGAAGTTGCATGTTTAAAAATAAGAAATTCAGCATGAGTACATCTAGATCTTTATCTAAACTAACTGGATCACTTGATAGTTGACAGTGAACGACATGCAGATATACATTATAAATCTCTGTTGGCTAACAGACAGGGTTACAGCAAAAACACAGTATACAGCTGTTACGTATTAACTTGTATTATCTGAGCTTTCCTAAAGAAGAAACAGCTGTTTGTTGTATAATAAATTACTCTTTGGTTATATAATCTGATATGATGAACACTGGCTATCTGTACTGATGGTCTCAAATCATCCTCCTCAGTAATAACAAAACGGTACCACAACAAGTAAACTACTCGTAATAAAACTAAACTAAAATAAATAAACTACCCCACGGTCGCATGAACGTGAGTATAAACAACGAGGCTCTAATGGTGGACGAGCTGGCATGATGACGTTTTGTAGTCTTAGTAGTCTCCAAGA
This sequence comes from Sebastes umbrosus, assembly GCF_015220745.1. NCBI lineage: Eukaryota > Metazoa > Chordata > Actinopteri > Perciformes > Sebastidae > Sebastes > Sebastes umbrosus. The sequence continues at coordinate 17,106,641 of NC_051289.1, forward strand.
ACTACAGGAGAAGATAATATTGACAAAAACAAGAGGGACCAGCAGCATAACTGTTCAGCCCCTAATAAGGCATACAGGCTTGCTGTGAGTCATGTGATAAAAAATAATCTTTGAGAATGAATATGTCATTCACACCCTGATGAGACCAAGTTGTCTCAAAAGATGACTTCCTCATTCACAGGGTGTGAGCAGGAGGAGTGAAGACTTCTTCTTTTTCTGCAGTATTTCAGTCATTTCATATTTGCTTTTATATCACAACGGCTTAGCAGGGAAGTCGGGTAGCTACTGGGTCTGTTGCAGTTCTGCTGACATTCACAAATTGTCTGATTTTAAAACTAATTGTTTCTTCGTTTTAGCTGCCGGCTCCTTTGGTAAGGTAACATGTTACTGCTTTTATGTTTAACTCAGAGACGATTTTTTATTTTGCTGCTTTTCATGAACTCTACTTTTATTTGTTGGGTTTTGTTTTAGTAGAAACATCATAAACTCACACTGGTTCATTTTATATCTAAACTGTTTTTAAATCTGCAGATATTATTAATCACTATTATAACACAGTAATATCTGATTGTACACGGAGAGTTCCTGGTTTGAATGTATTAATTTGAGGTGGCTTTAAAAGAACATGAATGCTTCATTTAAAAGATGTTTTATGAAAAGTAACTTTTTGTCAAATCCAGGTGATGAGTGTCATTTCAGTTCAGTCTGTGAAAATGGTGACAGCCATCGTGTTACTGAGCGTCTTCTTAGTTTCAGGTGAGCTGTTTGTTCAGTCACTTTTATGTGGAGACGTTATTTTTTTCAAACTGTTCATGCTCTGTCTGCAGTGAAATGTTTCATACTGACATTGTTAAAAAGACCAAACATGCTGCTGCTGAATTACAGTTTGTGCATCATGAACTTTCTCTTCATGCAGATTTTGCTTCACAATTTGTTCATCACGAGTCTGTTTCACAGGTGCTTTGGCTGATTGTCCTGAGGAGTCAGCCCTATTCATTACTGCACCAAAGCAGATGGAAGCACTGATTGGATCCTGTCTGCAAATCCCATGTAACTTTAGTCGTAACATAACCGCTAAAGAGACATTTGACGGTACAAGACCAACCTTCGGAATGTGGATTAAAAGTAGCAAAGATTTTGCCAAAAATCCAAATAATGTCATTTTCAACAGTAGCGGGATGGATAATATCTATCCAATGAATCTTACTGGAGACCTGAGTCAGAAAAACTGCACCACTTTATTTTCCAGTTTAATCACAAGTTACACAGACGAGTACTTCTTCAGAATTGAGAACGGACCATTCAGGGCAACAGCTTCTTGTAATCCTCTTCAAATAACCGTCATAGGTAAGAGAGCTTTGTTTTTTATCAGTCAGTCTAAAACGTTAATGTTTAAAATAAAAAGTGAAAGTTGCAACTTTTAATTTTGGAGGTTTTTCACTTTGCCATGAATTTAAATTCTGATTAAACACTGATTCTGTTGTTACAGTTTGACATTAAAATGGACAGATTCGGGGATATTAAAAAGCAAACCTTAGACACTTTATGCATTTTCAATACAAGATTGTCACCTTCTGTGTCAGCTTTGGTTTTTAAAAAGTGTTTTTATCTATCATGATCTATTTTTTATTGTACAATCTGTGTTTGATTTGAAACCCCAGATTCTCCTCCGAGGCCCAGCATTGAGATCTCAGGTGATCTGAAGGAGAATCAGTCGGTCACTATAACCTGCTCAGCTTTCACTCCCTGTCCACACTTCCCTCCTGAACTCACCTGGACTCTCCAACAAAACCCTCACAACAAAATAGAGGAAAACACAGATGGAACCTTCACAACTAAAATCCAGAAGACCTTCACTCTGTCAGACGAACATGATGGATTCATCATCACCTGTTCAGCCAGATATCCTGTAAATGAAGGAAAAGACAACAAGACAGCAGAGGAGAGAACGACGCTCAGTGTTTCATGTAAGATAATAAGTGTTTGTTATTGGATCCTGTCAGCACATGATGATTCATGGGATGATTTTAATGAATAAAGTGAATCTCACATTTTCCTCAGATGCTCCCAAAGACACCTCAGTGTCCATCAGTCCATCAGGTTTGGTGTCAGCAGGTAGCCTGGTGAACCTGACCTGCTCCAGCAGAGCCAATCCTCCCGTCAACTTCACATGGTTCAAGACCAGCAAAGACGGACCTGTCAGTGTATCTGAAGGAGACTTTTACAGCTTCAAGGTGACCTCTGTGACAGATATAGAAGGTTATTACTGTGTGGCCACAAATGATCTCGGTAGTCAGACGTCATCACGGATTAATAATGCAGGTAAATGTCGAACTGAACTGAATCTGTTTAATTTAATTTAATCTGCTCTCCTCTCTTTTCTGTTTTTCACTTGTTCTGTTTTAGTTTTTTTTATGAAATGACCTTATACAAATAATGGTTACACCTGTATTGTTACATGTCTACATTTCACCTGTTTTCTTTTTGTCACCTGGTTTTGTGTTTCTATGAACAGAGAGCTCTGTCAGCTCGCTACAGTGGGGTTCAGCTCTTGGAGGGATCCTTGTCATCATACTCATCTGCCTTGCTATCTGTGTTTGGTAAGTAAATTAGTTAAATTAAATTCAGTTTCTGGCGCTAAAGTTTCACCTAAACCTATGTTGGTAACCCTGAGGGCATGGATGAGTATGTGATCTGTCAGTTTTGCTCATTTCTGCACCTGTTCTGCGACTTGACTTTGACAAAACTTTAGTTTCAATCTTGATTTTCTTTCCACTGATGCACATTCAACTATGTCTGTCTCCCATCAGTCCTTACTCTCTATTGGCAGCACACTATTTATTTAACCTGAAACAGACAGTACAATAATTATTCTGACAGATCTCTCATGTCTTCCAGGTGGTTTAAGTCGAAACGTCCACAAACTCAGGTGAATATTAAACTTCATTGTACAGTGTGTGTCGTGAATATTTTAAATCTGCTCACAGTGACTATGTCGAAAGCATCTGTCTTAATACTAAGTTGACAATCTTTGAGAGGTTAAATATTAAGAAGTACAACAAATGTGACAAAACAACCTGTTAGCAACATGCTGTGTTTGGAAACTGTAAGAAATATAAACTTTTTTAAGTTTAGATCTGAAAATGGCTAAAGTTGGAGCACCCTGTCATGCAATGAGAATTTCAACAAATATAACAAAAAATGTATTTGAACAACACTATCAATCCTACCTTAAAGTGTTATTCAATAACTATGTAAACTGGGAAGATTAAAAATGAAATTGCATAAAAATAACGAAATGTATATCAAATTACCAAAGGTTATGACATTAGCCTAATTAAATAAAACCAAAATAACGTCAGTTTTGTTAGCATAACCTTAATTGTTATTTCCCACTCATTTTAATCTGTATGAATACTCTCTGAAACACATTCTCCAAGTCTGCTAAAGTCATACATACATTTACGAAGGTCTGGTAGTTAGTACATTAGGAATGACTTGCTCTTGCCTTTAGACTATATTTTTTAAAGGAAGATGAAATGTTGAAGCGGTTAAGAAACAGGAACATTACCCGCCTCCGCCCACCCCGCCCATGTAAGTGAGAAAAAACAAACAAACAAGTAGTGTAGCCTACTCTTCTTCATAGTTTTCTATGGTCATCCCTTTGTACAATTGCATTGTGTTTTGATAAGTATATGAATACAAAATGTTGGCCTTTAGTCTTTATAATGTAACCTGAGCGATAACTTTGAGTCTTTCCTCCTTGTTGAAAAATCAACTTTCTTATCTTGATTTAACTGAAGGAAATAAGTTTCCATCCATATTATTTACTTGGATCTGGTCGTTACTTGGATAGCTATGATAAGCAGTCTTTTTGTCTTTTATGATTTGGCCTACTGGAAGCAAACAGAGGTTGAATAATCGAGGCCCGAGAATCGAACCCTGGGGGACTCCACTCTCTGAATAATGATCACTAAGGGTGACAGCATAGCCCCTACCTTCAAGATATGGCCAGACTCTAGTGAGGGTTGTAATTTAGTGTAATTTTTCAGCCAGTTTAGAAGTACTTTACAACAATATTAAAGGTTGCACTGTAATCTAACAGCATCAACTAATTTAACCTGAATCAGTATTCAGACGTATCATTTAGCACCTTTTTTCTCACAGAGTCAAAGAGGTGACGAGCTGACTCTTCAAATGCCAACCAGCAAAACAGAACAAGACATCCATTATGGAGAGATCGACTTCTCGAAGCGGAGACCTGAACCGTCCTCGGCCTCGGAGCAGGACAGTGGACAGCAGCAGGATACGCTGTATGCACAGGTCAACGTGTCCCAGACAGCGAGCAGCTTAAGAAAGGCTGCTGACGTCCCAGAGGATCTCTACGCTCAAGTGAAGAAAAAATGAGTGTTGTTTTGTGATCATGTTTGGGTTGGATTTGTAATATACCTTTATTTTTTACTTATACAATAAGTTTTATATGTCAGTTAGTGTAGGAAAAGACACTTGAGAAGAAAATGCAATCTTCACTGGCCACAGTTAAATAAAGGAGAACTAGCAATCTGTACATCAGATCAGTGGAAGTATAAGTCTGAAAAGGCTCTTAATGGGGAACTATTCTAAATAGCGACATGAGAAGCAGTTCACACATTAACAATGTACTACAAGATTATATTTTTTGGAAAGGTTTGTGTAATTTTGTGATATTTTACAGATCATTTTTAACAAAGCATATTTAATCTCATTTAGTTATATATTCTTTTTCTTTCATATTTTGTGTCCCGCATTTTATTTGTATTTTAATTACTTAAGAAAATAAACATGAGACACAGTTTCTGCATTTGAAGATATTTATTCATTGCACTGTAATAAAAACCATGAAATACAACTTCTAAAAAATACCTATTAATCTCAGTTGCATTTATTGGTCCAACATTTCACATAATTGTGTGTAAACATCACCTGAAATCAAACAAATTAATCACAAACATTACAAAAGTGGCAAGATGAATTATGCATAGTAATTCCCAATGGGAACCTACTACGGTGTTTTGGAGAAGTTAATGGACTTCTGATATATATATATATATATATCTATTTGAATATCAAGCTCAAAGGGCATTTCATGAGACTCAGTCAATGGTGTACTAAAAGATCTGGTACTAAAATTTATTGAAAAACATTTTATGAGTAAAAATGTTAAAACTTTATCTACTTTTTGTCAGAATTTTGCCAAAAAAAAAGATCTTTGGGCCTCAGCTTGTAAACATTGTATTGTTTAAAGTCTCAAAAGGCACCATGAGGCTATGTTGATTGTGCTTTAGTACCATGCCAGGTCTTGTGAGTGAATGGAGGTATCGACATTAGCTTCTCTACATAAGTTTGACGTCACAGAAATCTAACCTTCAAACATCCCTCCTACCACCAACCTCGCACCAGTCTCCATCAAGGTTACAGCATTAGTGTGAAGTCGTATCACAAGTTATTGCAGTGTAGATTATTAGCTTTTTATCTCTGATATTTAATTCTTAAAAGAAATCTCTTCATTAAAGAGAGAAGCAAGAGTCACTGGCTGTGTCTTCATGCAAACAGGAAGTTAACTACTAGCCAGCTTTTTATTCAACCTATGATTGAACAAATACATGTCTACCTTTTCTGAAAGGTTTTTTCTCAACATATAACATGGAGATCCCAAAATGTGGCTTCCATAAACCATCTTTGACTGCATTGTTTCTAAGCCACAGTGACCTGTCAGCATAAAACCCAAACTGTGTTCTCTGTGTATATAAACCCAGCCAGTGACTCTGATTGCACCCTAATGATCTGAATGCTGAGTCAACAGTGACTACCTCCCTGTTTCTGGATGAACTTCCTGTCAGTAGCGTTTTATTTGTGCACTCTGTCCTCCAGCGCCTTCAGCTCGGCCTCCACCTGAGCCGGCAGATCAGCTCCGACTTGCTGAGTGAAGTAGGCTCTCAGCTCCTTCGTCTCCTTCTGCCAGAAAGGCTTGGGCACGTCGAACAGGGCGCCCATATCCACGCTGCCGGTCAGGCCTTTAGTGTCGATGGCGCCGTCCTCCGGCAGCCAGCCGATGATGCTCTTCTTGGCCGCCTCGTCCTCCCTCTCCCGGCTGCAGCGCTTGAAGATCCACTCCAGCGCGCGGGCGTTTTCGCCGAAGCCTGGCCAGAGGAAGGCGCCGGTCGCGGGGTCCTTCCTGAACCAGTTGACGTGGAAGATCTTGGGCAGGTGGGTGGGGGCCTTTCGGTTCTGCATGCTCAGCCAGTGAGCGAGGTAGTCGCCAAAGTTGTAGCCGAAGAACGGCCGCATGGCAAAGGGGTCGTGCATAATCATCTTGCCTGAAGGATAAAGAATTGGCTTTAGTAATAGTCAGAATAACGTCCTTATCATCCCATTATCTTAAAACATCTCATCGCCAGAACAATTAATGTATTTACAGGAATTTAGACCACAGGGAGATCAGGTGTGTCAGTTTGTACCTTTGTGTTCAGCAGCTGCCGTGGCCTCAGACCTCATGGAGGCTCCAACAAAGACTCCGTGTTGCCAGTTGAAAGACTCGTAGACCAGAGGGACTCCTGAGAACAGCAACATTTTATCACGTTTAATGCACAGCTACTTGTGTGTGACGACTCAAACGTGTAATATGCTAAAGGGCAAGACAACACAATTTTACATAATGTTTCTAGGCTTCCTTTTCTGGTTGCAATGTAAGATAGACATGTAGAGGAAGTTAAAGGGGAACTACACCCATTTTCAAAATTCATACATATTATTCCCATGGTCTAAGACAGTCCAAAAAATATTAGTAAACATGAACAACTCTCTCCAAAATCCAAAACTAGAGTGCTATAACTCAAATTTGTGATGTCATTGGGTATAAAGTGTGGAGCTGCTCCATAGACAATGAAATGGAAGAGTAGTAGGAGTATATGGGAACATTTTCTGTTTCACAACCGACAACTCTATGATAGAATAAAGCTCATTTGGGTATAAAAAAGAAAACAAACATTCTGTGGATCCATGAAATCACTCTCCCATTCATTGTCTATGGAGCAGCTGCAGACTTTTTACCCTATGACATCACAAGTTTTACTTCTCTGATTTCTTGCTTTGAGAGAGAGCAGCTCATGTTCACAAATATGGATTGAACTTTACTAGGCCATGAAAATAACATATTAGAAATTTAGGTGGTGTTCCCCTTTAAGCTAATTTAGCTTACTTCCCTCTGTGACAGTCAAAGAAGACTAACAACTAAATGCTTCAAATGTGAAATGGTCAAATAAAGTCTGTGACTATTTGTAGAAAATCTCTCCATGTTGTGTGAGAGCAACACGAACCTTCCGGCCTCCTGCCACCGAAGATGATGGCGTCGATGGGAACGCCCTCCTCGCTCTCCCACCGGGGGTCAATGATGGGACACTGGGACGCCGGGGCACAGAAGCGGGAATTGGGGTGGGCACACTGGGTTGAGCTTCCTTTTGTACAAAGAGGAAACCAGAGTTTATTATATCTTCAGTGCTGTTCATGTTATTTAATGTCACAGTAATTAGTAATCTACATCTGAATATCATAGTTTATATCAGGGGTTCTCAACCATTTGGGTACTTAAGGCCCACTTTTGATTGTTAAAAAAATTCCGATGACCACTTCTCCAAATAAATGAGAAAAAAAACACAGCACGACAAAAAAGGAGAAAAATAAACTGGGCTGTAAATGTGTGTTCTGCCACTGTCAGCTATAATGACAAAATAAATATACGGCTTACCCTCACCTATCACTGCCTAACATTATGAATCCAGATTTAATGCATTCAGGGTCCTCACCACACGCTTTGGGAAATGGTAAATGGACTTGCATTTATATAGCGCTTTTCTAGTCTTCCGACCCCTCAAAGCACTTTACACTACATGTCAGTATTCACCCATTCATACACTGACGGCAGACGCTGCTAAGGTGCCAACTTTGCCCATCAGGATCTAATCTAAATACTCATCTCACACGCTATGCCTTCGGGAGCAATTTGGGGTTAAGTGTCTTGCTCAAGGACACATCGACATGTGCACAGCCGCCCTTGGTGCTTTTACTAGCGCAGGGTTGTCTCCCCCATCACTTTTTCATTTAAAAAAACAATCCATTTTGTATCCGAGGGAACGTTAGCTAGTTTACAGTGGCAAAACACGTTTGTCTCTACTTGTCCTGATGATGCGTCGTGATTGGTGTGGTGCTATTCAAACGTAACTGGTCATTGAAATTATGCTTTGTTTGAATTGCTATGTTTTGAGCACATTTAGATATAAAAATAACTGGCTTTGTAAATTAAAAAAATATATATATTCTTTTAATTTAATCTAACCATTTGGCAGTACCTCCACAGCCCACTACGTGGCGCTCTGAGGCCCACCAGTTGGCCCTGGCCCAGTGGTGGAGAATTGCTGGTTTATACTGTGTCTGGTCCCTCAATTTCCATAAATTGCTTTGCTCTGACATACCACTAGATGGCACTGTATACACTATGGCTGTTCATTTTACTCTTCATTTGTTAGTTTGATTTATCCAGGAAGTCTGTGATGAAAGAGATAGTAATATACAAGATGGCGTGTCAGTGACTAATTCTTAAAGTTGTGTATGAGGCCTGCTCTGTGTGGGGCCTATCAATAATCAGAACTTCTGATGTCTTTGTTGGCACAAAAACAACTGCATAATTCAAGCTAAAATTAAATCAGTAAAACTGCTGAGTATTCACTGATGTTCATTAGAAACTAAGTGGTAAAACCAATTCATCTCCTCCAGAACAGCTGAACTACCAGCAGGACTCTTTAGATTGATGTCTTTATAAAAGCCTGGGCGGTCCCGGCCGATTACCTTTCTGCCAGGTTTTTCCGTGCCAGTCTGTGAGTTTGACCCCGGCTGCGGGGGGGTCGAGGCCCTCCCACCACACTCCTCCGTCGCTGGTCTCTCCGACGTTGGTGAACACGGTGTTTTTGACGATGGTGGCCATGGCGTAGGGGTTGGTTTTGTCCGAGGTGCCGGGAGCTACGCCGAAGAAACCGTTCTCTGGGTTGATCGCTCTGAGCTTCCCTGCAGAGACAGATGGGAGGATTTACAACACCAACCTGTGGAGTAACAAAGTGATTTATATGAGTAGGAGACGTCCTCCTCCCTCTCACCTTGGCTGTCGAACTTCATCCACGCAATGTCGTCGCCCACGCACTCCACCTTCCAGCCTGGCAGAGTTGGTTTCATCATGGCCAAGTTGGTTTTACCACAGGCGCTGGGGAACGCCGCCGCGACGTAGCGCTTCACTCCCTGAGGGTTGGTAATACCCAGGATCTGAGGAGGAGAGAGAGAGTGGTGAATATCAATTCACTCAAACTGACAGAGCATCATGGCCAAACACTTTCGAAAGAACGACCATGCTTTATAGTAGTCAACAAATAAAACAGGAAATCCCTGACATTTTACAGCATGAATCTGGATTCCTCACAGAAATAAGACACTTTTAATGGAGAATAATGTGTGAAGCATGTGGCGCTGGCTTTAGGCAGCAACGTTCCACGCTCACCAGCATGTGCTCAGCCAGCCAGCCTTCATCCTTGGCGATGCGGGAGGCGATGCGGAGGGCGAAGCACTTCTTCCCCAGAAGAGAGTTTCCTCCATAGCCGCTGCCGAAGGACATGATCTGCCTGGTGTCTGGCAGGTGAGATATCAGCACCTTCTCTGGGTTACAGGGCCACGAGTTGACCAGAGGGGCTGGAGAGGAGACACAGAGGGGAAATACCAGAGAGGGAGGATTTGTAAGATCTTTTAACTTTTACAAAAGCATTAAAACAACTTGTTTCAGGTACTTAGAATTTCTACCTTTGAGGGGTAAAGGTCGTCCTAAAGAGTGCTGACAGCGGACGAACTCCGCTCCTTCGGCCAGTTTTTTCAGGACCGGAGAGCCCATGCGCGTCATGATCCCCATACTGGCCACGACGTAAGGTGAGTCCGTCACCTTCAAGCAGAGCAAAAATGTTTATCACCCTGATCTACAACCTGAAACACTCAGCGAGTAATAACCATAAAGTGCTACAGCAATTCATTAGAATACACCGCGTGATAGATTACTATAATAAATCATAGATATTTATAGGTGCAACACAGCTGGGTTATTGCTTTATTGCATTCTTTGAGAGGAGCACAGTCAGTACCTGGACACCATATTTAGTCAGAGAGGAGCCTACAGGACCCATACTGAAGGGAATCACATACATGGTCCGACCTACAGAGGGCACACAGAGAGGCATAAACACATTAATGCAGTTTATTTTTCACTACAGGCAAGATTTTTTCAATATTGACAAATGTTGAAAAGGTGGTTAGATAGAGCTCAAGAGTTCAGGGAGTGAATTTCCCATTCATTTACTCCTTAGGCACAAGACCGTGTACATAATTATCTTAAGAGTGAAGGAATTACTCATCCCGTAAACCACTGCCAATTGCGACTCGCCACCTCTGGAGTCTCCCGAAAAACAATATTTTTCCCAATAAAAAATTCACCAAAATTATGCAAAAGCATATTTTTCCAAACTAAGTGTTGTAGTACAACTATGAAGAGACCATTGATGTGTGAAGTAATTTTGATGGTACTACACTGTATAATAGTGAAGTTATGGAATATTTTTATAGCATCTCTTTTCGGCGTTGCACTTTGTAGACGGTCCCTGACCGCTTGTCTCACAGCCGGCTGTACATAGAGACCAGCTCGGAGGACGACTCGTTGTGATTAAGATGATGTTGCAGCTCGTTTTTTACCTTACTATGGTTAGAAAGAGCCGATGTTTGTGTTTTAACAATGTTTCGGTTATGAGTTATTGATCCATGAAGTTTGAATCTGTCAATATCTTTCCAACTTTACCGAAGCACATCATCTAGGGGAGCTCCGTACATCAGCAATGCGTGGACTGTCAGGAATGATTGGAAGAAGTGCTCTATGAAGTAACTTGAGGGCACAAATTAATAAAAATGTTCTCCTAGGGGTCTAGGGGGGCTCCGTACACATCTTCTGGCAACAAGGGACAAACATTTCCATCCAATAACGTACCTGCCATGCAGCCCGGGAAACGCTCCTGTCTGGCTTTCTGCCAGTCAGACTCGCTCATCCAGCTGCCCAGCTGGCTCTTCGCCCCTCCAGCAGGGATGGGGATGGTGTCCCTCTGGCTCTTGGTCACAATCACAGTCTTGCTTTCCACCCGAGCAACGTCCTTCGGGTCTGTACGCGCCAACCAACTGAAAAAAGAAGCAGGAATCTGAGCATGATGCAGAAGAACGTTGCCTTGAAGCAACACACCACCGAATGCATGTATTTGTGTGTGTGTGTGTGTGTGTGAGTGTACGGAATGTAAAGCCCTTACCAGTTCTCATATTTGGAGAGCTTCTTGACCATCCCGTCCCTCTCCAGACCTGCCAGGATGTTGGCCGCTTCCTCCGGCGTCCCCGTCACCACGTGCACACCGGCGGGCTTACATTCAGCCACCGCTCCCTTCACAAACTCGGCCACCGCCGGGGGCAGCGAGGGGATGGAGGCCAGGGACCGAACCCCGACACTTGCCCCAACGCCACCATGCCTGAAACACAACGGGCATATAAGTTATTCATTATTCTTTTGACCTTTTACTTGTGACCCAGGGACATTCCAACTAAACTGATACTCCTATACATGAAATATTACCTGCCATTCTTTGAGATGACAAGAGCATGAACAGCAGCATTTGTTGGACTTGTCATGTGCAGGATATCGGTGTTAGCAGTGCGACAGCCCTGTGATCCGTCATCTACGTAATGCTACAGCGGCCTGTGACCTCAACAGACCATGCTGTTCACTTCACTGTACATAGCATTGTTGAATTTATAGACAGACTTATCTTATCTAGATCTTATTTAATGACATTATCAAAGTAGGGAGATACATGAGTGCAGATTAACAGGATATAGTGCAGGGAGAGCGTCCTTATTGGCTCAAGGGAAGACACATTTAGTTTAGTGGGTTAAGACGAGTTCAGTCTCTTACGAGGTTAGTTTTGCTTCAGATATGACTTTTTTTGTCTCATTATCTTTGAGATTGTTCTGGTACTTTTTAAATTGTACAGTGTGTAGGTTTTGGAGGCATCTAGTGGTGTGGTTGCAGATTGCAACCAACTGGGTCCCCCTCCGCTCACTCCTCCCTTTCCAAGAATGTGCTAACGTGAACCGCCGAGTGCAAACCAGTGGTAACTCCGTTCACCTCACACGGAGGCCATCCACACCATAATAACACTACTTACTCACGTTACTACTATTTAATATTTATACCAATGGATACTGAGGAGTTGGAAGAGCACGACGAACACTTTTAACACAAGTTTAAATAAGGAGTTGGAGTTATCATGTGACAGCAGTGATAGAGAGATGCCTTTGTTGCAGATATTGGTGTAACCTGAGAGCCTTAAACTTCTCCACATAAAGAGAGGCATGCAGGGGGGTCGGCCTATTGTTTGTTAGTAGCATGATATTCACTAAACACAAGTCACTGAGAGGGCAGTAGCTATATATGCAAGCTGTTAAAACACAAGCCTGTGTGTGTGTGTGTGTGTGTGTGTGTGTATGTGCACGTCTCCTGCCTGTCTGTCCACAGCTACTGTTAGAAAACAAAGCACATACACACATCGTCTATTCTATTGTCTGTCTGTGGACAATGTGGATGACCCCAGATGACCTCTTTAAAAACGTGAAAAAAATATGACATTTAAATTCCTGTGTCCTCAAATGAGAAGCCCAGAGGAACTGCAGGAACTTCAACCGTAAATCAACCGCCATCAAAGGCTAATTTGACTGGGAATACAAATGACACCTTGTTGTTTCAAAGACAATGGGGTGAGGTCTTTCCGTCAAGTGCAGGCACGCGGCTCCCAATTGGCTGCACCGAGTGCGCCATTATGTGTAAATCACACGCACACAGACACGCACCTACTCGACACACAAGTAAATCTGGTTGGAGCGCGCGTACAAAGGGCATGAGTAGAACAGAGAGGCTCACGGTGAGAGAGACGATAACATGCAGCTCGACGGGGCAAAGAGCCGAGAGCAGACTAGTGCCAGCCTCAGGGTTCAAACTCCCTCCGAACAGGCGACCTGTACCGTGTTGATGTGGCAGCGATTAATCATGAACCACTGTGTGCTGAAAATGTATGCTCGACATATATAAATAAGAGATAATTATTACAATTTGAACAGCCACTGAATACTTAGAATTGACATTTCAAGAATTTTTGAATTTTCTTAAATATCTATGTTGAATTTTATAATCTTGACAATAATTTGGGGATGGCTGTAGATTAGGTCGTAGCCGTCATAGACGTCACCAGAGACGTCAACATCGCTTTTAGCCTGCAGTTTCAGGTCAATTTTCGTACTGTAGACTGTATTTTCTACCTGTTCACCCACCACAGTCCAGATGAGAGAAGATCTGAACGGATAAAAATATTCATCTTATTAACTTATTATTAGCAATTATACTGACAATTATTTTCATTGTCGATTAAGCTGTTGATTATTTTCTTGATTAATCGATTACTTGTTTGGTTTATAACGTGACAGAAAATGGTGAAAAATAGTCGATCAGTGTTTCCCAAAACCCAAGATGACGTCCTCAAATGTCTTGATTTGTCCACAACTCAAAAATATTCAGTTTACTGTCATAGAGGAGGAAAGACACATTTAAGAAGCTGGAATTAGAGAATTTTGACTTTTTTTTCTTAAAATATTACTAAAAAACGATTAATCGATTATCAAAATAGTTGGCGGATTACAGTAAAGTTTACAGTAAATATTCTCCATAAAAAATGCTATAATTGAACATCAGTCAAAGATAGGAAAGTAAAGCACTGTGCACTTTGTTGTGAAGATGGAAGAACAAAATTATCAGAAAGTGTCTGTACTACATTTCAAATGGCAATCCACCAAATAAGCACATTTAAACACTCTAATTTCTCTTTTTCTTAAAAGAAACACAGCTGATGTGTCTCAGTTTAGACTGTTTGATTACGATCTGAACAGATGAATGAATGAATTATTAGCTGAAAGTGAACTAAAAGAACAATAGCGTTACTGTATCATCCCAGCACCCTAGATTGACCTTTAGCCTCAGAAGACCAAAAAATAAAAGGCCCTGTGTCGGCCCTATATGTGACATTAGAGGAACCAGTCTCCTTAAATCAGTTCCAGAGAACTTTACTCTCTTCTCCCCCCGCAATAAATCAATTACCTATGCTTGCAATAATCCACCCTGTTATGCCACTAATTACTGTAATCATTCGGGTGGCGCTGAATATTATCTTCAATGTGATTAGGAAAGTAGATGAGTCGATCTGAATTTGAAATTAATAAACAGAATTGTTGATTATTTATTTGTTTGCAGAAGCACGGGACGGGCCGTGGCTGACTTGAGACAAAAGATAAAAGGATAAAAGCAGTGGGACGAGATTAGCAGCTTTGTTTCTCCTTCTTTGCATCAAAAAAGAAGCTTTTTCAGACTCTGGTGACCTTTGTTCCCAATTCCCCCCCACCCCCCGCAGGCATTTATCCTCTCATGCTTTTGTCTCTGCCACCCCGTCCCCCATACCTGATGAGGACAAGCATGCCTCCCATTTGATAACTTTAGCATCAGCTTTTAAGGAAACCTTTGAAATGCGACTGATCGGCAACATTGATAGAGGGAACATCATTCTCTATTTTTTTTAAGGGTGCAAAATAAGCCTGAAATAAAGGACGTCGTCCAGAGAGAGGTGGGGACGAGGAATGTCGAGGAACAGATAACCCTCATCTGGAATCCATTCCCCTGGCAGTCTCTAGCGACCAGCTGAGCAACTCTTCCTCCAAACATACCTCCAAGTCAGCAAGCCAATCCTCACACACCACAGCCAGACTACACCCAGCTACACTCCCCCCTCATACTGATCCTGGTCAATAGCCTCTTTGGGGCAGAGTCTAAACATGAAGCAGAGACAAGCCACAGTATCACTAAGAACATGCACACGTGCTGCATACATCACGCCATGATACAGCGAGTACCCGGGAGGAAGAAGAATACACGGAACATGCTCCATGAAATTCAGGCAAATAGAGGAGTGGTGAATGATGACTCCAGACATTAACTCTCAGGCAGAAATACAAACAAAAATGCACAGCAGCATGGGCCTCCTTGTCACTATCTCACATGTCCTACCATGGTGTCAGTCACTCGCTCACATGCATCCTTAATGAGAAAATAAAAGCAGACACACACACAATGCCATGGAGTGCTCACATTGACTCCAGGGTCCCTGTGTGATGGGGTGTTATCACAGAGCCTGGAGGGGGGGAAAGGTGTGAAGAGAAGGAATGCAGAAAGACAGGACAGGAGCCCTTTTTTCAAAATCAAATACAACTGTAGAGTGTTGTTTACCTGTAAACAGCCTACAAGTCTTTGCTCAATGTCATCTGATCTGAGATCAAGTCTGGCAAGTTTCTTGCAGCAGTCTGCTGCATAGCAAATGAATATTTAACAATGCAGCTGCTACAGGTCTTATCTCATTGTAGAAGTAGACATCATGTATTCAATTTTGTGTTAAAATGGGAGCCAATATTGTTTCGTAAGCTAATATATTAAGTGTCTGCTTCAGAAAAGTGGTGAACATTATTCCAAAGAGACCATTCGCTAAAGTAAACACCACCTAAATTAACAATTCCAATATTTTATTTCCATGGCCTAGGAGAGTTCAGTCAATATTTGTGAACATGAGCTACTCTCTCTCTCTCAAAGCCAGAAACCAGAGAAGTAAGTCTCACACTTGTGATGTCATTGGGTATAAAGTGTGGAGCTACTCCATATATAATAAATGGGCGACTGATTTTGTGGACCCACAGAATGTTTGTTCTTTTTTGTTTATACCCAAATGAGCTTTATTCTATTGTAGTGTTGCAAGTTGTGAAACAGAAAATGTACCCATATACTCCTACTACTCTTCCATTTCATTGTCCATGAAGCAGCTCCACACTTTATACCCTATGACACCACAAGTTTGAGTTTTGGCACTCTAGTTTTAGGATTTGGGAGAGAGTTGTTCATGTTTACTAATATTTTTGGACTGCCATGGGAATAACATGTATGAATTTTGGAAATGGGCACAGTTCCCCTTTAAATTACATTTAAATAGCAGATTATTTTGTTTTTTTTAGCCATTTTGTGCATTCTGAAGCACACGCTCTCTAAACATAGTACAAGCACAATGAAATGTGTTGTTCACAAAGCTAGAACACAATTTTATATCCATATTTTGGACTGACTTGGACCGTAGGAATAACATGTACGAATTTTGAAAATGGGCACAGTTGCCCTTTAAATTACATCTGAATAGCAGGTTGTTATTTTATTTTTTAGCCATTTTGTGCATTGTGAAGCACACACTCTCTAAAACTTGGTACAAGTACAATGAAATGTATGGTTCACAAAGCTGAAACACAATTTTATATCCATATTTTGGACTGACTTAGACCGCAGGAATAACATGTATGAATTTTGAAAATGGGCACAGTAGCCCTTTAAATTACATTTTGAATAGCAGATTGTTTTGGGGTTTTTTTTAGCCATTTTGTGCATCCTGAAGCACATACTCTCTAAACATAGTACAAGTACAATGAAATGTATTGTTCACAAAGTTAAAACACAATTATATATCCATATTTACGACTGTCTTGGACCGTAGGAATAACATGTATGAATTTTGAAAATGGGCACAGTTGCCCTTTAAATTACATTTAAATAGCAGATTGTTTTGGGGTTCTTTAGCCATTTTGTACATTCTGAAGCACATACTCTCTAAACATTAGCTTAACGACAATGAAATGTGTTGTTCACAAAGTTAAAACACGATTATATATCCATATTTTGGACTGTCTTGGACCGTAGGAATAACATGTATGAATTTTGAAAATGGGCACAGTTGCCCTTTAAATTACATTTAAATAGCAGATTGTTTTGGGGTTCTTTAGCCATTTTGTACATTCTGAAGCACATACTCTCTAAACATTAGCTTAACGACAATGAAATGTGTTGTTCACAAAGTTAAAACACGATTATATATCCATATTTTGGACTGTCTTGGACCGTAGGAATAACATGTATGAATTTTGAAAATGGGCACAGTTGCCCTTTAAATTACATTTCAATAGCAGGTTGTTATTTTATTTTTTAGCCATGTTGTGCATTGTGAAGCACACACTCTCTAAAACTTGGTACAAGTACAATGAAATGTATGGTTCACAAAGCTGAAACACAATTTTATATCCATATTTTGGACTGACTTAGACCGCAGGAATAACATGTATGAATTTTGAAAATGGGCACAGTAGCCCTTTAAATTACATTTTGAATAGCAGATTGTTTTGGGGGGTTTTTTAGCCATTTTGTGCATCCTGAAGCACATACTCTCTAAACATAGTACAAGTACAATGAAATGTATTGTTCACAAAGTTAAAACACAATTATATATCCATATTTACGACTGTCTTGGACCGTAGGAATAACATGTATGAATTTTGAAAATGGGCACAGTAGCCCTTTAAATTACATTTTGAATAGCAGATTGTTTTGGGGTTTTTTTTAGCCATTTTGTGCATCCTGAAGCACATACTCTCTAAACATAGTACAAGTACAATGAAATGTATTGTTCACAAAGTTAAAACACAATTATATATCCATATTTACGACTGTCTTGGACCGTAGGAATAACATGTATGAATTTTGAAAATGGGCACAGTTGCCCTTTAAATTACATTTAAATAGCAGATTGTTTTGGGGTTCTTTAGCCATTTTGTACATTCTGAAGCACATACTCTCTAAACATTAGCTTAACGACAATGAAATGTGTTGTTCACAAAGTTAAAACACGATTATATATCCATATTTTGGACTGTCTTGGACCGTAGGAATAACATGTATGAATTTTGAAAATGGGCACAGTTGCCCTTTAAATTACATTTCAATAGCAGGTTGTTATTTTATTTTTTAGCCATGTTGTGCATTGTGAAGCACACACTCTCTAAAACTTGGTACAAGTACAATGAAATGTATGGTTCACAAAGCTGAAACACAATTTTATATCCATATTTTGGACTGACTTAGACCGCAGGAATAACATGTATGAATTTTGAAAATGGGCACAGTAGCCCTTTAAATTACATTTTGAATAGCAGATTGTTTTGGGGGGTTTTTTAGCCATTTTGTGCATCCTGAAGCACATACTCTCTAAACATAGTACAAGTACAATGAAATGTATTGTTCACAAAGTTAAAACACAATTATATATCCATATTTACGACTGTCTTGGACCGTAGGAATAACATGTATGAATTTTGAAAATGGGCACAGTTGCCCTTTAAATTACATTTCAATAGCAGATTGTTTTGGGGTTCTTTAGCCATTTTGTACATTCTGAAGCACATACTCTCTAAACATCAGCTTAACGACAATGAAATGTGTTGTTCACAAAGTTAAAACACGATTATATATCCATATTTTGGACTGTCTTGGACCGTAGGAATAACATGTATGAATTTTGAAAATGGGCACAGTTGCCCTTTAAATTACATTTCAATAGCAGGTTGTTATTTTATTTTTTAGCCATGTTGTGCATTGTGAAGCACAAACTCTCTAAACATAGTACAATTACAATGAATTGCATCATTCACAAAGTTAAAAACATTTTAAATCCATAAAAAACAACACAATAAAGTCACAATAAACTCACCTTCGTATGACTCCCAGCAACAGGCACGACATGTTTTAGATGCAAAAAAATAAAATAAAACTATCTTATACAAAATAAAAAAAGTGCAAAAAAAGGCACATTTAAAGGTAGCTGCAGAGGTAAAGTGAGGATCAGAGCTGTTTGCAGCTCATATCTGATGATCTCTGAGGGGACCTTGCACTTTGCTCAACGTGGACATTCACACGAAGACACCTTTGATGTGAACCAGTGAACTGTGGACAGCATGAACACAGTGTACTGAGCAGTTCTCCGAGGGTCCCTAAACGCATCACTCTGCAGAGAGAAGTGACCGGCTCTCTGAGGAGGAGGAGCTCTACAAGTTAAATATAATTACTTCTTCGGGGGTTGTTTCCATATTGTTGTGTCCTCTCTCCTCCAAAACAACGGAGCTATACCGGCTTGTTGCCCCTCCCAAGTCAAACAAGTTTCCGCACCGCAGAACAACTAGAAACCAGCGTGGAGGAGGAACATCCGGAAGTACGAGACACATCCGGAAATAGATCTCACATGCTTGATAGTGTAGATGTGTGTTCACATGAAACTCCTCCTGAAGAGGTTTCAGGTTACAGACTAGTGCAACAACTCAAGTGTGTTACACCAGCCTATCTACTTTTACACTTCCTTGTTAAAGTGATCATGTTTTATTCAGCTACACAATGCAACAAGTGAGTATAAAATGCTCCAGGTTAGTTGTAAGTTGTACTTTTTTTTGTTTTGTTTTATTTATTTATTTATTTTTTTAACCTTTATTTAAAGGGACTGTTTGTAAGAATCAGAAATGCTTGTTAACAGCGACACTTGTGGCCGTTAAGTCAACGAAAGTCAGCGACGGGCTCATGCTTGTGCTCGCTCTACATAGACGTGAACGAGCATCGATCAAAACAGTGAGGCGACACAGGTCAGCTAAACAATTTCTTCCTTACAAAACAAAAAAACAATGAAAACAATGAATGTATGCAATATCTTTAATGTTTTTAAGTGAAATACTTCATGTTGGTTTTGTTTAATTTCTGTTGTTCTTTTATGTTTGGCACAGCTTTGTTTATGTTTTCGCTATGCTTCTTCTGTATGTAAATGTTTTTAATGTTTTCTGCTGTTATTATATATACTGTCATTTTGAAATAATAAAATAAAAATAAATCTACTTTTACACTTCCTTGTTAAAGTTATAATGTTTTATTCAGCAACAAGTGAGTATAAAATGGTCACGGTTAGTTGTAATCCATGAGAGGTCCTTTTTTTATGTTTTGATGATTGTTTCGATAAATCCTGCACAATCTATTTATGACAGTAAAGGTAAATCTGAACTGTTTTAGAATGATACGACAATACATACCCCTTAAAGCAGCTCAACTGTTTATGCATGCCATGATATTTTCACACTTGTCTTATTGTGTCACTGTATGGAGTCAGGCTTCACAGTCTCCTGTCAAACCTGTTGCATCGCTATATAAGCAAGCACTGAAAATACTGGATCAAAAGAAGATGAAATGGCACCACTGTATAATTCTGAAAAAGTATAAGCTGCTCAGGTTTGATAGTTTTATCAAGTTTTCTTTTATCAAATTGATTTTTAAATGTGTGAACAATCTTGCCCCGGCTGTAATTTGTCCATATGTCACCAAAATGAATACCAATAGAATAGCCACTAGGGGATCAACAAATGGTAACTGCAGAGTGGCACAGCGCAAAACTACCTTCGGTCAGTCATCTTTTATAGTAAGAGGAACACATTTCTGGAACGCCCAACCAATGGAAATAAAAATACAACCTGACCTGAAAACGTTTAATGAAAAGGTGAAACACTGGCTGAAACTAAACCAAACCTGTGATCACTGATTATTGATTGGGAACACACAGTACATATGTAAATTGATTGTAATGTACGATGTTGTATTATGTGATTTAGTGTAAGATGTGCTATTCTGTATTTTTTTTAAATTTATTTTCTTTTTCTTAAAAGCCTAACCAGGGACAAGGTCTGCAAATTAGCTATGGCTAGAAGTCCTATATACCTTGCATCGCTTGCACTTTAATCAAGTGTAACAATGCCTATATATTGTCCATGTCAAATAAACCAATAAATAAATAAATAAAAATGTTATTTATTCCCATTACTATTAGCCTATTATTGTTTATATATTTCTTATTATTACTGAAATAGACCACTGATGTAATGTTTGGTGTTCTGTACTGTTGTTTGTTTTGTGTTCAATAAAAAAGAAAAAAGAGGAGTTGCAATCTGTTTTCGGTGCATAATTTAAAGGGGCACTCCAGTCATTTAAAGTTGAGCTGTGGTTGCGTCTGAAATTCCATACTAACATGCTATTCAGTACGCTAAAACAGCATGTGAGATATTTTAGTATGTCCGAAACCTTAGTATAAAACCAATAGTAGGCAAATTGCATACTATTTCCAGTGAAATATTCCATTATGCAACGCTGGACACTACGCGGCATAAATATCCCAAAATACGATGGGTTAGTAACGACAACAGCTCTGTGACATCAATAACGCTTCAATTTAACTTTAAGTATAAGATTTCACTTTTCTAGGAGTGTATACTATATATATAGTGAATTAATTCAGACGTTGATTCTCACAAACCGTCGTTTTGGTCACATGAGGTTGGCATGGATTACCATGGTTACACGTCTCCAACCGGCAAGCAGGCTTTCAGGAAGTGACGACGTAAATTACTGCTCAGTGCTGTTTATTCACACATAAGTATGTTACACCATAGTACGCATATTGAGTATGTAGTACATAGTATGTGATTTTTGACAAAGTCAAAGTCTCATACATTCGTAATTAGGCCTACACTGCCATGTAGTACACTGTGCACACTATATGTACTTACTAGCGTAGAGCATGAATTTCGACCGGGTATAGTGTTGTCTCAAATTGCACGTGCACTGTTGTGCACTCACTGGAAGCTCGGTAGATCAGCTGGTGATCGTCAGCCACGGACATCACGCCGTCACATCGGCAGTAATTCAATTCAGACTGATAAATTAACCCAATAATGGCTTCTATTTTACTACAGTATAGTGGTACTAAAAAACATGTATAACTTAAATTTGTATAGTTTGGTGTTCATTTCAAAAAGCAAAGGTCAAAATTGAAGCAGCAGATGCCCGAGATAATTTAGACATTTAGTTCCTGGGATGGATCGAGCTCCATAAAGAAACGCTTGGAAGAAGATGGAAGCAGGGAAGGTAAAATAGTTGCCAGTTGATTTTCTGTCAATCGATTAATCAACTAATCGTTTCAGCTTTAGTGGATACAATAGCAAGAGGAATTTTTTAAAGAAGCAACCTGAAAAGAGACACAAAACAGTTTTTTTCATTAAGCAAAGAGCTGAAAATCTTCCCTTCCTCCACCTCCAAAAGAAACGTGAATCTCTGTGATTTTGGACATCGTGTTACATAATGTCTGAATACTGGAGCTCAAATTTCAAGCAGTTCCCTCTTGCTGCCATTAGAGGCTGTGAAGTTGCCCCCTGAAAGTTTATAGTTAACCATCTAGGAAAATAATGTAATTATCACTTTTACAACATTGATAAGCAGCTGCTGTGAGTGAAACAGTTCTGATTTTCAGTCATGAGCCAGCAGGAGGATTACACTTTATCTACTAACAATACTAACGTCTGGTTGTTAAAAATAGTGACTTTCTCTCTCTGGGAACTGGGGGAGGGGGTTACACACCCACACACACACACACACACACACACACACACATACTGTACGACCTGTGAACGAGACGGGAAGTAAAGGGGTGGGGGCTACTGTAGATATGAGATAAAGAGAGCTACAACATGTCTGGTTAAACTTCAGCCCTCTCATCTCATGTTCTCTGATAGGGCCTGCAGAGTCAGCAGACAACACACACACACCCACACACACAATGAATGAATGCATACGTGCTCTACAGCCACAACCGCAGTCCGCGGTTATGAAAGAGATCATTCAGAAATGCAGCAACTGGCAAAAACCTAAAAGAAGCCTCTAAGTGCTGTTATTTGATTTTACTGTACAGAGGTGTGACTTGTGGCTTTTACAAAATCGTATTTGTCCGTTAAAGGTCACACTTGCTGATCACACATATATAGCTATTTGACGTTAAGTCTCCTACTATTAAATTATTCCACCCTGGTTTTAAAGGCCAACAGCCACAATTAAACAGTCTAAAACAATCTAAATGACACAGAAACAAAGGACTTCATGCAACATAACACAATAAATACATTTATATTGGATAATATATCAATGATATGTTCTTCTGTTTGAGGTTCCTATCAATTATCTCAAAGTTCAAGTGCAGGTAGTTTATTTACGTCTAATATTGACCCTTAGTTTTATTAAAATGTATTTTTGTTACTCGGTTATGTGCTCAATTATTAGTTTTTACCTTTTTCATGGTCACAATTTTGGTCTCATTATTACAGCGATGCCAGCGTTTTTAAGGAAAGTTTCTTGAGTAAGTAATCGGTAGTTTAGGGCTGCAACTAACCATTATATTCATGGTCAATTAATCTGTCAATAATTTTCTCTAATAATCAATTAGTTGTTTGGTCTATAAGATCTCGGAAAATAGTAAAAAATGACAATCAGTGTTTCCCAAAGCCCAAGATGACGTCCTCAAATGTCTTGTGTTGTCCACAACGCAAAGATATTCAGTTTACTGTCATTGAGGAGTAAAGAAATCTGAAAATATTCACATTTTAGAAGCTGGAATTTTTTTCCTTAAAGAATTACTCTGACTAATCAGTTATCAAAATAGTTGGCGATTAATTTAATAGTAGACAACTAATCGATCAATCGTTGCAGCTCTAGTAGACTCAGAATCATCATTTCTCTGTCAATAATCTACTGATTAATCAAGCAAATGAATAATTAATGTTCAAGCCTGAGTGAATAGGTAATTATTCTGATTTCTCCATTGTCTGCAAGAAGACTGATTTGTGCGGTACACTGTATGGTTACCATTTAAAAGATGTTGGACGTATAAAGTTCACCAAAAATAATGTGGTTAAAGTACCAGGTGATTATTAAGTAGTCCTAAGACTACTATATATGATCAAATGCTGACTGTATGTGTCTCTGAATTTTTGTTTCCTCACCCAATGTGGCACATAATATATATAAAAAGAGTGTTAACATTTTCCCATCAGCTATTTTCAAAGGTCATATTAGCTATATTAGCAATTCTTAATCAGAGTGATATGCAATGCAAGCAGTTTCTAACGAGCTAGACTGTGGCTTTCTGCAACCATTTGGATCTTTCACAATGCATTGACTTAGTCAGAGAGTAACTGTGGAGGGGGATGTTGACGTCCTGCAGAAAGAAATAATTTACTGACGTGGTCACAAATCCTAAAGTTCTCTACCTCCTACCTCTACCCGCCCTACTTTTTTGTTCATACACGACCTTTGTCCGCAGTATTTCTCAACAGCCTCCCTGAACTCAACAACACACGGCACTGAGTTTTTTTAATCACTCACTCAAACCTTTGGATCCAACTTTGAAAAATGCCTCATGCCCGATGAGTGATGTGTTATTGTGTCTCAGTGTATGCTACTACACACTACAGATGTTCAGTTAATGATATTACAAAGATTTATGCAGCAGTAAAGCAAACAACCATCATATTATCACCTATTGATCAGCCAAGTGATTCAATTTATGTGTGGCCTATTCATCTCCTGACGTGATTAGAATAATGGTTTTAAGTCTGAATCTAGTATAACACAGAGTATGTTGGCATAATGATGGCACGTAACAGTGCAGATGACTTTGACACTGCTAGTGTTTACAGTGGGAGGCTCTGACGTCCTTTCTGTCCACTCAGTATCTTGTATTTATTTTAGGTTTTAACCATGACTGTGTCAACCTGAGTTCTGTCCACACAGCTCCTGACGAAAGAGCGTACGCAACAGCACACACACACTTTGGCCTTGGGTTTCTAGTGATCAATACTGAGATAAAGTGGTGCTCTCCTGCTGATGGGGTTGTTTGATTGTAAAGACCAGCGGATATTTTACAGAAGAATGTTTGTATCATTTAGGCTAACTGGTTCACACCCTTCTATATAAGTATATGATTTAGTCTTTTAAAAAACACATATAACAAATGACATACCTTCACAGGTTTACTCTGGTGCTGTTAATCATTATCTATTAACTGGAGTTTGCCACAAAGCACTTTCATGTACTCCACTTGGAACAGCACCATCACCTAGTGGACACAGTCAGAACTAACTGTAGTACTGAAGTACTGAAGTAAACTGTAACAAAATGTTAATGAAAACCATTGTAATATACAGTACAGTATGTGATAACTTGTGGAAAAGGACTTAATATGATATATGGAAAACAAGTAGTTGTGCACACTACTCAAGTCAAAATGCATTGATTTTTCATAATGCCTTTTTTCAGTTATTGCAGTTGATGCATTTTTTTTCTTTATTTGATTTTTTTTATATAAGTATTTATTTATTTTACAGATGTTTAGATATATTAATTCTAAATAATACATGTTATCATTATAGCTATAATATAGAATTATTATGCATAACTACTAATCTAAAAATGAAACTGTTGATTTCAGTTTTTTATTCCCAAGGACTGCTTTATATATATATATATATATATATATATACACACATATATATATAAGTATTTATTTTACATATACAGTATACTTATACTTATACATTTCATTGGAAATACAGGTCGGTGTTGCTACCTGCTTGGCATTACTGCCGCACTGCCTTATATATATATAGATATATATATATATATATCTATATATATATATATATTACATATTTTATATGTATTTTACATATACAATACAGTATATACATGTATATGTATATATGTATATATATTATATATTATATATATATATTTTACATATTTTATATTTATTTTACATATACTATACAGTATATACATATATATAAAAGTATTTATTATACAATACAGTATATACATATATATATTTTACATATTTTATATTTATTTTGCATATAAAATACAGTATATACATATATATATTTTACATATTTTATATTTATTTTACATATACAATACAGTATATACATATATATAAAAGTATTTATTATACAATACAGTATATACATATATATATATATATATATAAATTCTAAATAATACATATTGATGATTATAGCTATAATATAGAATTATTATGCACAACTATTAATCTAAAAAAGAAAACAGTGTTAATTTCAGTTTTTTAGAGATCTACAGTATTTCTCATCAGTGGCTCCTGCTATAGGAAATGAAATGCCAAAAGCTTCCTTAAAAACTACAACTCCCACAATGCACCAGGATGATTTGATATTGAATCTGGGGAAAGTACGGAACTGCCTCGACTAACTTTCATTTTCGTTTTTTATGCTGAGTAACTGTGAGTCTCGCACCGTGTCGTGCACGGCGTTGAATTACACAAATTAAAGAGCTTATTCTTCGTTATCTCGGCTTTGTTGAAGTTTAAACGCGTTTATAAAGTTGATAAAGTAACTTTTGCTCCGCAGAGACGACATGGCTGCTCTGCAGATCCGCGTCGAGTCCAAGAAACAGGTGAGCATGAATGTCTGCTAGCATGAGTTAACCCTGCTGAATAACGTTACCGACACTTTAAACCCACTTTCCCTTCATACTGCTGGTCGCTGTGACGCTGACAGGTGAGCAGGTGATCAGATGAGTGTTTGTTCTGATAACTAGACAGACAGTAAGGGTCATATGAGGTCATAGGCTGTGTAAAGTAGGATGTGAGCAGACAGTTGTTTAATTAGCTGCTGTTTGTGTGAATAGGAGCTGTTTTACTAAATATCCTTCATATAGCAACAATGTCAGAAACATACATGAACATGATGATAACTAAATCATATAATCTCTTCATTGCAGGTGGATGACTTCTGCCAAAAGCTCAGCAAGGAGGTAATTTATCCAATATCTCTCCCAACTAGGGATGTCACGGTACCAGAAATCTAGTAGTCCATACCAATACCAGTGAATTTACACGATTCTCGATACCAATTCGATACCACGGTAAAAAAAACAATAAATCCCATGTAATTCAACACGCACTCCTTTATTAAAACATTTGAACGTTACAAAAAACAGAGGCATGTAGCCTTTAAGTAATAAATAAAATGTCTATTGACATGGCAAAACAGAACAGTGGCATGTAGCCTTCAAGTATTTAAAAAAAACCAATATTGTCTGGATGCTCAAATGACCATTACAGGCATCGTTCGGTACCTTAAAAAACGAGTACCGTCACATTTTTAGTATTTTGGTACCGAGTTGGTACCGAAGTATCGGTTCTCGTGACATCCCTACTCCCAACTGTCCCATTAATTTATGTCTGTCATTGATATGAACTGTGCTTTTCTTTTTTTTTTTTAATAACAGGCCGAAGACCTGGTTTCCAAATTCTTCCCACAGAAGATTGAAGAGCTGCAGATGCTGTTGAAGGTATCGATCTGTGGCCATACTGGGGTCCTGCAGGGGAGGAGGGGTTCTTTACCAAAATAAGACTTCCTGTTCTTTTCCTTAACAATAAAAGTCTTTTATTATAACGTTTCTTGAGCCAAAATTCCCTCAGATGATGGGCTGTTATGTCAATCAGTCCCTGAAAAGTTGTCAGACGTAACATGACGTGTGTGTTTTCCGTCAGACATCTTTCACCTGTGATGACCTGGCATCCATGAAGGCTCCGCTGGACATCCCGTTTCCAGACCCAGCTAAAGAGGAGGCCAAACGCAAGAAGAAAGAGGAGGTACAGTACGTCCCACCCTCAGGAGGTTTGAGGCTGTATTGTCTTAAAAAATTATGTAACTCCGATGATGTGAGCATGCAGGTTGGAAGAAGTCCACATAAAGCATTAGAGCATTAGAGGGTTGAGACATTTCTTTGAGTGCTGCAGTGATGATGTATTATTGTAGGCGAACCAGGAACTTGGCATCGCATTAGTTCTCTCGACAAAAAGCCAATGAGATTATTGCAGAAAATAAGCTCTGTGGCAAACACACGTTTATGATACTTACATGTTTTGATCAGCAAGATAATCTTCACAAATGAACACCGCTTTTATGATTTTTAAAGCGTAAATGCGATCGCCAGGAGTAAACAGTTAACATTAGGTTATAAACAAACTACACCACGGTCACATGACGTCACCACCACTGAACTGGGTGGACTAGTGTTCGGCATGATGACGTTTTGTAGTCTCTATAGCCACTTGTTAAAATTCACGAGTGGGATATTTACTACTGACATATATTTTATGTCGTAGAACAAAACTTTAAAATCTCTTTAACTTGTGCTAACCACAAACCTTATTTCAGCCATCTAATCAAAAACCCGTTAAAAAAAAAACATTCGACTTCAAGACGAAGGAACCAGAGGTGCAAAAATTCTAATTCATTTCCGGGTTTTAGGACTCATTCCTGCAGCACTCTATTGCCACTAGGTTTACTTTAGCTATCACCTGCAATTTGTTAAGTATTTGCTGAATTAAGAACACTTCAGGGGGTTTAAGAGGTTGAATGGATACTAAACACCAGTGCCGTATTATATAAATATCATAGGCTTCATAATGAGGAGTCTTAGTTAAGTATTTTATTTTCCTAACCGTTGAATTTCTTCAGGAGCGCTGCATAAAGCCTCTCAACTGGGATCCTCAATCAAGGGTTTATATTTAGTGCTTCATATAATATCAAGACACAACACTAAAACTGAGTCATTTGTTACCATGGCAACCAATCGCTGTGCAATTTCCAAGGACTGCTTTACAAATTGGCAGTGAGTGGGCTTTTTTATTTTGGGTGCGTAAAAAAAAATATCTAAATTGCCCTGAATTATGTGTTTTATTTGGCTTCAAATCATATTCAGGCTATAGATTTTTTTATTAGACAAGTACTCAAAAGAATACCCATTTAAGGGATTGAAGTATCCTGCAGGGGCTCTTTGCAGCACAAAATGATCATTGATTTTAAGATGAAAGCAGAAAAAATCACTCAAGCACAAGATATTTATTCACACTTTATTGTATCCCTTATTTATACAGATGTCCCCTCTATTTTCACAGTTGCTGTCATATTGCGCAAATTGATTTAGAGGAGGAAAGAGTGCATCGCTGCCAGTGTTAATAGTTTTATGTGGGGGGGGGAAATGGGTTTAAATACTATTTGGGATCATACGGCAGCTCAGGGGAACGAACGTGAGTCTGTTGGAGTGCTTTCAGAAGCTGTGTGCGAGGAGCAGAGAGACTGCTGGAATGAGGTTACATTTCTTATACAAAGAAAAAAAAATCCAGCATTTGACATCTTCACTTAGCCAGCCACGGAAAGATGTAGGAGAGCTGTCTTGAGAGATTAATAGGCGGTGAAAACTCTCTGACCTGCTGCCTTCTGTTTTTATGTTACAGAAGGAGAAGAAGGAGGGGAAGAAAGACAAGGACGGCGATAAAGAGGATGAAGACTCAGGTAGAGATGATGACGACGACAAGTGATAAATCAACATACGGCAGTGGTTGGCAAACACTGTGCAACGCAGTCACTATTAAACAAAGATATCTCTGTTTAAAAAATGTTCATATGCCAGGATTGTGATATGCAAAGTTTAATTTCACAAATCTCATTGCAAGAGGTGAATATTTTAGCTACATCCAATCCCAGCAAAATATTATTGCTTTTCTACCGACTCCCTAACCAATAGTATTGAAATTCAGTCCAACTGTAGTAACTGGGGAGCAAGTGAACCGCGTTTAATTGTTCATGAAATTTTGATATGCATGCTCTAAATTAATAAAAAAACTCCTCTTAGAAAGCAGCCCAACTGAACCAGATTGTTCTGATATTGTGACCAGGTGAAACAATATTTAAGGATGTTTTTTTTGTCCATCAGGTCCTCCTTGTGGTCCCATCTGCACCAACGAGCGAGTGGAGAGTCTCCTGGCGGAGGTCAAGCCTCAGATCCAGACACTGAAGGAGAAGCTCAACACGGTCAGTCTCTTAATTAGTCTCTTAGATTAATTTTATACCAAGAAATGTGGTTATTACCTTTACTTATCTAGTGCACAACACGTGTAAATAATATGCCTTTGAGTGCATATGATTTGATGTAACAAAGACAGAAGAAATAACGCAATGACAAACTCGTATGTCACACTAGATATTAATAAATTCTGATTTCCCTGGCAGGTCTCAATGTGGGTGCAACTCAATATCCCTAAAATTGAAGACGGCAACAACTTTGGAGTGGCTGTACAGGTTGGTACCCGCCGATGATTTGGTGATTCTCTTGTCTCTGTCGTTTGAACACTTTCACTTTCTCTCGTGTTGTGAAGTGTCTCCAGTTTTAGATTTTAACATCCTTGTTTGTCCAAACAGGAGAAAGTGTTCGAGCTGCTGACCAGCACGCGCACCAAGATCGAGGCGTTCCAAACCCAGATTTCAAAGTAAGAGCCCACGCCAATGCTGCTCATTAAGTGGTAGATTTTGTTTATTTGAATGATAAACAAAAGATGCAGTCACACCAACAAGGTGCATCACCTCTTTCATCAATGCATCTACACCCACAGGTGTTGCTAGTCGTTTTGGCTGGTTATAGCAGCTGGGCACAGTCATGCTAGTCATTCGCTGAGATCATCAAACGCCAGAAGCAATTGTCAGCATCATAAATGTGTTAGTTGTTGAGCCCGAAATAGGTGCAACAAAACACAAGTGTCAGGCAGCTGTTCATGGACTGTACACACACACACACACATAGTCCTGAAAAGAGATACAAGTAGTCATAATAACTGAATACACCGTTATTAAGAGCTACAGGGCCTTTCAGACTTTTCAAAATTGGTGAGTTTGACCATTATTTACATCTCATTTCAGGATAATCTGTGTAATGAGTTTATGCATCAGTGCACTCAGTGTGTATGCAAAAAAACAACTTCATTTTAAAGCAAAACTATGTCACTTTTGTGAAAATAAATAATACAATTCACCCCTCACAAATTCAAAGTTGAATTCATAAGCAATAAAGCACACCGTTGCTCAATTCAATATACTCAGAGGTTTTGGTAGCTTATGGTGGCTAATGTTAGCAGACTTAAGGTAAACATTACTGTGTAACAGACATTACTGAATCAGTTTATTGACTTCATTACGTTACAATAACATTTTAGCAAAATGCCAAACTACTGTTGAGCATTTAGCTCAACAGTAGTTTAGCCATAACTGTCACTTGTGGCCACAGCTGATCAGCAAAAGCTACAGTCTCGCTTTAATCAAAACTGGACTCGGGGTTTCTTGGATATCACAGTTACAAGAGAAATTTGGGCACTCACTGATATTAAAGATAATTATGCAGTAATATATCATGTTTATGACTGTTATAAATGAACAAAAGTAACTTCTCCTTCTCCTGTTTGTTAGATATTACAACGAGAGAGGCGATGCTGTGGCCAAAGCCTCCAAGCAAAACCACGTGGTCAGTATCTCATATGTTGTCAGAGTGCTACATTGTAAATTAATACACATGTACGTGTGTTTCTGTGTATTAATGGTCACACTCAGTGATAGAATAAATTGAGATGAATGTCCATTGTGTGCCACCTGCACACCCTGTATGCTCTATTTGTGTGTAAAATAATGACTTGTTATGATAATCATGTTGCGTAATTTGCGTACATACTGGATGAACCATGCACTGTATGCTTTTACATATAAACTCTGTGTCGTGTGTGCTTTCTGCTGCAGGGAGACTACAGACAGCTGGTTCATGAGCTGGACCAGTATCAGTACAATGAGCTCCGCCTTGTGATCCTGGACATCCGCAACACATATGTAAGACAAACACGCCCTCTTGTTTACTGTTTACTCTTTCTGAAAAGATTGTTTCATATATGAAAAATGGATCAAAATCAAATTGTATTAAGTCTGTGTACATGTATCAAACCGAATATACCATCTGTTGCAATCACGCACTGTACTTTGAATACAACCACCCACACAACTATAAGATATTCCAGTCGTGTCCCAGCAGCAGCAGGGACGGTGGCTAAATGGAATCCGTTCCTTCTTAATAGGAGGGTAATTAAACTAATTGCTGTGCTTGTGTTAAATTGATTGGCGCTCCATCTCCTATCCATTAATCACTGTTTATCTCCTTCCTCTGGCTATTGTCCTCCCGTGTTTGATGCTGTTAATGAACAAGGCGGTACAGGTGATGATGAAAGGAGCTGTTTGACACGATTACGGCTCCGGATCTGGGCGTCTCTCTCTCTTTTTTATTACTGCCTCTGACCTTTCTGTCTCTCTCGCATGCTGTCCATCTTTCTTATATCTTTCTCGCGTCACATTTCCACTGATGATTCCCTCTCTCTTTCTGTATCTCTCTCTCTGCAGGCTGTGCTGTTTGACATCATTAACAAGAACTATGACAAGATTAAGAAGCCCAGAGGAGACGGCAAGGCTCTCATCTACTGAGACTCCAGCAGCTCTCTAACAAGATACAACTAGTGTAGTATGACACTCAAGTAACAAAACACCCGCCCTGACCAAAAAAAAAATCTTCTTTTTCTTATTCTGCATTCATTTTGGTTCAGATTACAAAATAAAGCAACATGATTCCGATACTTCTGTGTGCTCTTCTCTTGTCTGAATGGGAATTTAAAGCTGTAGTAGTGTTGTCAAGGGTTTTTAGGTGATACACTACACCTAGATTTCTCCTCGCAACCCTAATAAGAAGCCATTTTCACTTTCCAAAACTTGAGCCTGAGCTTTCAAGGTCACAACCACATCCCCACAACAGAGTTTCACACTACTGTGGTGAATAATCCCTCTCCCGGCAAACCAGGACAACCCCAGCTCGATTTTAGTCTGTACCACCCCTGATAGAGTCCTCGCCATCCCAGGTAGCCCAGTGCTCCACCCAGCTGCTGCGCGGGGAACTTGGGGAAGTGCGCGAGCAAACACAGCAGCAGGAACATCCAAACAGCGAGTAGAACCACACACAGGAGGAAGATGAACCTTAAAGGGGCACCAGGTGACCTCTGCAGAGGTTTTGTTTGAGTTACGTGAGGACCAAAGACAGATATTTCCTCCACAAGCAGCAGGCAACACAAGCTGACGATGAGGACGTCCTGGGATGCTTCGTAACCTCTCCACAACATGTTGGCTCTGAGGCAGGAGGCCCTGGTCTGGTCTTCATGCAGGAGCAGCAGGGCCTGTACAGAGGAGGCGGTGCCTTGGATGTCCTGGGCAGGGGTCATAAGTTCATAACAGGTTCCTGTTGCGTCCTCCAGCAGGTTCAGGAGACGCTGGCAGCCCCACCAGAGCAACCCCGCGACCCCTATCCGAGAGAGGTGGCGGAGGAGGAGAGAGGGGGAGTGGCGGGCGGAGGCGGAGAGGAGCAGGATGAAGGAACCTGTGAAGATGCAAGTCCAACCCCATGTGGACTTCAGGAACTTCCTGCAAGAGAGCGGAAATTAGTTGAAATGTTACTGTATAAATCGTCAAAAAACAATACAATAATGCAATAAAAAATAGTCCCACCCAGTCAAATCCACTGGAACTTTACAAGTTCGACACTTCACATAGTTCAACACATATACAGCACTGCAATGGATTTGTTAACGGTTGACGATAAAGACAAGTTAGGCATGTACGTTCGTCCTTTTGAATCCGCTCAAACTTGTTCTATCAAAGTATGCATGATCTCTCCGCTAATGGCTTCACACATCATGATGTACATAGGATCAAAATAACCTCACAAGAAAAGCCTCAAGGGCATTCGGTTCATGTATTAACTGGTAGTAACTTAACTCCTGTACTTTGAAATGTGCGGTTGGATAGGTACCAATAAACATACTATTAATATTTTGTAACTTTAACTGAACAGTTACCGCATTTGTGAGAGTCAGTATAAATGGTAGATCATGGTGTAAGTTTTGCATAAGTAGAGAGGAGTCAGTCAAAGTTAGCTAACATTTATGGAGTTATAGGAGTGTCATAAAAAAAGAATAAATCTATAAAGAATAAGAAAATAAATGTGGAAATATAAAGATAAATA
Organism: Sebastes umbrosus; assembly: GCF_015220745.1. Classification (NCBI taxonomy): domain Eukaryota; kingdom Metazoa; phylum Chordata; class Actinopteri; order Perciformes; family Sebastidae; genus Sebastes; species Sebastes umbrosus. Next base: position 17,140,587 of record NC_051289.1, read on the forward strand.
ACAAAATATAAAAGAATAATTGAGCATTTTCATATATATTTATTCATCTATTTCTGTATACATGTATTTCAATATTTTTTAAAAATACATGTATTTTTTTTAATCTAAATGACTGAAATAAATAAACAGGAAAAATAAATGAAAACACTTAGAATTATTCTTTTAGATTTTGTTATTTACCTTTATATTTCCAAATTATTTATTTACTTATGTATTCTTTTATTTATTTCTCTTGATATTCACACTTTTTAAAATGTACTTATTTATTCATTTATTTATTCCTCTTTGTATTTCCACATTTATTTTCCTATTCTTTTACAGATTTATCCCATTTTATGTCTCTCCTATAATTCCATAAACATTAGCTAGCATAAGCCAATAAACTACTAAATCTGTAACAACAAACTGTTACAAAAGTTTACTGAATTGAGCAAGGTGCCTTTTTTTCTCATGAATTCAACTGTTCATTTTTAAGACAAATAATGTGTTAAATCTTATTTCAAAAGTTACATAATCTCGCTTTAATAATGACAAAGGTTGGCAGGGCTTATAGGCTACATTAACATTAACTTTCACTTACATCTGATCTTACTATCTGTAAAGCATGAATACATTAATTATATTTATGTTTACATTTAATGTATGTTTAGATTAATAAAATAAATTCTTCTTAATAATATCATGATTGGCAATGACTTGATTTATGTAGTAATGTCATATAGCCTAGACCATGTTAAGCCATGCAACATATTAATGACTATACCTACTTAACTATATTTGGTGTGAAAGTGCAGTTTTAAATTTGAACTCTTAAATTGAACTGTTCTTCAATGTGCCAGGTGAGTTTAATGACCTGTGGGCTCGTAGTGACAGCCATTGAGGACAGGCTTTAAAGGAGCATCCAGATCCAACTGAAAATCATGCAGCCACTTTATTCATTTCCAACAATAGCAACTAGTTATTTCCATTTGAAAGCAAAACACACAAGCATACCTGTACAGGTAGTTGTTGCTGTTGGCGAAGATGCTGTACTTTGACACCCAGAAACTCAGCACAGGACCAAACAGAACCACAGCAGACAGCATCAGGTGGAAATGTCGTCTGACCAGGTCGCTTCCTAAAATCCTGGCCAGTATGTTTGTTACAAACACCAGAGCGGCGTTCAGCAGTCTGAGGATGAACTTTCCCAGCAGAATCACATCTGCAGCCATCTTGTGTAACTTCTCCAAGTTGATCTCTGGTGAGAAGAAGCCATTTGAGGAGTTTTCAGTCTTCACATCCATGTTTCTCTGCTTCGTTTGCCTTCTTCTTGATGATACCTTTTGTGGTTTTAGATTCAATTTTGACAGTGTTTTTTCCTCTTCTTCTCTCTTTGTGTCCAATTAAGATCCCTGTGGCGGAGTCTGCCTCACTTTATTTTGACTTTGAAAGGCACAGCAGTTCTACTCTGGGGTGTCTTTCTACTTTATCACTGTCAGGAGTGCAGGAGAGCACATATGGTTTATAAAAATACAATCCCTCTCTCCCCTTTACCCTCTGAAGCCCTCCCCCTCCACAATGTGGACATGGTAACGCCTGCTGCTGTAACTGACCCCGTTATTCTCAAAACAATGACCCAACGCTTTGTGAATTTGATCCCATTAGATGGCAACAAATGATAAGAAAAACTTCAAAATAAAACTCTAAATTTTGCAAGATGGCTTAAAACAACTACTTTGCAATCACACTGGAATAACATTTGCATTTAGCATAAAAAAAACAACCTGCGTAAAGAATCATTCTGGCTTAAACGGGATCGTTTTTCTCCCTCTTTAAGGTTCTCCTTTAGTCTCTCCATTCTTAGAATCAGCTGTTGGAGCCAAAACTAATTTAAGTTATAAACTGTTGGCAGTCTGCATTTGGCGCCACGAACAGCTGCGTTTCTCACAGTGCTTTCAGTCTTCTTTATTTCCAGGCCTAGTCCCCAGGCCTGAGCCTCTTAAACCTCTTCAACTCCCAGAGCCAAATTGAGTAAATTTATCCCTTTCCGAGGGATTTATGCTCAATAAAAACATACTCGAACTGTTTTCACAAGCCAGGACATCCAGTCCCACCACTATATATAGAGTCCATATCCATACCAGTACTGCTGGAGTCCATATGTGAAAAGTTGTGTGCTAAAAACATAATAATATGTAAGGGATTGACATCTTCTGTTACTTTCTTCCATTTGCCTTTTCAGTAATTCAAGTGTTTCTGTGGCCTCCTCTTCCTGATAAGTGATCTAGAGACCTTTTCCTTTGATTGAAACTGTAGCTGAGATGATACATTATTACCACCACTGTGTTGGTGTATTAAGTATTGTATTAAATAGGAACACTGAAGTGTAAATGAACCCGGACGTGCCAAAGAATCTCTTGTCTAATTTTAGACCACTTAACTGCACTTAGCCGTCATTACAACGACCTTCAGGCGACTCTGCCGTGGTTCCTGTAGCAGCTAATTGTAAGTCGTCTGTTATGTGTTACTGGCAAAAGAAACTTTTCACGTGATGTTTAGTTCAGTGTGACGAAATATTAGTTAAGTGCAAATGGAAACTGATCTCCTTTTAGTTCGACAGGATATGAAAATGCTGCATTTTCTCAGTGCCTCACTTTTGCAGGTTTAAAGGGGAACTACACACATTTTCAAAATTCATACATGTTATTAATATGGTCTAAGACAGTCCAAAAAATATTAGTAAACATGAAGTACTCTCTCCCAAATCAAAAACTAGAGCGCTAAAACTCAAACTTGTGATGTCATAAGGTATAAAGTCTGGAGCTGCTCCATAGACGGTGAATGGGAGATTGATTTTGTGGACCCACAGAATGTTTGTTTTCTTTTTTATACCTAAAAAGAAATGGGAAAGATCAGCTTCGTCCAAAATCACATACTATGTACTACATACCCAGTTTGTGTACTATCATTCAACATACTTTTGTATTAATAAACAGTAGCATGCATCTTTTCGGATGCACTGAGCAGTAATTTAAGTCGTCACTTCCTGAGAGCCTCCATGCCGGTAAGAGATGTGTAACCATGGTAACTCGTGCCAACCTCATGTAACCAAAACAACTGTTTTTGAGAATCAAAGTCTGAATTAATTTAAAATATATATTACGCCTAGCAAGTGAAATCATATATTTACAGTTGAATTGAAGCGTTATTGATGTTACAGAGCTGTCCGTCAACGTCTGTTATGAACGTTGTCGTCACTACCGCATGGCATTGTGGGATATTTATACCGCCGTAGTGTCCAGTGTTGTATACAGTAATATTTCACCGGAAATAGTATGCAATTTGCGTACTAAGGTTTCAGACATACTAAAATACCACACACTGTTTTAGTGAACTAAATAGCATGTTAGTGTGGAATTTCGGACGCAACCGAAATGTTCCCATATACTCAGAACGTTCCCCTGGGTGCTCTCAGTGTCATCAAGAACATCTTTCTCATTCATTGTCTGCGGACTTTATACCCTATGACATCACAAACTTGAGTTTTAGCGCTCTAGTTTTTGATTTGGGAGGGAGTACTTCATGTTTACTAATATCTTTTGGACTGTCTAAGACCATAGGAATAACATGTATGAATTTTGAAAATGAGTGTAGTTCCCCTTTAAACCCTGATAGAACAACATGTAAAACTAAAAAAGTAATTTCTTCTCAACAACAGCAGCAAATACTCAGTAAAAAAGCTTTAGTTCGTGGCGATACACTGAAAGAAATGTTTTATTGTTACTGTAAAACAACGGTCTTAGAGTGAAATATGGGCTTTGATATAAACACCTGAAAATTGCATATACAGATCAGTGTGTGAGTTTTGATCCGCGCACACATCCCCAGTCCCTTCACCGAGTCCCAACATGTTAACACACACATTCAAATCTTTTAAATGGATCACAGGTTTATATTGGCCAACAAATTAATTTTCTTTTATCGACTCAGGGCTCGCAATTACACAGCTAAATGCTGACCCATGATCAATAATAAGACCTCTGTGTCTTGAGTCTTGTTAGACTCGAAGCGATCTAAAGAGGTTTTAACATAAAATCATTGCGAGTTTGACATTAAAAATGACGTGACTCTGTAAACTAACTGCTTTTGGGGTGTCTTGATCAGCTCGGTATGCTGGAAATGTCCGACATAGGACGTTTTTGGGAGTGGTGGACCAACGGTAAAATTAGGAAAGTTACGCTTGCCAGGTTTAGGAGTCGTGACTAAGGGCAATTGGTAAATAACGTACTGGATTATTATAATATAATCAGTCTTTAAATGTGGACTTTGAACGTGAGGGCCCCCTCGAATAGGACACAGCTCGTGTTACTCATAACAGCAAGGTCAAAAGTCCAAATCAGCACACCGACAGCTATCTAAATACACTCCCTGAATGCACATACCATTAAAATACTATACATTTATACAGAATTATCATCGTCAGTTTCTCCCTGCAATATCCAACATTGATTTTTATAGAACTAACTTACCATTAAATTTCACGAGCTCATTAAGTAATTGCGGTGCTTAGCGTTTTCGAGCTTCAGCACATTTGCGTGAAGTGTTTCAGGCCTTTGTGCCTGACAGTGAGGCAAAAACAAAAAGGAAAAACAGAAGTAGGCCGTCCCACCAACGCGAGGCTATAATGCCTTCCAAACGAACACTTCACAACCACGCTATAACTGTAATCATTAATATCCAGCATTGAATTTAAAAAGATATTGAAGTCTCTCCCGGTCTTTCTGAGCGTATTGCCTTCCTGCGTTAGGGCCAGCCTCGACCCTTCTGTGGTGATGTCACTTCCTCCGACATCTTTTTCCTTTGTCTATCTTCTTCTGTCGCTGTCTAAAGGTCTTTCTCCTGTTGTGAGACTTTCTCCCGCTCTCTCTCCTCCTCTAGCGGATGGGTCTGTCTGTGCTCCCACATTCGCACCGCTCCGTCCCACTGTGGAGAAACAAAAAGGAGGATGAGGAGATGGATCAGAGCTAAAATGCCCTGATGTTTTTACTGATGTTTTTACTGATGTTTTACTGATGTTTTTACTGATGTTTTTACTGATGTTTTACTGATGTTTTACTGATGTTTTTACTGATGTTTTACTGATGTTTTACTGATGTTTTACTGATGTTTTACTGAGGTTTTACTGGCTTCCCACAGTAGTTCTTCTGGAACTTCTCTTAACTGAAGTTAGACTTTCCCATTTACTTAAAAAAGTTATTTCTCCTGTATTTTCTGCAATCTGTAACGTATCTTTAATTAAAAAACACGTTCACATTAAACTTAAATTATTAAGCCACTTTGCTCGGGGTAGTACCTCGCTAACTTCCTGGCTGAAAAGGCTTTCTCATTTGCCATTTTTGTACTGTCATTAATTAAAATCATCAACAAAATGAATTAAGTAGTGGATGAACTTTTCAAATAGTGCATTAGCATGTGAGTTTACTAAAATATTCACGGTGGCAGGAGCCTCTCAGTACACTCTGCCAACTTGATTGCAGTTTCGTCAACAACTTATTTCGTGCCGCAGTACAGGGCGACAACATTAGGATTACGGCTTTAATGGGTTTTTTCCAGCTATGAGTAAATAGTAGAGAAACTGCTAAAAAGTGCAATTTAATGCAATGTACATTAGAAACAAGATATAAAATACGCTTGTATATTTTTGTAAATGATCCATTCCATTCTCTGTTATTACCAGAACACATAACAAATTCTCTTAATTCCCCTCAATGAAAATCTTTTTACATTTTTAATGATCACACGCTTATACAGAGTTTGCATTAACAGCACTCACGGAACTGCTGACGATGTTGTCCTCGTACGGGTGCCAACTGACGTCCCTCACACATGCGTCATGGCCCGACAGTCTGGAGACCACGCCGCCCGTCAGGACGTCATAAACTGGACAGACACACACAAGGAATTCAACACATTTAGCTACCTGTAGTCATGTACTGTATATCAGGTCCCTTTAAAGCTGCAGTCGGTAACTTTGAGCCAAATATGATAAAAAGTTATTTTTATAAAACGGTCACTATTTCCTGACAGTAGTGCATGAGACAGTGCAGTACCAACTGCAGCTTTAATTGGTGTCATACACATCAAAACTGCATTGATTTTCCATTTAAAAATAACTACACAAAGAGTTAGACTGGGTTCATTGGTGCTGACACGTTACAACGCAGTTATGAGAACGACACCCTGGGTGGAAGACACAAAATAACACAACTACACATCGCAAAGGCACGTGGTGAGACTCACCGATGATTTTGCCCGTGGAGCAGCCGGAGTAGATGAACCTCTGTCCAGTGGTGAACTCTGGAGAGAAACGGCAGCGGATGAGGGTGTGCAGGACGCCGTGACCACGGTAGGTCATCACCGAGGTGTCGCCTGACAGCTTGTGTTTCTTCAGGGCTGAAAGAGACACGTACTATTTTCAGAAGTCATATTTTACCTCCTGTTATTTTGGTAACAAAACATACATTGTTCATTTGCATCACTTACATCCTACACATCTGTAATCAGGTGAAAAAAGTGGGTGAACTAGAACTTCTTTTAAAAAATGTCCTTTCCCTCTCTGCTCCATACTCATTATCCAAGCTCCTATCTTTCACCTTTCCTCTACTCCTCCCCTCCTCAATGGTAATCACTCATTTCTCTATGCAGTGGTTTTAATACCATCATATCCCCTTACCCCCACACCCACGTTTCACCTCTCTGTCATTTGCCTCTCTCCTTTCTTTATAACGTCATTTCATCTTTATATGCTCCTCCTTTTGTCCTCTAACTTCCCTTTTCCTCTCCTCCCTCCTGAATCATTCACTACCAGTGGCTCCTTCTCTCCTCCTCCCGGTCTCCTCTCTCACCTCCCTCACCTCTCTGGGGAACCTGCTGCCAGCGGTAATCCCAGTTTTGTTGGGCGACGGCCTGGCGGGAAGCTGCCAACCCCTCTTTGGGCGAGAACTTTCTGACGTCCCAGAGCTTGATGGACTGGTCCTTCGAGTTGCTGATCAGATAGCGGGCGTCACCCTGCCGCAGTCATGACACAGACGAGGAAAACACACCTCAGGGTTAGACCAACATGCTGGACTAAAGCCACATTACACTGAGCTAACATTAGCATTTAATTAACCAACTTCCAACCAATCATCAGTCACATCCAACTACCCATGAGGCTTTGGGGAACTTGTCATTGACAGATTGCTAAAATACCAGCAGCATTCCTCTCCTCGCCGCCCCCCCACCTTGCTGTGGATGAAGGTGATGCCGTCTCGGTGGCCGGCCAGCTGTCCGACAGGCTGCGGTCTGTCCTCCCGCAGCGTCCGTCTGTCCCACACCTTGCACAGCGCGTCGTCGCTGCCAGAGAAGAGCAGCTGGGACGAGCTGTCGGCGAACGCCACCGCATTCACGTCGTCCTCGTGGGCATCAATCTGACGAGCGGACACGCGAAAAAGAAAGAGAGTCAGTGTTTTCTGTGCGGAGTGTGTGTGTGCGAGCCAGGGAGCATGTGTGATTTCCTTTGTGAGAGACGGTGTGTAATGTACACGCTCGTGTGAAAGTGTCTTTGTCTGTGTGTACGTCGAAGTCGTGACGGACATAAACGTTTTCTAGAACTGATCCGGTATATTTCCTGTTTGATTTAATGGCAGACACATTTTTCTGCAAGATTAAAGGACACTTGAGGCTCTGACAAATTACATTATCAGAACAGTTCTCTGCAGCAGATGAGCAGGGAAGTGTGACAAAACAAGCTTTGGAAGTGTGGCTACACAACTGAGCTGCTGCATACCTTTAACATAGCTTTTGTGACACGCAGTCCAACTACAGGATGACAGACACTCTGCCATTACAGCCAAACAAGTAAAAACTAAAAATGCACAGCCATAAGTGTAAATGAGGCTGATCCTTGGATCCATTATCCAATAGATTAGGAATCCTGCTCAAGCAATAATCCAGTGACAATTGTTCACCCGTTCGGCTGGGAGATGCACGGAGGACCGTTTTAAAATAGAGCATTTGTTGGGGACTATTTTTCACCCACTAATTTGGTGCTCTAGTGACTATTTACAGCAGCAGAACGGTGTATGTGGGATCAACTCAGGATAACCTACAGTGCAATTGTCTATTGTAATAAAGGAACATGTCACTCATTCTACAGGTATGGCTCATTGGTTGTGTTTTTAGCAGTTTTAACAGCGCTCTATGGCACAGAAGTCCGAAAACCAGGAAATGAGTTTGCATTTTATCACTTCTGGTTCCCTCGTCTGGAAGACAATGGGGTTTTTAGTTAGATGCCTGACACAAGCTTAAGAGATTTCATCGTTTTGTCCTACGATATAAAATACATCAATATATATCCCACTTGTGAATTTTGAAGCCTTTATATTTCTTAAAAAAGACGGTTGCTAACAAGTGGCTAAATGAGACTACTAAATCTCATCTTTACAGCCTTGTTTTGTATACTAGCGTTCATGCAACTGCAGTGCAGTTCGTTTATAGCCTATAACGTTAGCTTTGTACTTCTGCATTCAAGCTCGGGTGTTCATTATCTTGCTGAACAAAACGTGTAAGTATCATAAACGTTTGTTTGCCAGAGAGCTTATTTTCTGCAATAATCCAAAACCCCAATGGGGAAATCCCATTTTGCTAACTTCCTTGTTGGCCTCAAGGAGAGTGGAAAGAGGAGACGTCACGCGTCATATCTTTGGGGTATAACACATGCGCGGTAAAATCTGGTCTGCTCTTTCTGAAATCGGAATGAAGAACCGCAGCTCCAGTTACACTGTGCATGTGTTATACCCTATATCCCAAGACCCGTGTCCGCCCGTGTCCCAGCCTCTTTCAATAGGCCTTGGTTGGCCTACAAAAATACGTCATCCCTGGGGCACTCTACATCTGGCCACAGGTAATACATTTGTTAACAATAAGAATAATAAAGACCACCACCAGACTTATCCTTTAGGTGACAGCAAAAAAATTGGCAAAAGGAACAAGTTCAGAGATCAAGCGCAGACACACTGACGCAGAGGTAATAAGAGGGACAGAATGAGAAAGAGCATGAGACAGTGGTGAAGCAGATGGTAGAGGCCAGCTACTGACTTCTACGCAGAGGGGGTTTGTGGGAGGAGGAGGAAGAGGACGAGGGAGGAGGGTTTAACCCACTCCACTGCAGGGTGGAGCTGGACACTTTCAGGTTTCGCTAATGTCCGGCTCACCTTGATCGCAGGATGAGGCACAAACAGAGAGAGGTGGACGTGACTAAGAAGCAGGTGCAGAAGCAAAACACAAAAACACTAACCTTCAGTGTTCGTTTATTCTGCTCAAGATCAAAAACGTAAAGGCAGCCGTCGTTTGCTCTGAAAGAAGAGAAAAGAGAGAGAGACTGAACACATTTTAATCAAGTGATTAAATGCATCTGATCACGCTGATCTGCTTTATATTACATAAAAGGTGTTTTAGCTTTATAATTCAAATATTCACATCCTATAGGGACTGAATTTCTGAAAGAAACTTCCGTCCTGGTTTCAACTCTGTCAGTCGCTGCCTTGAAACATAAAAGCAAATTGTACTCACCCTCCCAGGATCTCGTTGCCATCTGTGGACGCAGCCAGTGAGAACACACAGAACCTCCTCTCATCTGGACTACAAAGCACACACACAAACACACAAGCAGGTTGCAGCAGTAGCACCATTATTGAATCACAGCTACACCGTCTACTGTCAGCATCCCAAACCCAAAAAAGCTTGATGAGGGCACGCATCACCTCTTACAACAATGCTATTGTTAGGAGTGCTGGGAGTTTAATGGTGGTGCTTTGTTGAAATAATGAAGTCTCCAGTTAACAAAGTAACACACACACACACACACACACACACAGAGCGAGAGGATGGATGTTGAGGTGACACGTTCTGACAGCATCATTCATCCAGGTGGTAATGAAGGGAGAGGAGGGCCGGCTGGTAGGGAATGATAGATTACCTGCTCCGTAATGTTTTAAGTTACTATGAGGGAAACACTAACTTGAGGTCCAAGGCGGTGTGGTTCTCGCTGTCTCCATCTATACTGCACAAATGAACTGTGAGAAAGACACACACAGATAGAGAACATATGAATAAAACAGCATATAGGAGCTATCTCTTATATATATTTAGGACAATTACGTATCCAATTTGTAGGTAGGAAACTTTCAAAAAGAAATGAGAATATTTGGTTCAGTCGCACCAACTAGATGATCAGATCTTTATTAACTGACCATTGACCTTTTAAAGCCTGTTGGAGCATCAGTAAAATTTGAATATGGATAACATGGATGGATCTTGGGGGATCATTAGCTGTGGCTCTTGTAAACAAAATGCTACAATAATCATCATCGGCTGATTGCATTATATTGTATCTTACAGGTCCGTTAGCCTTACTGTAGTCAGACCAGCTGGAGTATAGCACATTTTGTGCGTCGGGGGTGAAGCAGACGTCCAGCACACTCCAGCCCACATCGCGAGCCTTCACTGTTTGTCGTAGGTGAAAGCGTCCCCTGGTGGTGTCGTACAAGCGGATGTTCTGGTCTGCGGCGAGCAACAGAAAAATATATATATATATTATAATCAAATAATGGGTGGCTGTTGTCACATGACGCATCTGGTTGAGGTCCGTTGTCCCTCGCCTGTATTGTTTGCTTATAAAAGAGAAAATAAATCAGTAATATGCATCAATATATGTTAAAGAGGACCTATCATGCTCACTTTCAGGTGCACACTTGTATTTTGGTTTTCTACTAGAACATGTTTACAAGCTTTAATGTTCAAAAAACACTTTATTTTTCTCATACCGGCTGTGCTGCAACACCTCTTTTCACCCTCTGTCTGAAACGCTCTGTTTGAGCTCCTGCAGCTCCCCCCCCCTCCCGAAAAGCACAGTCTGCTCTGATTGATCAGCTGGCCCACTCTGTTGTGATTGGTCAACCGAACCAAACTCTTCCAACTCCGCTCCAGCTCCACTCTAACTAGCTTTGTTTGAGGGTGTGCCAAACTAGCCGCTAGGCGGGTATTATGCAAATGTGTAACTTGGTGACATCACCACGTTACGGAAGAAAAGGCGGGACTTCAAGCGAGGCGTTTCAGGCAGTAACTCCCTTTGACGTGGACTTTGACCTTGTAACTTTGCAGACCTTTTACATGCACTAAAATCCATAGAACACACTAAAGAAAAGCACAATAGGTCCTCTTTAAAAAAAGGAATTCAAAAGTCAATAATACTTGTCTGTCAGTGACCACATTCTGTATATAATGACACTACGTGAACGGCCCTGATGATTTGGTGGTCTACGCAATTTTAAACAAACACTAGGAGCCATTATCAGATCTGATTCAGTTCCTCTGGGTTCTCATGTTGGATCTCGGGTTATTTACCTTGGCAGGCGGAGAGGAACATGTTGCCATCCTCGCTGTACACTCCACAGAAGGCTTTCTGCTGGTACGTATCCTTGTGGGATACATAGTTGGGCAGAAAACTGCGAAGGAACAAGGGGTCAATATCATTTGACAGACAACAGCACGAGTCCTCTCGTAAACATCACGTCAAGTGTATTGAAGATTTTCACCAAATATATACAGCAATCAGTCACACATCATGCTTAATCAAGATTTGTTTTTTAATGTGTCACTTTTCTGAACTAATCGATTTTTATTCTTTCTCTGTGTCACCTTCTGGTAATTTTTTGAGGGATATTGGAAACATGTACAATTTAAACAACACTTACTGTGTGCGGATACGACTGCACTCCCCATGAGAAAAACTGGAGCCTCTACATCTGCCTTGTTCCCTCTAAAAAAAACATCAGCAAAGAAAACTGGTCAACATTTATTGGGAATTAAACTGGTTGACACAAGCAAGTGACTAAAATCATTTTAATATTTGGACAAACTGGGTTGAAAATAAAATACATTAAAGTAGAGCTCTTAATTGTTTCACAAATCTGTGGATGAATAAGATGAAAACTAATCATCATCATCTTACTACATTCTTAGTTCTCGAAATTCAAGAATAGCACTCTAGTCTAATGCTGCTTTCAGGTTGTATCTCTGCGGTCTGACCTCTGTCAGCATGTGGGTGAAACTCTGTGGGCCTTTCAGGGTCATGGAGCCGGTGGCCAGCAGGATCTGAGTTCGGATCTCACTTCGGTCCACCTCATTTGTGTCGGGTTGGGAGTCCACTAGGAAGAAAACACAAAACAAAACAAGTCTTGGTATTAATGGTGCCTTCAAATGGGCTCCTTTTTACCGTGTTCATGAGATGAGTCCATATGAACGCCCCTCTCTTGTGGTATTCACAACCTCGTAAGTGGAAAGTTTCTGAAAGCTCCGAGTTCACGACTTGTGACGTGTTTGTTGACGTCATTGATTGTCATTTTAGTCGTATATTATTATTCATCGTACATTTTATAATATGTCTGAGGAAAAAAACACGGGACTCACTACTCACTAGCTAAGTAAGATGTGAGTTGTAAATTGAGATTTAAACATTTTAAAAGATGATTTGATTTGTACATGCTTATTTAACTTGATTTTATACTACTTACTTAATTTCCTCTAACACTGATAACATTTATTTTGGATCGTACTGAATGAAAAGACGATAGCATTACTCTAACATGATTTACATCTTTAATCGGAAGACACTGACACATGACTGGCGTGGATTCATCCTGTTTCTGCCATTCTGGGTATTGGGTGGATTCCAGCCACACAGAATCCAAACAGCCAGAAGCACACTGTCCCAAAACACTGTTAAAAGTAAATGTTTTGGTTTTAACAGACTGTCATAATCTTTCCAATGGATATGGCTGCTGAAACTGTATGCTTTAGAAGAAGAGTAAGCAAGATACAATTTATCTTTCTACCCATATGCCTGGAAAGTGAACAGCGTCAGCAGGAGGGCTGTCAAAGTTGGCCAAAATTGACGTTCAAATATTTGTTCTACGAAACACATAGGTTCAAACTATTCGAATATCTATTCAACCCAAGCCTTTGCTAAATATAATGACAAACATCGCGAAAAAACAACAACCGACAATGTACTCAGCCAATCGCCTATTGCCGATATATTCATCAAACACCTAAATAAGGTGGCAGCTGGCTGGAGATCGCCTGAAAGTCATTTCCAGTAAATATCACAATATAAAATGTGTGTTTTCTGTATAAAAAATACACACGTCGGAAGACAGTAAGAACTACTCACCCATCTTTTAAGTGGTTACATTTCCAGTCTGATCTTGAGCGCTCAGCTGATAGCTACATGGTTTGTTTACATGACGTAACGTAACACTGGCTGTCAGGACACAGTGTCTCTCTCTACAGCCGAGTTCTCTCCGTCATTACGGTTGTTGTTGAACTATTCCTTGTTCAGCTTGACCTAATGTTACATTTCATTTTCAATTAATGAAAATGATGTTGTGTGACTCCCGTCATGCTGCGCACTCGGTACGCTGCTTTTTTTCCACAATCGAATGCTAATTTTAATATTCGAAAAACCTTTTTTTTTCTTTTTTTATTAAATATTTGAATATATATTAGAATTTAGGATAGTCGTTCACAGCAGGAGGTTACCTGGTGGATTGTATCGGTCACCCAGCCGACCCTCCCAGGCTCCGTCGCTGTCCTCATCCGAGTCAGAGTACGACTGGACCAGCTGCAGCCCGGTGGCTCCGCTGCCATGGACCAGTCGCACCTGGCCCCTGCACACACAAAAACACCACATCAGTTCAACAACCGATCAATCCAAAACGGTGAGACATGATCAAATGAATCTACAGCGAGTGTACTGTGAGTAAAGCTACAGTCTTGTAATGTGTGTTGTTTTTTTATCACTGAGCAGCAACTCCACTGTAACAGATGGGGGGATCAGTAGCTCGCTCCAGGCAGGGTAGTTTAATGCTTACTGAAGTGAGAAGCGAGAATGCTACTTATTCATTTCAACTCCTCCAGATCCTGGTACTTTCTAGTTCTGGCGCCTCTGCTGTGTTATTACTAGAGGCCCCTGCCGCTGTCATGGATCTGTTACAAGTGCTATTTAGAAGTGGTAGTTAACAGAGGAATATTCAAAAATTTCCCAGCCACTTTAACAGCATTTAAATCAAACAGGAATAAGGATGGGAAATTCCCAACCATCTCTCAGCTTTAGCAGCACTGAAATGTAATGTAATGAGATGTATGCTCTCTTGACAGAGAGGAAATAAGCTTTCCCTCTGCTTAGTGCCATTTGAATAGTGTCTAATAAACTCATAAGATACAAGTCATCTTCATAGCAACTCACGTAGATGTCACAAGTGTTACTTCTTTTCCATGTAATTGGTCTCATATCTGAAATGATCTACCCTAAAAATCTCAATTAGATATAGGCTAATCAATTTAGGATGATCTGTACTAGAGGTTTCACAATATACCAGTATTGACAATAACCATGATATTTAAAAATGAAATATTGATATCATGTTAATAATACACATATGATAATATTGTGTAAATAATCAAGCGCCTCTTAAATCATTTTATATATAAGTTATGGTTACAGAGTCTCTCTCCACCTCCCTACACTCGTATTTTGAGTGTAATCCATTTGCCAAAAAACAGACAAAACGCACAATAAACAAAGTTTAAGATTAATTTGACTGAATTTGACAAATTTTCTATAGATATCATGATAATATTGTGAATTCTTTTGGCCACAATAATCGTGTAGTGAAAATCTGGTCTTGTGACAACCCTAATCTGTACATTTCAAGAGATTTAAAGTGATGAGTTTTGTATATACATATATATATGTATATACACTGTATACAGTATATATGCTAAGTGACCAGAAAACTAGAAATCCCATTACATTTATGTAAGGTAATTAGGGATGTCCTGAATACCATTTTTTGAGCTTCGAATCTTCAGTGAGAAATGTTCAAAGTTATTCGAAGCTTCACAGCACAGCTGTACGATATCCGTCTGAGAATAACTAATAATTAATTATGAATATAAATAATCAATAATGTTGTGGGATTATTCCTTATTTCATGGGCTATTTCAGAATTTATACATTATTATTGCATACTTATATATAGGGATAATAATCGGCAATAATCGTGTAGTGAAAATCTGATATTGTGACAGCCCTAATCTGTACATTTCAAGAGTTTAAAGTGATGAGTTGGTAACATGTTTTGAGTATCGACCCTCACTCAAACTACTATGCTGTGTGACCTGAAAAATAGAAATTCCTTTACATTTATGCAAGGTAATATACAGCATATAGAGGAGAGGAAAACATGCACATTCTCAAAATTGTTTGTGGTGCTGGGAGTAGATCCCCTCCAATATGTACTTTTTCAAAAAAATGACTTGCTCCCGCACACACTTTTCTCTGCTTTATTAGTCAACGTTTCGGTCAACAAGGACCTTCCTACTTTAATCTCCTGATGAAGGTCCTTGTTGACTGAAACGTTGACTAATAAAGCAGAGAAAAGTGTGTGCGGGAGCAAGTACAGAACTGCAACACACGGTTGTTTTGTATTGTTCCAGTCTCTCAGTACTGCACTTCTACTACTTTTAGTGATTACCTACTTTTCCCCAAATTACTAGTTATTATCTCAGCTATCCCCACAGCTTTATTTTCTTATGTCTGTGGTTGTTGGATTTGTGACACTCCCTACATGGATAAAAACACCACAAAATGATAAACTGTGCCCAGAAGTGTCCAAGTTATTTGTTGTGTTAATATTAAAGTATTTTACCTCCTCAGTAGGTAAGCCAGCACTTCAGCTAAGTCAACGTCCTCCTCTGATGCTGTCTGTCTGTCTCCCTGCTGCCTGTCAGCCGTCCTGCGGCCTCGGCTGCTGCTGCTGCTGCTGCTACTGCTGCTGCTGCTGCTCTGGTTCGGTTCTGATGATTCAGACTGCTCAGCTGGGTTGCCACTGGAAGAACCCCTTCCACCAGACATCCCAGAACTGGACTGAGAGCCCATAGACTGAGGAGGGCCTGGGAGAAGGGAGAATCATATGACATTAAATTACAGATTTACCTGGGGGAAGCCAGGTGAACACATGATGGATGAATAGAAATAGAATAGAATAGGATAGAAAGCTTTATTGGCATTGTATTAAATACAACGAGATTCACAGTTGCCACTTCTGGTCAGTGCTTTAAAACAAATACTTGACAAGACTAAATGAAGCAGATAAAACATATAACAGGTAAAACACACACGGTTATAAAGCAAATAAAACAGGAATAAAACAGGTAAAGTAGATGTATTAAATAAAATAGATTTAATGTAAACAGAGGTAATTGCACTTGTAAAATAGGTAGGGTAGATGTAATAAATAAATATAAACAGAAGTGTTACACTAGAAGTATAAAATATAAAAATAGATGTAATGCAAACAAAGGTAATTGCACTTGTAAAATAGGTAGGGTAGATGTAATAAATAAAATGTAAACAAAGGTAGTTGCACTTGAGGTGTATATTGCACCAAAGGATATATTGCACAGACACATGTATTTCACATTCAGTGTATTAATATTAATATATTAATATAAATAAAACTGAAAGTAAGTAATAATGGCTGCAGATCACAGGCTGCTTTAGCTAAACTGGCAGTGTATTAATATTAATATATTAATATAAATAAAACTGAAAGTAGGTAATAATGGCTGCAGATCACAGGCTGCTTTATTAGCTAAACTGGCAGTGTATTAATATTAATATATTAATATAAATAAAACTGAAAGTTAGGTAATAATGGCTGCAGATCACAGGCTGCTTTATTAGCTAAACTGGCAGTGTATTAATATTAATATAATAATATAAATAAAACCTAAAGTAGGTAATAATGGCTGCAGATCACAGGCTGCTTTAGCTAAACTGGCAGTGTATTAATATTAATATAATAATATAAATAAAACTGAAAGTAGGTAATTGCACTTGTAAAATAGGTAGAGTAGATGTAATAAATAAAATGTAAACAAAGGTAGTTTCACTTGAGGTGTATATTGCATCAAGGATATATTGCACAGACACATGTATTTCACATTCAGTGTATTAATATGAATACATTAATATAAATAAAAGTGATGTAATAGTAGGTAATAATGGCTGCAGATCACAGGCTGCTTTAGCTAAAACTGGCAGTGTATTAATATTAATATAATAATATAAATAAAACTGAAAGTAGGTAATAATGGCTGCAGATCACAGGTTGCTTTATTAGCTAAACTGGCAGTGTATTAATATTAATATAATAATATAAATAAAACCTAAAGTAGGTGATATTGGCTGCAGATCACAGGTTGCTTTATTAGCTAAACTGGCAGTGTATTAATATTAATATAATAATATAAATAAAACTGAAAGTAGGTAATAATGGCTGCAGATCACAGGCTGCTTTAGCTAAACTGGCAGTGTATTAATATTAATATAATAATATAAATAAAACTGAAAGTAGGTAATAATGGCTGCAGATCACAGGCTGCTTTATTAGCTAAACTGGCAGTGTATTAATATTAATATAATAATATAAATAAAACCTAAAGTAGGTAATAATGGCTGCAGATCACAGGCTGCTTTATTAGCTAAACTGGCAGTGTATTAATATTAATATAATAATATAAATAAAACTGAAAGTAGGTAATTGCACTTGTAAAATAGGTAGAGTAGATGTAATAAATAAAATGTAAACAAAGGTAGTTTCACTTGAGGTGTATATTGCATCAAGGATATATTGCACAGACACATGTATTTCACATTCAGTGTATTAATATTAACACATTAATATAAATAAAAGTGATGTAATAGTAGGTAATAATGGCTGCAGATCACAGGCTGCTTTAGCTAAAACTGGCAGTGTATTAATATTAATATAATAATATAAATAAAACTGAAAGTAGGTAATAATGGCTGCAGATCACAGGTTGCTTTATTAGCTAAACTGGCAGTGTATTAATATTAATATAATAATATAAATAAAACCTAAAGTAAGTGATATTGGCTGCTTTAGCTAAAACTGGCATCAATTCAAGCTATCAGCTCAAGCTATTATACCTTTGCCTCTTCAACATTAACAAACAGAGAAATCAACCATAATAACACATCTGTACTGACATGTTATCTGATCATAATCAGGATGCAGAGGTGGATGTTGTTGAGCTAGCTATGGATGCTAACGACTCACCGTTTCACTGTCAGACGGTCTCTTGTTGACAGCTCCTCGGTCCAGCTCTCGCTACAACTAATTACCCCGACAGGTAACTTCCTAGAGGTCTGCCGTGTGTCGCTTATGAGGCCAGATAGCTGTGCTCTGACAGCACAGTGTGGTTGGATCAGTAGCTACCAGGCTAGCAGGGCCAGTCCGTGAACAGCCATGTTGTTTACAAAAGTGTGTAGAAACCCTGTCCTGCCCTTTAGCCGTCACGTGATCAGACCCGTGCTGTTCATCCTGCCATACACAGACCTGCTCCTCTCCATGCCAGTTCAAAACACAGCAGGATTATTTAACTATTAACTACTATTTACTATATAGGAATACATTAAAATTAAATAAACTAAATACCAATGTAAAAAAAATGTTTTACACAAAACAAAAAAACTAAAAACAAATACACAGAGTAAAAGAAACCAGGCAGAAACCAGTAGGCCCACAAAAAAACATATATATATATATATACATATATCAGCAGACTGAGGAACAGTTTTTTCCCCCAGGCCATCAGACTTTTAAATAGATAATTAATTTGACACATTCTTACACAAAAATATTTCTTATACTGTATATACTGTATATATTGTTAATACATATGTTCTTAATATGCCTGTATATGTTCTTAATATGCCCTTGTATAAAGTATTTCCTTTTATAATTGTAATGTAAATGTAAATGTAAATGTAATATAATTTATTATTTAATGGAGCTTCCTAGCGAAAAGTATTTCACACGTTTGTACCTGTACAACCGGCGTGACAATAAACATCTTGAATCTTGAATCTTGAATATGTATATATATATATATATATATATATGTATAAATATATATGTATATATATGGCAAATTCCAAAATGTGTCAAAAATCCAATTTATTTGATACATATATAAGTAAAAAAAAGTATACTTCACTCAAGTATACTTTGCTCATACTGACAAGTATACAGAAAAGTCTAAGTATGCTTGGCTTACAAGCCTACTTACCAGTAGCTTATTAAAGTGCGCCTCTACATAGTGTATATTTTTAAATAAATATATGGCTCACCACATATTTTAAGACCCTCTTCACTCAAGTTATATCTACCTCCTCTTTAAATGTTTGACTATCAATTGTATGTTGTATGCATTGTGTGAGTTGTGTTAAAAGTTGGTTATATACTTTTTAACTCCGGATGTATTTGTGGGTTGTAAATAAACTTGGGATGCTGTTCATATATTCAACTTGGGATGTAAATAAATCTGGGATAGTTTTTATATTAATTATATTATCATTGTATGATATATGAGTTAATAGAGGAGAAGTGAGAAAGGGGTAGGGTAATATAAGTTTTTCTTCTACCTACTCCTTTTCAGAAACTATAACTCTTGTTTTGTTTGTTATTATTTTGTATCTGTTTTTATTTATTATATGTTCGAAATAAAGTCTTTCATTCATTCATTCATGTATTGATTGATAAACTATTGCTAATGTCTGAAGAGTTTCTCTGCAAACATTTTTTTTTTAGAAATAAATTGCAATGCACACATGCAGACACTTGTGACATCACAAACCGTGAAGCCAATCATGGTTCAATATGTCAACACACTGTACATCCACACAAGTGTCAAAGTAGACATGTGAAACTTGCAGCACAGAGTCAAGGTGGAGTGGCTATAGACTTGCTGTAACTATGTCAGACTGTACTTGTGCTGTTCTGGGCTGCAAACCAGAACCGGGATCTTCCATCCACTACTTGCCCAGGAACCCTGTGCTGAAGCAGCTATGGATGGACTTTATTTACAGACACAGCAGACCTGCAAACACAGTGGTGATCCGGATCTGCGGCGCACATTTTAGCAGCGACTGTTTCGTGAACTTTTGTCAAAGGTCCATGGGTTTTGCCAAAAAGTTGATCCTGAAGCCTGATGCAGTGCCATCAATTTACCCAGGCAGCCACCCAGGACTTCAGCACGTAAGTATTATATAAAGTAACCGAATGTTCGTCTCTTGTGGTTTTAAGCATTTAGGACGAGATGTCTTTTGCTTCAGGTCGTTCATCCGTTAAGTTATGGGCTGTGGTTGTGTGCTTTTGTAACCGTAAACCTGTCCTGCAAGAATCCTGCAAGAGGAGCTTACTTGGCACGTAAGGACGTAGCTGTGACGCAAGGACGCTGGTTGTGACGCTCTACGTATTGATTAACACGCTCCTGCAAAACGTCAACAAATGTCAACAACATTGGAACTGTAGTTTCTTTCTTACATAAAAGCCCTTAAAGTCATGAAAAACAAAAAATGCATTGAAACTTGAAACAGGTACAGACCTATAGCCTTTAATTTAATTTATTATTATTATCATGTATAATTTTACATATTTTATCTGTTCTTGTTATGTATGCACCTTGTCCTTTTACTCCAATGCAATGATCTATGAGCCATGTTATTTGTAAATTTGAATTTGTTCAATAAAAAAACAAACAAACAAAAAAAACATTGAAACTGTATGTCTAGTTCCCTCTTTGATAATTTCTTAACTTTATACATTTTTTTTCTATTTTATTATACTTGTTTGATATATATATGCCTCGTTTCTTATTTATCTTGTTGCTCTTGCTGTTTAGCTGTAAAATGAGAATTTTTTATTTATTTATTTATTATTATTATTTTAAATTTTCTTATTTTTCTGTTTTTTTTTTTGTCCTTTCCTTTTTTTTGTATATGTTTCATTTATGTTGCTATCGGATTTAATTCATTTATATGTATAAATGTAATTGTTTATGAAATTAATATAGGCAATACAGTAACAGAATATTGATTCATATTTGATCAGCGCTGCCTAGTTTGACCGTTAGATCGGAGTTTGCGAGTGATTGACAGCTGCCTCCGTTGAATGAACAGCCAATAGGAACGCTCTCTCTCTGAAATGACCTGTGATTGGCCAAAGTCTCCTGTCACGGGCTAGAATTTTTAAAACCTGAAAACAGAGCCATGATGAAGTGTAGAAGTCTAGTTTGAATTACAATATGCTGAAAGATTATTATAGATTTTTTGCCCAATGATACCAAAAATATTCTGCCTACTACAGGTTTAACACCCCCACCCCTCAAAAAACCCAACAAGGCATATTGAACCCTGAATCCTATAGACAGAATGTGTCTCACCTATTTGTATCAATCTTTAAAGTCTGGCTGTGTACACTAAATACACATATTTACTTTTTTTCATGAAACTTCTATGTTAATAATTTGTAAAGAATTTATTCAGTATAAGTTTTGTATGAAGGCTGCACTATATAGCTTTCTAAATCAGACATGCTGCAGTCTGCTATACCAAAAACAAAGCTGAAGTAAAGGTGGGTTAAATCAGTAAACATAGGCGTGGTTTAAAAGGTTAAAACTGTTAGAATATCATCTTGGTAACATCTATATTCATTCATGCTTTATGTATTACTTGTAATTACTGGGCGTTTCCTGTAAATATAACGCAACATTGAAATATTGCTTTGTTTTTTGTCTTTTATGAAGGGGCCAGCTGCATTGTGTTTAAAAAGAGCAGACGTGGCCTGTCAGTATAACTCAGTGGTCTTGCATGACGTTGGCCTCCAGTGTAGTCTTCCTGTGAACAGGACGAGGACTGTGGGGACCCAGCTGTCAGAACGCAGACTGATATACAGGAGAAGCCTGGGTGGGTGTCTCTCAAATGACTGATGACATGCTCTCTGTGTGAAAATGCTTACCCGTGTATCACATTACCCTATATTGTATGCAATCTGTTATTGTGTGTGTGCATCACAGGTGTCCAGACAAAGCTGCACACAACAGGTGCTGGTACAGTAGAGACGAGAACAGCAGAGCAATCCGTCGGAAGGCTAATTTCAAGCTCTCAGAAACCTCCTCCATCACCTCCGGCTGATTGGTCACAGCCTGAAATTGAAGATGATGATCAATGCGTGACAGTGGTAACTCATCTTTTGTTACAAGTCTCTTTCTCTCTCATGGAGGAATCACGTAGTATCATCACAGTACTGCAGAAATGGATGAGTGTGAGGATTTGAGTGAACTGACCGAATCCTCATTTTTATAGATGAAAACGCAGCAGCAGACTAAATCCTCCAGTGTCTGCATACTAATTACTATTTAATCTATCTTGCTTAACAACAGCATGCTGCAAAAATGAAAACAGTTCATTAAGTGCTTCCACTCATCTATTTCTACAGCATACCATTGGCAACACTACACTTTTAAGTTATCTCATTATAATGAGAAAACATCTGTTGTTATTGTAAAAAAAAAGTTTTGTCAATTTAACTAGATTATTCTCTCATTTAAAGGAACAGTGTGTGACATGTATGGGGGTCTATTCACATCTATATTAGTGTATAATCACCTGAAAATAAGAATCATTGTGTTTTTGTTACCTTAGAATGATCCGTTTGTATCTACAGATCTCTTCCTTCCTCGGCCGCCATGTTTCTACAGCCCAGAACGGTCAAACCAAACACTCACTCTGGAGAGGGCCATTCACATTTTTGCGTCAGCCAGCCACCGTAGTTCTCTTACACGTTTGACACACGGGAGCAAAGCAATGTACTGTTGTGGACGGGAGCAGCAGAAAAACTTATTTTAGCCACCTACAAGAAAGGCCCACCTAAAAAAAAATCAATATCAGTTTAAGTGTACGCTCTTGGTAGAATAGGACCAGATCTGGGTAGAATAAGACCCGATCTGGGTAGAAAAGGACAAGATTTGTGTAGAATAAAACCAGATCTGGGTAGAATAAGACCAGATCTGTGTAGAATAAGAATATATCTGGGTAGAATAGGACCAGATCTGTGTAGAATAAGACTAGAGCTGAGTAGAATAGGACCAGAGCTGAGTAGAATAGGACCAGATCCGTGTAGGACCAGATAAGGATCAGATCAGGGTAGAATATATTAGGACCAGACCAATGATGTCATTGGTCTGGTCCTAATGATCATAATAACTACTCATCACTAATATACTGTATGGGTTTTTTCATTTTATTTCTTTTCTTCAAAGAAAAATACAACACGATCAAATGTGTTCCAAAATGTTCCCTTTATACAATTCAACAGGTTTTTCTTTCTCTCATTCAGAACATATTGAAGACACAGAATCCATTGAGTTTGTTTTTGTTGCAATTTGTGTGAGGTTGACCCACATTTTTAGGTAAAATGCCTGGACTATATAGGACACAGCCACTGAGCACCCCGCAAGTGTTAATTTCAAGGACCTAATGCTGGTTTCTAAAGTTTCTAATTCAGGAAATGTCTTGAGAGATTCAGGTCTGTATGGTGATTAAACACAGTGCATCTTTACATTTTTTGTTTTAATAAAAATAGGCTTTCTAATACATAATACCCCCGTAAACAGATATGACTATGTACAGTACATCTTAAAGACTATTTATCCCTTACAGTTAGAGATTGTGTATAATAATGTCTTACAAAATATGTTCTCTCAGTAGTTTAGCATAGTGCTCTGGGTGATTTCTCTGGAGGTAAACATGCATTTTCCCTTCAACTCGCTTATCTCCAGTCAGACCTGTGAAGAAGAAGAAGAAAAAATATTTATAGAATGGAAATTGATATCTTACTTGATGAATATAAAACATGATACTGAATGCGTTTTTATTTTGAGCTCACCCAGCTTTCCAGCCGTTCTTTCGATCTTCTCCAAGGCAGACTGCACATCTCCTCCCTCTGGAACTAGGACCTCTATCTCTCCCACGTGATAGCCAAAGTCAGCTTGGTCGAGATCTATCTGCACCCCTTCCTCCTCTAAAGTGAATGACCGCCGATCTGTTGTAAACTTTGCGAAGCACACTAGATTAATTTTGCTCAGCCAAGAATCCTCCTCCTGTGAGTGGCTTGCCTCTGTCTCTCTGTCCTCACAAACATCTTGTATGACCTCTTTCACTCTCAGTTGAATTTCAGGCAGATTGGTTATCTCCTTGTAGCGGGAACACAGTGCTGCCGCTTTAGATTGTTCCCCAGACGTCTCTTCTGTCCCGTTGACCGTCGTCGGGCACTTTAACTCCCAGCATGCTTCACGTTTACGCAGCCACATGTCTCTCAGAGTCAGGTCAAACTTGGGGGTGTCAAAGTACTGGTCACAAAACTGCAGCTGACCAACACACACTGCTGAGTAAAAGAAACAGGAGGAGAGATAGATGATTTAAAAATGGATAAATAAATATAAAAATACTAACGAGGCTGATACAGATAATTAAACTTCATTATTAACAAGAGACAGATTGTCAGTGTCGCCACAGTTACAGTGCAATTCACAGCAATTAGTGTCATTAAATGAATTCCTTCAGTGACCATTTGGAAGTTGCCGCGGATCACAGCATCAGTTAAATGCCTCACTTCTAAATTCACCCATGCGTAAATGTGTGGTAGACAAATTAAACACGTACCCCCGATCTCCTCCAGTGTTTTCAGAGTGTCAGCATTGCACAGAAATTTTCTTTCCACTTCCACACTCATCTGAAATGACATAGTAATAAGATCAACACCTACAATAGTGTATGATTACAAATCCAGCTAAAGACTGCAAGCTTTAAGACTGATGTTAATCTTTTTAGTAAGTAACCTAATAGGAAGGTGTACATTTTATATAAGAATGTGTTTTTTTTTCATCATTAATTAAGAAGGCATTGACCATATTAAGAAAAACAAAAGTTTTGGGTATTTTGTTTTTTGATGCTTTTTCTTAGAAAACACCTTACAAAGTTTACACTCAAGATTAACAATAGCAGGGATCACTTATTCTAACACCTAGTCAAGATGTCAACATCTTGATTCCATTTTTTAAATGTATACATTAACCAATGGTAAAAAACAACAACAACTAAGTACATTTATTCAAGTACTGTGCAGTAAGTAGAGTACGGTTTTGAAGTACCTGTACTTTACTTGAGTACATCCATTTTTATATGCTACTTTTTATTTGCTTTGAACGACTACGTTTCAGATGGAAATATTGTACTTTTAGCTCCAACAGCTGTAGTTACTAGTTGACATTGTACATTTTTTATTTTTGTTTGTAAAATTATATAAATTATTTAAAGTTACCTTAACTTCAACCTGTTACATTAAAATGCATTTGACACAGTAATGAACCAGTAATGATAATATAATGGAACTATATATACATACATACATACATACATATGCATTTGACACAGTGACAAACCAGTAATAATAATATATTACAACTACACACACACACACATATTCATAATATTATAGTATTAATATTATAATAATATAAATCCCTTCTGATTTTTATGAGTAATAATTGTGGTATTACTTAAGTATAATAACTGCTTACTTTTTTCACCACCACTACATTCAAACTTTATTTACTCTGGGTTCTCAAAATTTTAGCTTGGTTGGTTTTTGAGAATTTCATAGTTATCCTTTTTAGTATTTTCAAGACCCATTGTAAACTGTCTCTGAATGCTCAAAACTAAACTGTTATTGTTGTATTAACTATATTACTATAAAGTAATATAGCAGGCACCTGTGTCATTATAAATCAGGGTGGATTCATTCAGCTGCTGTTGTAGACTCATACATGAACTACGAGTCAAAATCACCAAATTGAACAATAAAGTTAAAGAAAAACCATCATCCGTGTAGCGACCTGCACTTTCACACACCTTCACAAGTCAAGTCCTGAAATCCAAGTAATTCGGCATCAAAAGCAGCTACACATCAATCCCATCAGCCCATACACGTCAGCGAAGTGTTGTTGTTTTTTTTTTTGCACAGGCGCAATTAGAGCCACCTATCAGGGTGTTCAGGAACATCACTTCCTGTCCCAGTAACGCAGAGGAGCACATACAGATGGTGCAGCTTTAATCCTCTCTGCTGCTTCATGCATATTTATTGCACATACTCGACTGTTGTGATGTGCGCCACACCTATCATTTGATTAAAAACACATCACAATGTGGTCGCATGGTGCTGAGTAATGATATCTCTATTATTCAGCCTTAATTAACTCAGCACAGTCTTTGTGTTGGCACAAATTGGCAGAATGGGGATTTTTTATTCACCATTAATGTAAAAACGAGGATTTCACATTAAAGTGAAATATTTATTTTTATTATTATTATTTATCATGCATTTTTTTCTTTTTCTTAAATGTATTGCTCAATAAATAATTTAATCATACATTAATTAAGATGATAATCTAATATCTGCTGGGGTTACATAAGGGATTTGATTTCACATTAAAGGGGATTCCATGTAATCTAGGCATTGAAATACTTTTTTTTTTTTTTTTTTGGAAAATTATCTATCATGCATTTTTTTCTTTCCTTAAATTTATTGCTCAATAAAATAATTTCAGCATACATTAACTAATAATCTTAAGGCTACATAAGGGATTTTAATGTAAAATTTCACATTAAAGGGATTTCAATGTAATCTAGGCATTGAAATACTTTTCTTTTTATTATCTGTCATGCATTTTTTCTTTTTCTTAAATGTATTGTTTATAAAATAAATAATTTCAGCATATATTAGCTAGTAATCTTAAGGTTACATGAGTACAGTCTTTGTATATCATATCTCTTATTATTCAGCCTTAATTAACTCAGTCTTTGTGATGTGGTCCAAGTTGGCAGAATGGGGATTTTTTTATTCACCTTTTAATGTAAAAACGAGGATTTCACATTAAAGTAAAATAAATAAATACTTTTTTTTCTCATTTTTAATTACACATCATGCATTTTTTTTCTTTTCTTAAATTTATTGCTCAATAAATAATTTCAGCAAATTGGCAGAATGGGGATTTTTTATTCACCTTTTAATGTAAAAAAGTTCACATTAAAGGGGATTCCATGTAATCTAGGCATTGAAACACTTTTTTTTATTAAATGTTGTACAATCTATCATGCATTTTTCTTTTTTCTTCAATGTATTGCTCATAAAATAAATAATTTCAGCATACATTAAGCTAATAATCCTAAAGTTACATAAGGGATTTGATAGCCCTGTCTCTGTCTGTCCCCTATCTGAATGTCAGCAATCAGCCTAGGGGGGAGCTGTGGTCTGTTTACTAGACTAGAGGAGAAGAGGGGAAGGAGAGAGGGATATAATGAAGAGAGGGAGGGAGGGAGGGGGAGAACAGGAGAGAGAGAGGGAGAGAGAGAGAGAGAGAGAGAGAGGAGGGCAGGCAAAGAAAACTTTTCACTTCTAGAGGAGCCACGGAGGAAAGCGCGTGTGTGTGTGTGTGTGTGTGCGCGCGATCATGCAGGTAAGAATTCGCTAATTGCTTCCGAACTTTAATTAATTAAAAACGTCGATCGCGTTAATTGTGCTGTGTTGTGAAGCGCCTTGCGAAATGGCCTTGCGACTAGAAAACGGAGCATACTAATCCGATCTCTTATAGAAACCCAACATTAAACCCAAACTTTTTCTCTGTCTCTGGTTTCGCCTGCTAGTCTCTCTCTCCTAACACCACCTAACACCACCCCCATCGTCGAGGCACGTATACTCTCTTCTCCTAGCGTCTAATTCCTGCGCCAATTACGCATCGAAAGCTGTAATAAATGATAGTTTACATGGCCATGTGTTGCACCGGGAGTGTTTAAGGTATGGATTAGGACGCGTCAATACGGGATAAGGGGTGCTGGGCTGTGGGAGAAGAAGAGGAAGAGGAGGAGGAGGAGGAGTGTGTTCTAACACATCTGTAAGCGGAGAGCTGCTCCACACGTTCATTAATTAGACTGGCTTTAGTCCGGCGGTTGCTAGGCCTCAATTTGCAGAGCTTGTTGAGTAGCAACCAGGCGGCGGGGCGGTGCAGCGCTAGATGCCCGGCTGGCAGTGCACAATCACAGGGGTAAGGTTAAACTCGAGGCCGAGGCTTTTTTTACATAGTGTAATAGTGAGTTTGTCTTGTCCTGCTGGGTGAACTCTGCTCTGCTCCTCTGTGTGTGTTATTGAAGCTACCTTGAACCGAGTTAGTAGAGCAGGGAGTAGTTAATTATCTGAATGCTAAACTAGCTTAGCATAAGTGACACGACTATTATTAGCTTAAATGTTTATCATTTCTAACAACCGGTCCGAGGCTGTAACAACGGAGAAGTGGTGCCACTGCGGGTGTTTGTTGTTTTCAGTAAACTGTAACTGCTAACCAGCTCTACCAGAAAGACGACTGAGTGTGTTAATGCGACGTTAAGAGGAGCAGGAGGGGGCTTCTTCTCTCAGCCTAGCTAGGCTAGCTAATTGATTCCTCTCTGGCTAATTAGACTGATCATTAATTAGCCAACTATGAGCACAGCAGAGACATTTGGGTTATATCTTTTGGCTTTTTAAATTATGAAACTCGACATGAGGATTCTTGTAAACGTGATGTACACTCTGCAGATGTGTGGACTTGTCGAAACATTATCTTGGTCATATATAAGCCTGCTAGCTGGCTAATTGGTGTGACGAGGAAGTGAGGATTTGTAGCTGTGTTGGTATGTTCTCCTCGTTTTGGTTGCATTTTGCGATCATGATTGCTTGCAGAACAATACGGCAAAAAGCTGTGTACTAGTTGTCTATTTTGACTATTTGATCGTGCACGTCGAGCTTTATGAAGCATAAAGCAAAAAATACATGTATTAAATGCAGTGGAGTGTTACTCCACTGCATTTAATACATGTCATGTGCACGTGTGATATCAGATCAGTTTGTGGAAAGTTGCAACAAGGTATAAATCTTGTATCTAGAGTTTACAACTGTAAACCTAATGAAAAGCATTAGATGCATGTTCCTTTACATTACGAAGTGTTGCTTTATTGTGTAGTTTGATACTGTCATTGTAAGACAGTGAATGCTTGCAGAACAATCCAGACTAGTGGTCTATTTTGACTAAAAGTTATTTGATGGTGCACGTCAAGCTTTATGCAGCATATTTAATATATTTGGTCAAAACTGTGAGGAAATAAGTGGTTGGAGAGACTCATTGTAAATACAGTGCATGTTATGAATTAGATTGAGTGTTACTCCACTGCATTTAATACATAAGTTTGTTGAAAGTTGTAAAAAGGTATGAAACAACGGATCCAGAAATCCAGACTAGAACAGTTATTTGTGTATTCGTGCTCGTCGAACTTTATGCAGCATATTTAATATATTGGGTCAAAACTGTGAGGAAATAAGTGGTTGGAGAGACTCATTGTAAATACAGTGCATGTTATGAATTAGATTGAGTGTTACTCCACTGCATTTAATACATAAGTTTGTTGAAAGTTGCAAAAATGTATGAAACAACGGATCCAGAAATCCAGACTAGAACAGTTATTTGTGTATTCGTGCACGTCGAACTTTATGCAGCATATTTAATATATTGGGTCAAAACTGTGGGGAAATAAGTGGTTGGAGAGACTATACTTTTTGTCAATACAGTGCATGTTATGATTTGGATTGAGTGTTACTCCACTGCATTTAATACATGTCATGTGCACGTGTGATATCAGATCAGTTTGTGGAAAGTTGCAACAAGGTATAAATCTTGTATCTAGAGTTTACAACTGTAAACCTAATGAAAAGCATTAGATGCATGTTCCTTTACGTTACAAAGTGTTGATTTATTGTGCAATTTGATACTGTCATTGTAAGACAAAGTGAATGCTTGCAGAAAAATCCAGACTAGTGGTCTATTTTGACTAACAGTTATTTGATGGTGCACGTTGAGCTTTATGCAGCATATTTAATATATTTGGTCAAAACTGTGAGGAAATAAGTGGTTGGAGAGACTCATTGTAAATACAGTGCATGTTATGATTTAGATTGAGTGTTACTCCACTGCATTTAATACATCAGTTTGTTGAAAGTTGCAAAAAGGTATGAAACAACGGATCCAGAAATCCAGACAAGAACAGTTATTTGTGTATTTGTGCACGTCGAGCTTTATGCAGCATATTTAATATATTGGGTCAAAACTGTGGGGAAATAAGTGGTTGGAGAGACTATACTTTTTGTCAATACAGTGCATGTTATGATTTGGATTGAGTGTTACTCCACTGCATTTAATACATGTCATGTGCACGTGTGATATCAGATCAGTTTGTGGAAAGTTGCAACAAGGTATAAATCTTGTATCTAGAGTTTACAACTGTAAACCTGATGAAAAGCATTAGATGCATGTTCCTTTACGTTACAAAGTGTTGATTTATTGTGTAGTTTGATACTGTCATTGTAAGACATAGTGAATGCTTGCAGAACAATCCAGACTAGTGGTCTATTTTGACTAACAGTTATTTGATGGTGTTGTCGAGCTTTATGCAGCATATTTAATATATTTGGTCAAAACTGTGAGGAAATAAGTGGTTGGAGAGACTCATTATAAATACAGTGCATGTTATGATTTGGATTGAGTGTTACTCCACTGC
This sequence comes from Sebastes umbrosus, assembly GCF_015220745.1. Taxonomy (NCBI): domain Eukaryota; kingdom Metazoa; phylum Chordata; class Actinopteri; order Perciformes; family Sebastidae; genus Sebastes; species Sebastes umbrosus. The sequence goes on from NC_051289.1 coordinate 17,171,236, forward strand.
ATTTAATACATCAGTTTGTTGAAAGTTGCAAAAAGGTATGAAACAACGGATCCAGAAATCCAGACTAGAAACAGTTATTTGTGTATTCGTGCACGTCGAGCTTTATGCAGCATATTTAATATATTGGGTCAAAACTGTGGGGAAATAAGTGGTTGGAGAGACTATACTAATTGTCAATACAGTGCATGTTATGATTTGGATTGAGTGTTACTCCACTGCATTTAATACATGTCGTGCACATGTGATATCAGTTTGTTGAAAGTTGCAAAAAGGTATGAAACAATGGTATCTTTTATCTAGAGTTTACAACTGTAAACCTAATGAAAAGCATTAGATGCATGTTCCTTTACAAAAAGCTGTGTTGTGAAATCCAGACTAGAACAGTTATTTGATCGTGCACATCGAGCTTTATGCAGCATATTTAATATATTGGGTCAAAACTGTGGGGAAATAAGTGGTTTTGAGAGACTCATTGTCAATACAGTGCATGTTATGATTTGGATTGAGTGCTACTCCACTATATTCTGCATTTAATACATGTCATGTGCAAATGTAATATCAGATCAGTTTGTTGAAAGTTGCAACAAGGTATGAAACAATTGATCTTTTATCTCTAGAGACTTTACAACAGTAAACCTAATGAAAGCATTAGATGCATGTTCCTTTACATTACAGTGACAAACCAGTAATAATAATCTAATACAACTACACACACACATAGATTATATTATAGTATTAATATTATAATAATATAAACCCCTTCTGATTTTTATGAGTAATAATTGTGGTATTACTTAAGTATAATGTCTGCTTACTTTTTTCACCACCACTGCATTCAAACTTTATTTACTCTGGGTTCTCAACATTTTAGCTTGGTTGGGATAGTAAGCCTTTTTAGTATTATTTTGTATTTTCAAGACCCATTGTAAACTGTCTGCGAATGCTCAAAACTAAAATGTTACTGTTGTATTAACTATATTACTATAAAGTAATATCGCAGTATAATAGGGAGCTCCTGTAGCCGCACCTGTGTCATTATAAATCAGGGTCGAATCATTCAGCCCGAGCTGCTGCTGTAGACTCATACATGAACTACGAGTCAAAATTACCAAAATGAACAATAGAGTTTAAATAAAATTGCCATCCACGTAGCGAACTGCACTCTTACACACCTTCACAAGACAAGTCCTTAAATCCAAGTAATTCGGCATCAAAAACTGAGCAACACATCAATCTGATCAGCCCATACACGTCAGCAAAGTTTTTTTTTGCACAGTCGCAATTAGAGTTGCAACAAGGTATGAAACAATGGTATCTTTTATCTAGAGTTTACAACAGTAAACCTAATGAAATCATTAGATGCATGTTCCTTTACATTACAAAGTGTTGCTTCATTGTGTAATTTGATACGGTCATTGCAGACAAAAGAGTTGGGAACCTCCCTACAAAACATGGTTAATGGTGAATGAAACTTCAAAGACCTGTAAGAGTGGGATACTGATCTAGGATTAGTTTTACTGTTTAAACGGGACACGGCATGCCTATTAAAAAGATATGGTAACTGATTTCTGATTGTGGTTTCAAATAGTTAAATGCATCAAAGCATGATAAGTGCTGGTCACCTAGCTAAGGTGTGTAACCAATAAGTAAGAGTATACTTTTATCTTGGTGGGTGCAGCTCACATTTTCCTTTGTTTCTCTTTTCTGTTTTGCATTTGTGATGAATAATAACGGCTCCAGAAAGAGTAGGATTCTCTAACATCTATTTTTTGTTTTGTTAGGAGGAGTCTGGAGAGACAGTGAGCAGTGAAAGCAATGGAGTGGCAGAGTGGCTGTGCCCCCTGTGCCAAACAGGGCAAACAGACAGACCTTCCCTGTCTCTACATCTCACTGAGCAACACAGCGTACTTTCATCTTGTGTCGACAAACTGCTGGACATTGTAAGTACGGCCGGGCTATTCTCCCTGAAGGGTAGAACTTGATTACTTTGGGTAGTGCATCAATTATGTGCGTAATGTTTAATGAGCCCACTTGTTGCTGGCTGATATACAGGGGTTGGACAAAATATCAGAACGCCTTGCAATGCTGTGGCTCTGCAGTAAATACAAATTATGGGATGCGGCAAGGAAAACTGCATTAGCAAAGAGGAACAGCAGTCACAACTTTCACCAACATTTAAAATGACTCTTTAAAAACGCATGAGCTTCACCAAATCAGTATTCACTGCTGGGCTAGTGTATTATAATTTGTTTTACTTTTTAAATGTCCACCCTCTGTAGTATATGTTATGGTGTATGGGTATATGAGAAAGAAACCCTTAGATGGATATCTTTGTTAAGCCCCTGGTTTGGTCACTCATTCAACATTTGAAAAACACACACAGACAAAGAGACACAAATAAGTCGGGCACGTTTTAGTAAACCAAAAAGTTTATCCTTTGACGTTCCAATGTGTAACTATTGCTGGGTAATAACATATGTTATTACCAGGTTATAGCATATGTAAGTGCTCATCAGAATTCATATCTAAGTTTTTCTTTTTTTATTCAGCTGTTATTTTATTAAAATACAATATCTAACTAAACATAAAATGTCTATTACATTTCTTAATAAAAACCTCAGCTTAACAAAGTAATGTTCAAGATTATTTACACACAATCGTGAAAATATACACTTACTTATGCATAATCCATTAATACATTAGTTATATGAGTAATTAGTAGTATGAATTGTGACAACAGTTTTATGACATACTGTTTAATGACTTGTTTGTGCAGATTCACTTTTGGCAGTCAGCATTTTAGTAGGGCTGTCCAGAATACCATTTTTGGGTTATGAAGCTTCGGTGATAAATATTTAAAGGTATTCGAAGCTTCGGGACAGCGCTGCTGCTGCACTACTGTACACAGACGCACCTCTACACATAACAAACAGCAGTATCCGTCTGAGAATAACTAATAATTATTAATGTTAAATATGAATAATGAATAATATGGTGGGATTATTCCGTATTTCATGGGCTATTTTGGGATTTATACATTATTATTATTTTAATATATATACATATATATATATATATATAAAAATAAATAAAAAGCATTTGAATACTGATTTGGAGGTTGATTACCATGGCAACGGTCAGCCCTACACTTTAGTGTTAGTGTTAATTATTTTTAATAGTTTGAATATTTGTATGTTTGCTAAGGTAACGGTACACAAAAAATTCCCGGTTCGGTATGTACCTCGGTTTTGGGGTCCCGGTTCGGTGCGTATTTAGTACAATAGAGAAAACAAAGAAAATGCAAAAAATAACTTTTTCATTTATTTTGAGAATGATAAACATTCAACTGTTGCTCATTGGTCATAATTCTTAGTTTAACTAAGGCACTCAAATAGTGGCACATTGTCAATAAAAAATAGGTAAATAACAGAAACGTCTCTAATGTAAATGTAACCCAATCAATAAATTATTGGATCAATAAAATGTTTCTGATTCGGTAATGTCCCATCATAAGACTCTGACCTATTGATCATTCCTGAACTGCAGCTTGTGCTCGTTCATACAGGGCAGGCACAACGGACTGACTGTAATGTACACGTGAAGGCACATTATAGCGAGGCTCAAAACACTTTGACCATATGCTTTAATTCTGTATCGCCTGTGGTCACACATGCAGCGATGAACACTCTTATACCATCATTGGCACGATCTGAATCTGCAGTAAGAGGCTGCCTGAACGCTGCGGAGAGAAGGACCCGCAGTCCAGTCTGTTTTTGTTTCATTTTGCCCGACACTTTGAGGTGACATCGTTGTAAATTAAATGTTTGAAGTGTATCCACAGACATAGCCGCTTTCAGTTTAGCAGTGTCGGCATACAGTTTGACTTAAATTGTTGTCAATTGAGCTTGACTAACCGGGCTAAACCAACTAGCATGCTGCCAAAACTTTCCCGGATTAAACATAATCGCGCGCTAGAATTTCTGTTCTGCGCGTGCGAGTAGGGGACCTAAACAGCTGGGTGTACCGAAAGGATGCCTCATACCGAACGTCCTGTACTGAACAGCTCAACAAAAATTCATGCACCGTTGCACCCTATTGTTTGGATTAACCAGCCAAATATGTCAGTGTGAAAGTATTTGCTGAGTAGAGATCAAATTAGAAAAAAATTAGCACCTCAATGCACACACTATTTGTAACGGGTCCATAACAATTTAGTATGTTGAGTGTTAAGAAATAGAGGGAATCTTATTGGTAGATGAAGTGATCAAAGACTGCGTAATTTATACCCTCAGGATAATTTGTAAATTAGAGGCTAGCCAAGTTTGCTATGTGTAATATAACCACACATCAATGAGTCACGCCCAAATGTTGTGCTGCTCCAAAGCTACATAGCATTCAGCTCATCTGAAAGGAGGCTTTGCAGAGTTAGAGTTGGCTATGGGGATTTTGTTGACACTCTCCTTTCATTTTCTTTTAACAGGCTGTTCTGAAACAGGGTGCCATTGGAGGAGTACAGGACAAAAGTGCTCTGAAGTCTTTAGGTGAGTGTAAAAAATACTTAAGAAAATCACAAAAGAGCACTGTAAAAACACACATGCGTCCTTTTCTTAATTTTTTTATGATAACATTGGAGAAGTGCAGTAATAAATGCCCTTTTTCCCAGCCAAAGCTGATTTAGTCCAAAAATTGATTATTATAATGTGGATTTTTTTTGTGGCACTAAAATCGTGTTGTGCCTATTTCAAGACTATGTAAAGAAAAAACAAAGAAAGGCATTATAGATGGAAAGTTGCCCCTGATGTGGTTTGGCTGGCTGCAGGTGGGTAAAAAAGGTTGATATTTACTGATAAACTGTTACATTCAGTATGCAAATGTGCACTTCTGTTATCAGTCCTCCATTTATGAGAACATAAAAGTTAAACCTGTGTATTCATTTTACCAGGTGCCGAATCTTCACAACTGAAGCACGCTGAAGACGTCGGTTCAGATCCCTGCCAGTCTAGTGAGAGTTCAGACGCTACCCAGACGCTTGGAAACAAAGAGATGGAGGAAGAAAGAATAATGAAACAGGAGGGAGGTGAAGCTGAGCCAGAGCCAGAAGAGGAGGGAAATCCACTCACAGGAGCCAAACAGCAAAATGCAACTGAAAACAAAGAAATCCCAGACGGTAGTGAGAAGTCAGTTGTTAAAAACGTTGCGCCAGCTGAAAATAACACCCAGTCATTCAAATGCAATGCCTGCCTGGAAACTTTTCCTGGCAGAACTGCCTTGAAAGTTCATTACAACTCTGCATCCCACATTCAGAGGATGACAACAGGCTCTGTAAAACAAGGTGGGGACATTGATCCCCCGGCCCCCTCAGTTCCTGTGCTATCTCGGCCATATATATCAAACAAACCCTACCAGTGTGCTGTATGTCGAGTCTCTTACAATCACGCCATCACCCTCGAGAGCCATATGAAATCTGTGTTGCACCAGACCCGCAGCAGAAATGCTGGAATTGCCGCACTTGCTGCAAACAGCGCAGTTTCCACTGCTAGTTTGGGAGGTACCACCACCAGCGCTCTAAACACTGTAGTGACCACATCTGGAAGTGGAACCAGTCAGTTAGTTACCACCACCAACTGCACTGCTCCCGGGACCTTGATGGTGACTACCACAAAAGACGGAGAGCAGATTCAAACTTCCCAAGTGGCTCCCTCCCTCCTCACCTCCCCTGTGGCCTCGGCTCAGGCGGTCTCAGCCTTTCTCACCCTCCTCACATCTAGTCCCAACACCCTCTCGCACTCCCTCCTCCCCTCCCTGTTCGCGGCCGGTGCTGCTCCTGGTGCCGCCATGTCTCAGCTCGTGCCTCAGCCTCAAATGGTCATGCCCTTGATCTTGAATGGGCTCCAAGCCCAAACCCAGCAGCACCAAGAGAACCAGCAAGGCCAGCTCCTAGCCCAGTGTGTGCCATTCGTAGGTCTCAGCACAGCCCAGCAAGCCCTCCTAACCCAAAGACTTAACAGCTTACAGAACCAGTGGCCCTCTGCAGGAGTTCCAACAAACATACAGCTCTGCCAGGAAGAGCAAAAACAGACTATAAAGAGTGAGAGAGAACAAAAAAGACAGGACAGTGATGAGACAGCTGAAGAGAAGGTCTCAGATCAGATCAAGGACAGGAATAGCTGGACTACAGAGAACATTAAAACAGAGAAGCTTAAGGATGAGGACAGTAAAGAATCTGCACAGTGTCCTAATATAGAAGGCAAAGTGGAGGTTGAGAATAATGAAGACAATGGGAAGGCACATAGAGATAGCACAACAGATGGAGACAGCTCGACTAATCAGTTGGACCTGGAAGGTGATAAAGCAGCTAGCCTCAATCTCTCCCCAGCGGGCACAGAGAAGAGCCTCCGCAATAAGAATCTCTCGCCTTCTGCATCTGTGCCCAGCAACTATAGCCTCAGTCCTTTAAATTTAAACCTTACACTTAGCCCTGATTCCACTCCTCAAAAATCACAATCGGGCACGAGCCCTTGCGGCTCTCTTGGCACCCCGAAATCCAGCCCGAGGACAAATGCCTTAACTAGCAGTCAAGCTCGACCCCATTGTAATGCAATGGGATCAATTTATCCAGACCTTCCAACGCTGTCAGAGTTCCAGTCGGAGGTTCTCTGGGCGTTCTTCGAGTCGCGTAGTGAGGCTGATGCTGCGAGTCCTCCCCGCGAGGACTGCGAGGCGCTGGGCAGAGAGGTAGGGCTTTCAGAGGAAGAGGTACGCAAATGGTTGAGCCAAGCCAGACATGCAAAACAGAGGCAGAGGGCGGCAGAGATGGAACACCTGCGACGCTTGGCAGGGTATACAAGGCATGCCCAATGTTCAGACAATGACTATGATGACGAGGAAAGCTCCCTGGTTATAGCAGAAGGTGAGGATGACGTTGAAGCGTCAGGTAGTCAGGCAATGGATTTGTCTAGTACAAGAGGGAAACGCAGACGGAGAGTTTTGGGAAGGGAGGGTCAGGGAGATTCCTGTCTTACTTCTGACTCAGAAAACGAGGTATACACCTCTGTCATTGTGTCGGATGAGGAAAGTCAGAATGGGTCTATGAGGGAGGGTCCTGAGAGCCCTGCTAAAGATGAGTCACAGTGGGAAGTCCACGGTGATAAGGGGCCAATGGGAGGAAAGGTCTTGCGCTCCACAACTGTGTTTCTCTCCGATGCAGAGGATGAGTATGAAGATGAGGAGGGTGGAGGGGGTCAGAGGGCCAAGAGGAAAAAACGAAAGGGGGAGTTTGAGCGTGACGAGGTGGAGGTGAAGAAGGAGAGACAGGACCCAGATGTGGATCTGGAGTTGGAGGCCCAAGGGGATCCCCCACAGTCCCACGCTGAGATTCCAACCAGTGCTCTTCACTCACTTCCCCTGTCCCTTGCTCCTTTTTCTACTCAGTTCCTCAGCCCCTATGTCCTCTCTCTTACTCCTTCGTTGATTGATGGGAGTAAAGTACCCATCTTTACTAACCCACCAACTATCACACGCTTCTCCAGCTCTCTTCTCTCGCAGTCTCTCTCCTCCCACAGCCAAACTTCCCACTACCTGTCCAACGGGGGTGACTGTGAGTCCGCTCTGGATCTCAGCATGGGGAAAAACAATAAATCTGCTTCTTCCTCATCATCTCTGGCTGATAAAATTGCAGCACAGAAGGGACAGCTGCTAGACGGGCTTGGCTTGAGGCCCACATCCAAAGGTCTGGTAGTCGTGCAGGTGAAGCCCGAACCTGTTACTTCCATGCTCTCTTCCAACAGCAGTATGAGTCTGGTGCACTGCAACAACATGACGAAGTCCAGTATTTACATGAGGGCAGCAGAGAAAATGAACGCCACACTAATGGAAAGGGAGCGAGAAAAGGAGAGGGAGAAGGAAAAGGAGAGGGAGCAGCAGCAGAGGAAGTCCAAAGGAAAAAGGTATCGGGATATGCGACGTTCAAGGACCATCATTCAAGCTGAACAACTTGACATTCTGTATGGCTGCTATTTCAAAGACCCGAATCCTGGGAAACATGAGTTTGAACAGATTTCAGAGTGGGTCCACCTTCCAAAGAAGGTTGTTCAGATTTGGTTCCAGAACATGAGGGCAAGGGAACGAAAGGGCGAGGTCCGATTCATCAGTGATGGGACCCTGGCGGCGGTTGGCAAACCTCTCATCAAATTTACATGGCCTCTTTCCAAACCCATTTTCTCCAACAAGCCAGCTCCAAATAACACTGGGTGCATTACAACTACTCCAATTGTGCGCACCCTCATAAAGACAGAGAGGGAGCCTGTAAAGGAGCTGGGCAAGCCTATTGTGGTGAAAAAAATTGCTCCAGTTCCTATCAAGCCCAAGGAGATAGTTTCCTCTACCACAGTGTCTACTGTGAGCAGCAGTGCTTCTGCAGTGCCAAAGACCAAGCTCGAAACCACCAGCAACATCACAATGGTCAAAGTTGCACCCAAAGTCAGCACCCCTGTCCTTTTACCACCACCCAAGGAGCCAATCCCCATTGCCCCACGGCCGGCCCAGAAACGAAAGCTAGAAGAGGAGAGCGAGGAAGAAAAGACTGATGAGGAGAAAGACAATGAGAACGAGATGGGTCCTGGACCAGGGACCACTAACCGCATGGTGCCCAAAATGTCCACAACTCTCATCAACAGCAGGCCTCCTGCCACAACAGTGGTGCCACAAAAACAGAACGGGCTCAACTACTGGACCCCCAAGATCCCCATTAAGATCAACACTCTATCGAGAGAACAACTGGCTCTTCCAACACACGCGTCTCCTCGTACCATCCCCCCTCCTCCCACCCCCAGCATTGCGCCAGTCAGCCCGAATACACCCAGCTTTGCCAAAGTGGCCAGCCCCTCCACCCCGATGCTAGCTAAATCAAGCCCGACGGAAAGCAGCTTTCTGCCCCACTCATCCAGCCGTAGGCCACGCACACACTTGTCCTGCCTACAGCTGTCCATTCTGCAGTCCTGTTACGAGACCTGCGCCCACCCTAATGCCATGGAGTGCGAGGCGATCGGCACCGAGCTCAACCTGCCGCTCAAGGTGGTGCAGATCTGGTTCCAAAACACCAGAGCCAAGGAGAAGCGCTGGAGACTGCAGCAAGAGAAAATGGTAAGCTGGCAAGTAGATGTACAGTACAGTTTTTTTAAAAAGTCTTTGGTACAAAATCACTTCATTGTTTATACAGTAAGAAAGACTAATCACAGCAAGGTAGGTCACTGACTTTTTTTTTATTGGCATCACATTGCTGCTTTGCATCTTTTATTTTAGGGTTAATTTTATATCGTATGTTTACTTTCAGTGGAATAAAATTGTCATGCACTTGTTATTTTACAAAATTTAATGAAATTACCTGAATGATTTCAAGCAAATTGTACTTAAAAATCAGGGCTGCACAATTTTATCGAAACTGCAATATGGCTTACTGCAATTTTCAAATCGCAGAATGAGGAGGAAATCACTATTTGTTAAAGGTGAAATGTGTGTCAAAATACCATTTTGAATTCTACAGACTTAAGAAAACATCTGTTTTTGGTACAGATCCCCACAAAAATCACACCATAATCATTTTACTATATTTTTCAATGAAGAAATATTAATGTAAATATTATCATTTCATCTCATAAATATCGTAAATCATATAGAAATTGCAATATCAGTCAAAATAATTGCAATTAGATATTTGAAAAGTTGTTTTCTGCATAGCAGTGGTGCACAGTTCATTATTTAATTCATTAATTGTGATAAAAATCGTGTGTTTATATACTTTTGTAGTACTAGTATTGCTTAGTTTTGTATTCTCAAACTATTGCTCAAGAACACATTGTCTATAAAAAAATGTAATCAAAATTAAATATTGCTGTCAAAAATACAGAATTGTGCATGTTGCAATTATGTAGATGGTTCAGTCAAACTTGTAACAAAATGTGAACTTTAAATGATATATGACATTAAACCACTCTGGTCCTGTCTATCCACCCCACCTTCCCATTTCCAGTCTCCTATGGCAAGTGGAAAGGTGGACATGAGCTCAGGAAGCTACCTGCAGTACAACGCTCTCAAAGCCAATCGTCCCATCCTGCCCAAACCTGTTCAGCTCACCGTTACTGAACCTCCAGCTACCCCGATGGCCGGCCAGCCAGTGCCAAAGGAGACCCTGACAGGCCGCTGTGACGCCTGCAACGTCTCCTTTGAATCCCGGGCTGCAGCGAGGGCCCACGTCTTCTCCCCGCGTCACCTGGCAACCCTGAGAACCACTAACTTTGGCCAGCCCACGACGCTCGTCAACAAGAACGGAACCGGTAACGGCGGACCTGGCAGCATCGTGCCGGGCTCACAGGTCCCTCACTCCACTCCGGTAACCAGCACCGGAGGGGAGCTTGTTATCGAGTCGCCTCCACCGACGGCCACCAGCAACAGTTAAAGACTCAGATCAGGATTGGTCTGCACACTGACTATTCTTGGACCCATTTGGGCTCCTCAGATTTTAATAAACAAATTTGAGCACTAATCCTCAAAAGCTAATATTCTTTAGTTTTTGAAGTTGGCTCCCCCTGCACCTGCTATCCCTTGCTCAACCTTCACTGACTCAAAATCCATTAATCTATAAAGTCACCTAAAATCCAATACAACAGCAGACTATTTCCATGCTGCTTCACACTAACTCAGTTGCTGTCTGATAAGTGATGAACACATCTCAAGTCTCCCTCAACCTTCACACACTTTATCCAAACATTTTTGGTCCTAAGCCTGTGGTTATATATTACCTTTCTTCAATGACCTTCCTATAATTTGTAAAGGCATTCTTGCCGTGCTTGAACTGTGCTACCCTAAAGACTGATGCAAAAGTGTTTCCTCTTTTGGAAGTGGCCATTTGATGGTAGGCCTGGAAACTTTTTGGGATAATAACATAAAATAACTCCCAGTTTTCTCCTGTGGAATTGTTTTTTCTCATGCCTACTTTCACTTCTAGGGCAAAGATTGCTTGGATATAATATGACTGGACTGAACCATTGGGAGAGGAAGAACTGGTATTGACTGTCACCTTTTTATTTGCTACAAGAGTGTGATCTGAAGAGTGTTGTGTCCACTTATTTGGGATTTAAAAAAAAAGAGGTACTTTAGAGAGAATAGGGCTGTTGAATTGTCCCCATTTACATGTTTTCACGACAATCCAAATAGACAGGGCAAAAAGAGAGGCTGAGGAAAGTAGAATCTTGGCATACCGCACTTTGACACATTTTACATTGTTTGAAATGTTTTTAAGCATTCTGATGCAGGTGTATTTTTATGAAAAGATACATTAATGCATGTTGGATGCCTTAATATAAATCACGTGAAATAAATTTTTGCTAGTCTAATGAGACATGCTTTAGGTGTGAGCATAATATTGTGCAAGAAGCAGACCTGGGTATGTAAATGAAGAGCTCTGTGGCAAAATGCTTTTATATCCATCTTTGGGGAAATATCTGAATGTCATATTCTGTATCTAGATCATAGCAAATCCTGCCTGTGAAGTCGTCAGCATCCTCTTGGCCAAGGACTATAATTACATATGTACCAACTATCTTGTTTTTTTAAACATTTTGTTGATCCTGTGTATTTCACTTTTCCTCAAAATGGTGTATATCTCATTTTGAAATGCAGCTCTTCAAACCGGTTGGGGGAAAATAAACGCTTTCACTCACTGTGGGTGTGTTTAGAAATATGACCGCCTTAAGACGAAACCCCACCAGGTATATGAATTCAAGCCCAATGTAATCAATTTCATCCTCACCTGGCTCTGAGGGTCAGACCGATTTTCTTAAATTTACAGTTTTCTTTGCCACGAATACTGTGCATAAGACAGGAAAGTTAAGTACTCATTTTATTTGCTTCGATATTTATACAAATGCCAATAGAAGCAATTAAAAACTGGTGTAACAGATTTATATTTAGGTCAAAAGCCAAGCCTCTAGAAATATTAAGAGAACAGGGCTTGAGATGGGCTGTTCCCCTTACTTTTCCCCCCTCGTTTTGTTCAGTTTTGATACAGAGTTACTAATTCTGGTAATGTACGTGCTGTGAAATGAGATCTCATATCTGGAAACCATGACAAGGGAGAAAGTTGGGTATTACTAGTATCCTCAAGGGACTAATGAATACTCGAATACTACTTTCGAATTGAAAGCAAATTTGGGAAACATTAAATGTGTTGACTGAGAGCTAATAAGATGGTGCTGTGTTGAAGGACACATAACATACTAAAGATGTTTTCCTTCGAATTAAGTTGTATATTAATGTTACTATTGATAGTTTTAACAAAATGCAAAACTAAAACATGAACTTTTGTAAAGAAATATATTAAAAAATAACTGATATTCCAAAGTAATCCTCCCTTTGCTTTCTGTCATTCAAAAACCAAAAAGCAATCTTGAGGTCGACAGAGAGCAGGAGAGGTGTTCGTAAAATGCAAACTGTAAAGGACATCCCACGGCTTGACACTTGCACTAGTCCACAATTTTTGCACAAGCTACAGACATTTCAAATGAACACAGCCATTAACACGACATTAAGAGTCACTTGGTGTGGTTTTTTGGAACGAGGAGGGTAACAATGTCCTTTCATGAGTAATAATTTGTACTCCTGTTGGAAACTGTATCTTGTGTGTAAAGCAAGGACTGGAGTGCTTTAACTTCAAGACTGGGATTACACACACGCACACACACAGACACGGTGTTGCACTGTCCAAACTAGATAGGTTTTTATGGAGATCTGCTTTTTATTCTCTTACGTTTCATTGTCACTTTGATTATCACTATTGTTATAACTGTACTACTACTTATACGATTTATCATTACTACCCCATCACTGTTTTTTGATTATTATTGATCCATAATGGTTTTTAAATGCCACCTCTCTGCTCAAAAACAGTATGGTATTCCTATGAATATTGAACAATAATAGTGGCAGTGTTGTTATGAATTGTTAGATTTTTGATTAAGCTTATTTCTTTTCCTCCTCACTTGTACCGGCCTTTTTTGTGTTTGGTCTCCATTATGCTTTCTTTGATATACAGAAAAAGAAATAAAATCAGTTGAACAACAACACCCTATGTGTGATTGCGGTGCCATTGGGGGGCATGTGTTTGTACTTTTTTTGTGTTTTCAAGATTCAAGATGTTTATTGTCACGCCGGTTATACAGATACAATCGTGTGAAATGCTTTTTGCTGAGAAGCTCCATTAAAATAATAAGTTATATTACAATTATAAAAGGAAATACTTTGTACAAGGGCATATTAAGACCATATGTGTGTGACAAGGGTTTAAATTCTTGATATAATTCTTTTTACCTGAGTGGCATATTTTAAATAAAGGTCACTCAGGCTACACTGGGGGAGACAGTTTTATATGACACACTCAAAAATGTGCCTGGAATTAATTTGCTGAACAATTTATTTAAAAAAAAATTTTATTTCAAAATGACAGAATACATAGTAACAGCAGAAAACATTAAAAACATTTACATACAGAATTAGCATAGAGAAAACATAAACAAGGAGCTATGCCAAACAAAAGGACAACAGAAATGAAACAAAACCAACATAAAATTAAAAAAAAAGACCACGCGAGTATGACAATAATTTCACTTAAAAACTTTAAAGATATTGCATACATTCATTGTTTTCATTGCTTTTTTGTTTTGTGAGGAAGAAGTTGTTGACACATATAATTCCATTTCTTTCATAAATACAAAGAAATTAGGCTTTTTTTTCCACACTTGTGAATGTGGAACTTCGAGAATTAAAATTAAATTAATAAGAAAAAATGCATTACTCTCTTTGTCACTGTAATCATAGCAACCAAATATAATATTTCTATAGTACAGTGCAAAATCTGAGAAAATATTAACAAGTATAAAATTATTGACATCTTTCCACAATTCACATGTAAATTTACAGGACCAAAATAAATGAGAGCAAGTTTCAGGATGTGATTCGCAGAAGGAACAATTTACATTTATGTCACTCTTTAACTTTTTAATTTGCTGAACAATTGGTTTGCCAGTTTACAGTTACAATCGTGTGAAATGCTTTTTGCTGGGAAGCTCCATTAAAATAATAAGTTATATTACAATTATAAAAGGAAATACTTTGTACAAGGGCATATTAAGAACATATGTGTGTGACAAGGGTTTAAATTCTTGATTATAAATCTGAGGTTTTACCTGAGTGGCAACAACAACGCATATGTCTGATTGCAGTGTCATTGGGGTATGTGTTGTGTGTGACAAGGGTTTAAATTCTTGATTATAAATCTGAGGTTTTTACCTGAGTGGCAGTATTTTAAATAAAGGTCACTCAGGTCACACTTGGAGGAGACAATGTATATGACAAACTCAAAAATGTGCCTGGAATTAATTTGCTGAACCACTTTACTCACCACTGACAAGGATATGATTGACAGAAATGTAATCCAATTAAAAGCACACATGCATGATTTGGGAACCGGAAAGTCCTGGCGGGATTATCCAATAGAAACACAGTTCAAGATGTTTATTGCCACGCCGGTTATACAGGTACAATCGTGTGAAATGCTTTTTGCTGGGAAGCTCCATTAAAATAATAAGTTATATTACAATTATAAAAGGAAATACTTTGTACAAGGGCATATTAAGACCATATGTGTGTGACAAGGGTTTAAATTCTTGATATAAATCTGAGGTTTTTACCTGAGGGGCATATTTTAAATAAAGGTCACTGAGGTCACACTGGAGGAGACAATTTTATATGACACACTCAAAAATGTGCCTGGAATTAATTTGCTGAACAATTCACCAGTTTACTCTCTACCACTGACAAGGAGATAGGATATACAGAAACGTAATCCAATTAATCATGTGTTTGTACTTTTTTGTGTGTAACAAGGGTTTAAATTTAGGTTTTTACCTGAGTGGCATATTTAAAATAAAGGTCACTCAGGTCACACTTGGAGGAGACAATTTATACAACACACTCAAAAATGTGCCTTGAATTAATTTGCTGAACCAGTTTACTCACCACTGAGAGCGAATATGATTGACAGAAACTCTAATCCAATTAAAAGCACATATGCATGATTTGGGAACCGGAAAGTGCTACGCGATTATCCAATAGGAGCACTCCATATACCAAAGAGGCGGGTCTAGAATCCTCCGTGGACCAATAGGATTGCGAGTTTTCCGCCCGCAGTGATACGTTGACTCCGCCCCCTCGAGGCTTCCATTACTGAACTGAAGAAACGCCGCCGTAGAGAGTCCTCGCCTTTTTTTTTATATACTCACTCATTTAAGTAAATAAACTAGGTTACTCGTGAATTAGGTGACCGTCGAGTGAAACACTACTCCCCTAGTCACCGTGGTATGCTGTTTGAGTAGTAACCGGGAGTGTAGTTAGCGTTTTATTCCCCCGTTTTAACTTTTTCTTAAGCGGCGTTTTTTCCGCCGTTTCTTTCCGCCGTTGCTCTCCGCTCTCTCTACCTAACTCTCTCTGTGTGCGAGCAGCGCGGCCTGCGACGCTGGTTTGGCCACGAGGCGCCGTCGGTACTAGTCGGTTCAGGGGCGATGGCGGAGTTCGGTAACGGACTGGCGGAGGAATCCCTGCTAGACTCAGACCCGGGACATCCTGAGCTGGAGGACCCGGGCGTCGGCGACGAAGAGCCGGGGCTAGAAGAAGGAGAGGCCGCGATTGAAGACCCGGTGAGTGAAAGAAGGAAGAAAAGGCATTGTTTCATCTGTGTGTTTAGAGCCATAATGGCTGCTCATGGACACGCTTTTATAGGCTTAAAAAAGGGGGAATAGTTAATGAAAGAAAGGTTATTTGTTGGGTTTTAACACATTAATATGTTGGGTCACATGTACGTTGTATTATCCGACATTGTGGTTCACGCAGTGCAGTAGAAATGGGTGGTGACATGCGTGGTGTCGGCGGCCATCTTGGCGCAAACCAGCGGCGCCAGTTTCTCTGCGCCAGGGAGAGAAGTAAGGGGGGGGAGGAAATCCTGGTCTAAAAAAAAAAAAATGCGAGACGGAGATACAGGAGACAGTCAGGGGCGAGGGTAGGACAGGCCAGGCCGCCATTAGCCGCCTGCTGTGCGAGTCTAACCAGCTTTGAGACGACCTGCTTTGAGGTAATGACATCTTTTATAACATCTAGTTGTGCTGCTGCAGGTAAAGCACATGGTGTGTGTGTGTGTGCATGCTAATAACCTGCAGCCGGCTAACACTAGCTTAGCTCTAGCATCAAAGTGCTGCAGCTACAATGACCAGAGGACATGTCGACCATATTCACTAGTAGTCACGAGTTAAAAATGATGTATTTGCACCCTAAAAACTAATATCTAGCAGAACCCTGGCATGCATAACATGCTAGCTGATGTTAACAAAGCCAGCAGGGTGGAGATGGCAGTTTAGACATAAGGATTTTTGCATTGTATGATGATGATTCAAGATGCACAATTTGGTGCCTAATTTTCATTTTCCCAACACCTTGCTGCACACTCCCTGTGCATATTCCCTGATGATAATGTCTGTGCAGAACCTTCCAGGTGGGGTTTTTGAGGTTGTAGTACAACAGCAGAAGAAGCAGGGGGTTGCGGTATATTTGAGGGGCTGGGTTTGCATCCTTCAATGTTTTTGCCAGAGCAAGGAGAAGGGAGGGGAGTGAAGGAGCTTGTACTGAATATGCGACAAAAAATAGCTGAATACTTTCTCCTCTTCCATGATCTCGACATGATGCATGTAGCTAAAGGTTGCAAGGTTGAAGAAATGATGGTGCCATTATCATCACATGTCACTGAGAGACCTGAATATGGGTGTCTATGTCACTGCACCCAGTTTGTACAAAGAGCCTTTACATTACAGACCCTGTCAGCACAGGCAGCAGCAACAGCAGCCCTGGATGGAGCTGGAATGACTCCCACTGTGCTGCAGTGCACCACTGTCAGACAGGAGGGTCCGCTCCCCACGTGAGGACACACAGCCATCTCTCTGTTCACTATAGGAATATTTAATTTTTGTGTGGCAGTGATGCCTTTCACTAGGTCTTCGGTCCGCTCAGATCAGATCATCGTCACTAGCCCCCATATACATATTTCCAGTTCCAAAAAAGCTCTTAATTGAATTTCAGTTGTAGTAAAGCTGCAGCAAAATCAATTTTCTTATTGATGAATACACCGATTATTTATTGACATGTTCAGGGTCAAATTAAGCCAATGGCAAAAGCTTATCAGGTGCAAGAGCCCATGTGATGTGATGTCACCCAGAAATATTGTATTTATAGCAGAGAGAAATGAGCACATATTCACATTTGTATATGTACATGGTAAACGGCTTAAAAATGTCTTGAATAGTATTGGTACCTTGTGTTTACAAATATTTTTACGCATCCTATGGATTCTGAGTTGTATGTCTGTTCCTGAACATAGGCTTAATAGTCATTGAGAAGTGACAGGAAACTGGAGAATTTAGCGTGCTATACTGATTTTTATCAGTTTTGTTTGTCTATCATTTTTTGAATTATGAATATACTGAAACCGGATCTGCTATCAGGCCGATGCAGACTCAAATAGCTGGATTAGGTATCACTGATAATGGGGCCGATCTATTCAAATCAATTCTGTTTACATAATATATACCCTTTATACTGAAATCTGAATTCCTAGTCCTATAAGTTTTGACCAATTTGTTGCTGTATTAAATAGCTTTACACTAGAACTGTAATTCCTGTTAATTTTGAAAATTGTTTTACCAAGTTGCTTGTGTACAACTTATTTTAATAATAATAAATAACAATTCAGTAGATTTATATCTATGTATTTATTTGTTACATTTTGTTTTACAAAGTTAGTAAAGCAATGTTTAAGTCAAGCCTGATGTGGTCTTACACATAAAAGAATGATCCCAGTCCCTTCCACACAGGGAGGCATGCAACTTATTAATTAAACACTGGTATCGGATCGGTACTCAATATCGGCTGATACCCAATGCCGAGGTATCGCTATCCTTATCGGGACTGAAAAAGACGGATCGGTGCATCCCTGTTTTGAATGCTACTCAAGCATATCATGGCCTGCTGAGGCACATTTTTCAAATGGTTTTACAGTCAACTTTCAAGTTGTAGGAGGCAGCGTCTGCTAAATTTGGGCTGTATGGTAGAAAACACTGTAAGATGTGGGGGATGAGATGCATTGCAACTACAGTGATGGTTCAGGACCAGTCAGACGGTACATTTTTAGATGGAAGTAGTCCCAATGTGTGGGTTTTTTGATTTGGGCAGAAACAACGTACACACTTGCTTCTCTTTTAGATTGAGGTCATGCTGTGGCAGCACCATCACTTACACAGATTCAGCATCTCCTTGCTACTCTGCCATCTTCCTGGCGTTGTTAAAGAGGTGTCATGGCCCCATTTGTTAATGATGAAATTTTCATGGCTAGATTTGTTAGTTGGTCAGCACTTGTTAGCCTAGCATAACTGTCATCCACATTGTGTGATTATGGCACTATTGAGTTGTATTGTGCTTATGATGGACTGACGGCTCTAATGAAACTTGTTTTTGTGTTGCAGGAGCTGGAGGCAATCAAAGCCCGGGTTAGAGAGATGGAGGAAGAGGCAGAGAAGCTGAAGGAGCTCCAGAACGAGGTGGAGAAACAGATGAACCTCAGCCCCCCACCAGGTTTGCGTGTGTTTTTTGTGAGGGGGACACCTCTTCTTTTATCCCTATCCCACATTTCCTATCTCTCGCTCTACTGTCAAATCATCGAATGAAGAAAGTATATCATCTTAAAATAATCTGATCCTCTGCTGTTGTGCCTTCTTTAAATAACAAATTTAATCTCAAACAGTAAAATGAATTGCCACATTCAACAAGTGACCCAAAACTAACAGTTTCTTATTAAAATTCAAGTGTAGTGCATGCAATTAATTATTAGAAAGCCATCCACAAGGTTAGAGTAAGGCATCTAATCCTATATTTGGTGCCTGAGTTGGTTTAATAAAACATATTTGTTTTATGGCTGTACACTTAATTCAACTCAATACAATAATAGAGCAATAGCATATCTGCAAGAGACCACATTGTGCTATTGGAAGGCTCGTTTCAGACTGATCCATTAGTAAAAGGTCTATTACTTGATGCTCATCCTACAAATCAATTTGTATATTATAGGTATGATAGTCCTGCAAAAATAGACACAGAGAATGTGGTGAATCAAAAAAAATAGTCTTGAAACAGACAAACCTTCAGTTAGAACTTTTAATCTTAACAGGTAACAAGATTAACTTCTCTCAGCTCGACCTGAAATGGGAAATTGAGTGTCGCCCTCAGACTTGTACCTGATACACCACTTATTCATTGTTGTTATATTTTGATTTCAGTTGAAATATTTTGTTGCTCATATAGATGTGTTTTATCCCTCTCTCTCCCCTGTGCAGTCGGCCCCGTCATCATGTCCATCGAGGAAAAGATGGAAGCAGACGGCAGATCTATTTATGTTGGAAACGTGAGTAATTGTCTCATACATATGCCATTTTAGCCACATTGTCTCATTTCTTGTTACAACTTTTGAGATGACGTCAAAGAAAAAATTATAAAATTATTTAAGAAAAGGTTCATCACAGAATCGTAAAGTTCCTATAAAAACTCCCCCTCTTGGACTCTTGCAAAGTTTTACAAGTTTAAAGTGGATGTTGTTGTTTTTTTTAGACTGGATTTGTATCAGTTTTGTGCATCTGGACACTGCAGTTCTCCCCCCATTCTTCTTTGCAAAATCACCCAAGCTGTGTGAACTACCATGGTGACAGTCAGTGAAAACAACAATTTTCAAGTCCTGCAACAAATTCTTGATTGGATTTAGGTCATGCTAGTGCCAGGGCTGTAATATTGTTGTTTTTCAGTATTCTTAGCCACTTTTAATAGAAATAGAAATAGAATTCCTTTATTTTCATTACGAGTACAATGAAATTAAAATAATTAAAATTAAATTGGCAATCCTGACGGTGCATACGCATCTATTAAAAAATAGTAAAAATAAACAATAACGAAAAATAAATAAAGGTGTAAACTTGGCGGCCGTAGATGGGATTCACAAGACTAGACTTAACATTTGTGAACAGATATGTGAACAAAAGCACTGAAAAGGAGAGCGTTGAGCCACTGCGTCTATGCGCGCCGTCATCTTGACTAGAGTTGCTTTACATTACACATTTCATTACTTTGTAGCTTTGCCATTATGTTTGGGTTGTGGTCTTGCTCCCTGTGGCTTAGTCCCAAGTGCATTGTTTGGGTCTTCCACTCTCAGAGTGTCCTGTGGGTTTTCTGGCAAACAATGGCTTTTTCTTTGCTACGCTGCCATAAAGCTGTGCTTGGTGTGGCACCCAGGCAACAATTGTTTTATCCACAGTGTGTTTAATCTCAGCCATAGAGCCCAGTTGCTTCTTCAGTGTTGCGGTTTGGTAGCCTCCCACACTGGTGCCCTTCTTACATGGACACTTTTGGGACAATGATTGTTTTATATTCAGGCTTGATTTAGAACAATTTGTTGAAAGTTGCACCTTTCAAAACAAGGTTACAAAGTGCTTAAATACACCTACTTAGATTTCATGTTTTAGAAACTCCAAGTGGGTGAATACTTTTTTTTATAGTCAACATACTTAACACGTGTTTCTATTGCTGTCTGCATCTATAGTTTGTTTTTTTCTTAGTATTTTTTAATGCGTCAGTCTCTTTGATGTGTGGATGTGCCTAGTAGACAAAAACTAATATAAATGTTAAAGCATAAGCTGATCAAAAATATAATCTTAATTAGTAAGTATTGGTGATGCAGCTCTCTTGATGTCTAACCTTTTATCCTGTCTTTCTTCAGGTGGACTACGGTGCCACGGCAGAAGAGCTCGAGGCTCATTTTCATGGCTGCGGTTCAGTAAACAGAGTCACCATCCTGTGTGACAAATACACAGGGCATCCCAAAGGGTAATACACCATCATTATACTCTATCTTCTCTCTATGCAGTGGATGAATCAGTGGAGGGGTGGATGACAAGTTATCATTTTCAGTCTTATGTGGCAAATATACCAAAGTCGTGCTGTTGGCAGAGAAATAAGACAATCAAAGAGTGGGTGGACAGATTTTTACAAAGCATCAATACAAATAATGAAGTTTCACTAAAGCTGGATGGATAAATGTGATTGCTTTTGTTAAAAAAAAAGCCAGGGCTCAACAGTAATGATTGGCTGGGACCAGATTGATCAACTTTCACCATTTTGTGAGTTCTGGTTTCACTTTTCCTGTGTTTCATAATTATAAAAAACGCAAACACCAAAAATTGGGTCTCCGCTGCTGTCAGCATAGGATCTTCTGTATAGGTAAATAAAAGTTGCATTAAATCCCACCAGAAGTGGCTTTTGACTTTATACAAATTAAATATTCACCTGGAAGAATAGATTTCTTTACCATATAGATGTTTGTGACCCTCTTTGAAATACAGCAGTGGTATTTCTATCAAGAATCAAGATACTGTTGCTGTCATGATCTGCATGTTGCTGCTTTTTGGTTGGAATACTTCTACGTGTGGTAGACATGTATTAGACATGAATGTTTTGTGCATTATTCTGGGTAAATAACCTAAAGGGCCTCAGAGTCTCTCACGCATGGCCTGTTTAATGTGAGGAGGTTCTGGGTGTGCGGAGGTAGAGATAATATTAAGACCTTGGAGATGTTATGACTCCTATGATATGGATGAGTAACTGTCTTCATCGGGGGTTACGCACATCGTCTCCCTCCTCTCTCCTTCATTGCATGATTACACAAGTATCTAGGTACCATATAAGGCAGAGTGAAATGTAAGGAGACATTTTGGTTTGACTGTGTCCCTGCATACATGCTGTACGTCAGACTGATGTTATTCACATAAGGACAACTGAAGCTCATCCAGTTTATTTTTTCTATTATTCATCAAAGTGAAGATTAAGTTTTCTACATTAAGTTGATTGATTTTTTTTTTTCAGGTTTGCCTATATTGAGTTTGCAGACAAAGAGTCGGTTAGGACAGCCATGGCTTTGGATGAGTCCCTTTTCAGAGGAAGGCAGATAAAGGTAAGAACATTTTAAATATCTTTTTTTTTTCTTTTTTTTTTCAACTGTGAGGTTCTCACATTGAAATTCCAGCAGTCATGGGTCAAAATAACAAGAAAACTGACAACATTGTGAGAGGAAGTAAGAAAAGGGCAATGTGACGGTTTTGATTTAGTCTTAATGAGAAGCGTAAACGAGATTAACCCTTGTGATCAGAAACTGTGGCTTCATCATAGCGAATTGTGGAATATTGGTACATTTACAAAAGTGAACTGAATGGAACCAAAGTAATCACAGTGACTACCGCAACAAAACAGTTAAGGAATAAGCATTATTTGATAAATCTAGCTGATGCTTGAAGCGTCAAAAACGACTTTGATCTCTCTGCCAGTTGTGGGTTAGTTTCGTGGGCTTGTCCTGTTTGGCTGAGTGGGTACAACCTCCTTTTTGCTTATAGAAATATGGTTACAATGTCTTAAGGCCTTTGCACACCGAGACCATATGTTTCGTCTGAATTTGTTGCATGTTAAAAACTGAATACGACCTCACGTCGTGTCAATCGCGTTTACAAACCGACTTCGAAACTTTCGTCCGTCCTAAGTTTTCGGAACAGGTTTGATTTTCTGTTTTTATTCCCATTCATCAAAAGGCAAAAGAGGGTTGTTTGACCACTCAGAGCCACTGTCCGTGCAAACGTCATCATCCAAAATGGCGTCTGATAAACATTCACTTTGTCTCCCAGCACAAAGCTCTTGCACGATAAAGAAATAACAGAATACAGAGATGCAGGATTTAAAGATAGATTTTGGCCGGTGATTGCAGAACAGCATGGAGTCAGTGATGTTTGCAAAACAAATTATGTAATAATTGTGCTCTAGGCAGCTAAACGATATTTTCTTGCTAATGTCATTCCTTCATAAGCCCTGTTTTGGACAAGTGCTATCCATTGCACCCACATAATTAATTCAGTTTTGTCTCGTAATGCGAAATTTCGCAACAAATAGAATAATGCAAATAATTGGACCCAGTGTGCAAGGTTTCTGTGTGTAACATTTTTTTATCAGATGATGGATTTAAAAACGCATACGAAAAATACAGACTTGGTGTGCAAAGACCTTTACCTTCATTCTTGCTGCTTGACAAGGTTTCCGACCAGGCTCTCTCAAGCTCGTTTAATGATGATTTCTTGTTCTCTGGTTAATGTTTTCCTAATATTGACACCAGCCGATCTGCAGTTGGGTTTGAATTGAAAGGCGTTAAATGCTTTTGTCAATGTGGCGCATGGTTGGAACCATTTAAATAAAATCATCCATAGAATCCTAAATAGAACTGAAAGGAGAATCTCATGAAACACTTTTTGGAATGAGATTTACTTAATCTCTCACTTAAAAAATATTAAGAATTTAAGCAGTTTCCTTTAAATCTGACAAAGTAAAATCTGTTTAGAGGAGAGCCACAAAATCGATGGATGTTAGTTTGTGTAATTGTCCCTCGCTTGATTCTCACTCTTCAGGTGGGCGCTAAAAGAACAAACAGACCAGGCATCAGCACCACAGACCGCGGCTTTCCACGGGCTCGGTTCCGGTCACGGGGAGGAAGCTTCTCATCGCGTGCACGCTACTACAGTGGCTACACACCACCCAGAGGCAGAGGACGGGCCTTCAGGTGAGCTAACGCCTAGACGCCTCACCTCTGACACTGTGGGAGAACACTGCACCTGCATGCACTGCACCTCACTCACTGTTTGCTCTTAGAGAAAATTACGGGATAAACAAGGCAGACCCTCATGGCCAACCAGAATTAACAGCTGCTCTTACAAGATTTACATAGATTATGATTTATTGTAGTGGTATTTGTTGTGCAGACGAGGGATTCAGGTAAGGAGAAAACAAGGATTAGTCTGTTGATAAA
This sequence comes from Sebastes umbrosus, assembly GCF_015220745.1. NCBI lineage: Eukaryota > Metazoa > Chordata > Actinopteri > Perciformes > Sebastidae > Sebastes > Sebastes umbrosus. The sequence goes on from NC_051289.1 coordinate 17,195,267, forward strand.
ATATTCCACAGCAAGTTAAAATATTGCCTGTTTTGGCCCTCTAATATAGTCAGGGTTAACACTGTCCTTAGGGCTGGGCGATATGGCTTATAAAGAATGTGTCTATTTTTAGAGTATATCACGATATGCGATGTATATATCAGACCTATATCCGATAAATTATTTTTAATAATTACTTCGACAGAGCGTTTCCATTTTAATCGGCGCAGCTTTACAGCACTGGTTTAACCGCCCAGGAAACTCGCAGACCAATTACATGCATTGTAAATCTTTTTACGTATTGCCAATCAAATCTGTGCATTCTGTTACATACTGCGACTCGCGTCAGTGAGTGAGATACGCACACACACACACACGGGAGAGACGAGACAAGAAATGGAACAACAGTCGTAGAAATAAGTGGCGTGCTCTAAAAAGTAGACAGACATATTCATTGTTTCCATCGGCAGTTCAAAACCAGTATGTCTCATATGTTCAGAGACCGTGGCGATTATTAAAAGCGTCTTTTTTGAAGCGGATGCTGGCGTCTTCCATTACCTTTTCTGACCTCAACACGTATGAACTCGTTTTGGCGTTTTACTTCTTCCGCTCTCTCGAGACTCTTTCCCTGTTCCCTGCTTCCCTCCAGATACAAAAACACACACCCCATACGCACATCCATGCTCATACGCCACACACACTCACCCAGGAGACTGCCTGCCCTGTGAGAGGGAGAGAGCCTTGGGAGAAGCGAAAGATCAAAGGCGAGTCTCACGCCCGCAGCTTACAAAAATGACAATTAATATTTATACTCAATGTTGGCGATAGTCATTTACTAAATCCCTCATAGAACAAGCCGCAATACATCAAGTATATTCGATATATCGCCCAACCCTAACAGTCCTCTCCTTGTATTTTATTACAAGAGGAACAGGACAAGCAAGTTGGAGGATTCACTGATCTTCTCCATTTGATATACTTGATAGGAAAACTCCCAGGGAAAGAGGGGATTTATAAATATATAATAAATGGATAAAGAAATTGCTTTTTAACTCTAGACTTATTTGGGCAGGATAGTAATGTATGAGAAAGGGGTATTAAATGTGACCATGTTGAAAGGACTGGATAGGATGAGCAAGAAAAGATTGGTTAGGTAGACATAGAAATGCAGGTACATGCCACTCAAACATTCCAATGTTAGAAATCACATCACATCAGTTGTGGGACTGAGGGGCTCATTGCATGCCACATCACATATAAACATTTCAATTGAGCTAAACTGTCTTGGTGCACATCAGTTTGTTCTTCCCAGGCTGTACATACATTCTGCATTAGTTGGCACCATACTTGGGTTAGTGCCAATGCAATCTCCTGCAACTTAATGATAACCAAAAAGGTACTGGTGTAAAGCTCCAGTGGCTGCACTTTTTTTCTTCTTTTGGAAAGATTGGGATGTCATTTGTAATTGGACCATTTATGGCAGCGGAAAGTGCGAACCATTTTGCACAACTGAGAGTTTTGTGACCTGTCATATTGCTTCACTCTACTGTGGCGTTATGGCAGTTGCGTTTGATGCTCCATCCCATCAATAGTATGTCTCATTACTGCCATTACTGCGATGTGTATCGAACAGCAGAATAAGCCTGGTGTTGATCAGAGTGTGGTGCACTGGGATTCTGGTGGCTTTTTACATACAGTGTTTTGATGAGCTGTTAATTCAGAGCTCTGCGGAGGGGACCTGTGAGTCTTTTGTAGTCTAGTTTCTACTGCAAGGCCACTGCAAACTTAAACTGTTTACAGTGGGTGATTATTGGCCGTTAACTATTAACTAGAGCTGCACAGTTCCTATAAATGAGATGATGCAAGAAACAATCAGGTTGGTTTAAACATAATTGAACAACATAATATACTGTCCCTTTCTGTAAACTATGGTTAGCCCTTGTGGGCAGTGAGAAATGAAGGCTACAAGGAATCTCACTGGTAACTCCATATAAGCCCTGTGTAGCCATCTTGTTTTTTTCTGTTGAGACTGACAAAGGAGGTGTGGTGCCAAACACGTTGCTCAGCATGCCAACTTCCCCACACATGCACCGAGCTTTGAGACGGAGAGATTCTGATTGATTATCCCTGCAAAGCATCTGGAGCCTTCGGGCCTTGGCTGTTGCCTCATACTTAATGTTCAACAAAAGAATATTTTTCCAGAAGAAAGATGCTGCAGCAGTAATTTTAGAAAGTCTAAAAAACCTTCATACAGAGTCCTTTATTTCAGCGATTTAAACAGTTTGCCAGGTTACCTTCAGACAAGTCCCTATTTATTCCATTTTATCTTGTGTATTTCTCTTGTTTCATTGTTGCCCTCGCTCTTGACTCGAGTATTTGTGCAGCGAATTCCCATTTCAGCGAGGCTGCTTTTAAAGTAACCACAAGAAAGGGTTACATCTCTATTCATTCCTTTGTATGAGAAAGTGTCTGAACCTCAAGGTCAGAATCTCTCTAATCTCTGTATGCTTACCCCAGCCACTCCCACACATACCAAGAAACCCTAACCCTGCCAGTTTACTCACTGGGATTTGGCCTGAGCTGCAGGACAAGGCACACAAAGACTAGAGACAAGTCTTCAAAAGCTGAAAGTACTGATAGTAATGGGTAGTTTATTAGCTAATGGACTATTTTAATTTTACTTTAAAGGCTTTAAGTTGTTAGTTTGTGTGTGTAGGTGTAAGATTTACTGTGATCGCTGAACTTTAAAGTTCCGTCTGACTGATTTGTAGTTATGTGAAGATAATGAAAGTAAGATTGGACATCCCATCCAACAGAATAACAAAAAAAAGTAACTAAATCTCAGAAGGCTGTGCTATAAAGACGCACACAAATAATTAAACATCTTGAATATGTTATTCGCAGTCAGTCAGATTGAACCAGGCAGTTCCAAGGTCATGAAAGGATTCTTGTTGTTGCCAATAGTGATTTGACTGTAATGACTGTACTTGTAATCATAGAAAACACCCTCCAGAGTATTACTGATAACCACATAGTGTATCTTCCCATTATCTAACAGCATTGGTTAATATGTTCTAATCACACACAGAGAATAGCAGTGAGCAGAGAGTTGGCCTTGATCACTTCTTGCAGAGGAGAGCAGAAGGGCTGTCTGGTTGTTACATTAGGAATTCATCACTAGCGCTGCAGTTGAACAGAATCAGACTCGGATCTACACCAAATAACGCTTTTTTCCCCCCACACTCGTGCCTTGTCTTGTCGTTGGAACACATCCATGGTGAAGAAAAACACAAAATCTTTGCATTGACCCATTGTGTACTTGGGGAGATTTCACAGTGCTTGGCTGTGGTAATGCAATTGCAGTCCGAGAGATACGTTTCATTAAATTATCCCAAGTGTGCCTTGGCTTTGTTTATAAGAAGTTGAGCTTCAACAAGGCCACTGCAAGTGTGTTTTTTGTGCAGTAAAGTAGATCCTCTGCTGCCAAGATTTAATAGTATTAAAGGACAACAACGCCAAACAGTGGCGTCTGTCTAACACTTCAAGTCCTTGCACCCTGACTGAGAACAAAGAGTCATTCATGTTTACATGCACTTAAAATATTGGCCTCTGGCTGCAAAAAGTATCTTCTCCGGTATTGCATCCATTAACATCACCGTTATCATCATCTTCCCCAAGTCGGCATGGTGAAAAGCCAAGATTTTGATGTGAGCCAGAAGACGCACATACTGTACTCGTGATGTGGAAGTTGGCTTTTCTGTGCTTATGTAGAGCATATGTCTTTGCATGTACATGAACCCCCCACCCTCCCCCACACACACATACTCCAACCCAGAATCACCTTTTACAACGTTCACTCCCAGAAACGAGGGTTCATTACTGCAGCCTGACCTCAGCATCTAGCCTGACGACCACTGGCTTCAGTCCCAGTGTGACATTTTTTTGTGTTTGTTGCCACTGAATGATGTGAGAAAGAGATGACGATGATGATGTGTGGAAGGTTTGCCGCTGCCTGGCTTTTGTGTGTGTGTGTGTGTGTCAGGCAGCGTTTTGAGTGTATAATGATGGTGCAGTTGTGAGTCCTGTCCCCCAGATTGTCAAATGTGTGTGTGTGTGTGTGCACTGTGTCTTGCTGGGGGTATATGTGTGGTGCTGTTTGTCCTCAAGGTCTTTCCCCACAGTGACCCCCGAGGCGGCTCTCGCAGAGAGAGACGGAGAGAGAGAGAAAGAGGGAGAGAGAGTGCCTTGATGTCCCCTCACACCCACACACACTAATTATTATTATTCCAATATCTGGAAATTAAACACTTTTCCTCTCTTTGACAAAGCTGCTTTCAGCTTCTTTCCGCACTGTAGTTCCAGATTGACTTGTTGTAACGCAACACCTTGTGAGATCAAAAGCCCAATACCGTTTAAGATGGTATGTCGATTTAGGGACTTTGTGAACACTGTCCTAAACGTTCTGTCATTCATTTTGATACACATAAATATATTCTTTTCCCCTTCAGTTTGCAGACCCTTTCTCTGGCCACATTCACACACACACATATATCTATATATATTATATCACACCAGGAAATTGGTGTCTTCTTAAGCCAACCAGAAAAAAACTCACCCTCTTTTTCTCTCTCTTTTCCAGGGGCCGAGGGCGAACAACATCGTGGTATTCCCCTTACTAAACACCCCCCCCCCCCCTCTCTCCCCAACACTCCCTTACTATCAACCCTCTCCCCTCTCTGTTCCCATTTAAAATAAAAAAACACACAATGAAAAAAAAGTCCTCCCCTTTCCCCAACAATAAAAGAAGAGAACCCCAGAAGAGAGGAAAAAAAAAAGACAAAAAAGGAAAAAAAAAAAAACACCTCTCCTGGACAGAGAGACTGACTGGCCGCAGTGTGCGATTGTGTGTGAGCGTGCGTGTGCGGAGGTTGATGCGGTCACCCCTGGTAAGGTATCAGTTGGCCATTGGGGAAAGAATACGGTGGCTTCTTTGTTTTCTGTTGGTTTTTGAGGGGCGGGAAGGGGAGGGAGGAGGGGGGAGAGGAGAAGATGGTGGTATCTCAGGCTGCAGATGTGTCTCCTTTGGTCTGGCTGTGACCTCCTGCTTTCACACCATCACCAACACAGCCCACCCACTCACCCTCCACCACCACCAAAACAAGAAAAAAAAAAAAAGAAAAAAGAAAAAAAAAATTGTGGGGGGAAACGGCAACAAGAAAATATACTGTTTATTTTTTTTGTTTTTAATGTACCGTACATATGTGAAACTTCCACTAGCCAGAGTATTTGTTGTTGTGTTTTAAGTTTGTGGTTTGGAGTATATCATTACCTCCCCCACCCCTTCCCTCAACCCCTTCTGTGTCCGCCGTTCTCTGCCTCTTACCCTCTACCCTCGCTGCATTTTATAACTCATGCTTTTTCTCCCCCCCTCCCTGCCTCCTCTTTGGCTCATCACACCATGGATTGTGTTTTTTTCTCTGGACAGTGTTGGACCTTCAGTGTTCAGTGGGATTGTACATGCATAGATTTTTCTTTGATTTTTTTTTTTTTTTTTTACTCGTGGGCGGGGTTCCTCCTGCTGCCATCTCCCCGCTGCTCGTCCATACCTCTCACCTCCAACTCAGGCATGGCCACAGCTCGTTTTTATTCTTTTGACAGGCATCAATGTTTTTATTTCGTGCCACCCTTCCATCCCCCCTCCCATCCCCACCCCTTGTTCCCCTCCCTCCCCTCACCCTCTGTGCTCCTTGTCTCCCGTGTCTCCTCCTCCCCTCCCCCATCCTCTCTCTGTATATTAGACCACTTCTTGTCGTTTCAGGTTTCAGGACCAGTGGAGGCTGACGACCCCTCCCCAGGTGGCGCAGGCCCCCCCCACTGTCTCCGCAGCGTCTCTCTCTCTCTCTGCTCCCGCTATGCACACTCACCCCATCCTGTCCGTGTGGGGGGGCGGGGGAGGGGGACAGGGCGACCACAGGCCCGCCGCGGGGGGCATTTACTACAACAGCAAACGCTGATGATGCTTTTAGTCCCTTTTCACACTTCAACTCACTCACACGCACACACACACATGGACGACAAACACACACACACACACCTGTTCAACATGCACCACAGCACACTGCAGCACACACGGCACTTAACAGGCAGCCAATCCAACACATGATTTATATACAAGAGAGCTGAAGCCAACATAGCTGAGTGGCGGGCAGGCAAGTTTGCGTGAGAGTGAGGAAGGCAGGACCAGAGACGAGGGTGTTTTTTGGGGTGTACAGTGCGGACCTTAAGGCGCCCCCTTTCTCTGACTACGCGCAGTGCAGTCACGGCTTGTCTGAGGAAGGCTGACGAGCTAACGGCATTGATTATTAATTTAATGAATGGAGTGGGTCGGAGATGTTATTTTAGGGTGGGGGAAAATAGGGGTGGGGTTTGTGTGGAGACTTTTTTTTTTTTTGAAAAGGGGGAGTGGGTTTGAACAAATGTTCTGCTTTTTTTATTTTTATTTTTAACCCATGAGTCTGTAATTAGAGAAAAAAAAAAATAAAGAAATTGTGTAAAAATGAGACTGCGTCTGTGTGAATTTGTTCTGACACCCCACTGGTCTGGTTAAGTGATGGTTTAATAGTGTCTGCATACTATTTTATTGGTTCCCTAACAAGCAATACCATGTTGAATTACTGCTCTGCAGAAAATGGTATTGATCTGGAATACAGGCAGGCCAAACCTTAAATAATTTAATATTTAGGTACGAGACCACCTCATAATGAGAGGTAAACTTTACTTGATGGTACATAATGTATGACATACTGATTAAACTGCACACTCACCTCACTAGATAAATAAAATTCAAGCTTCATTCGATTTACAATCACGGTTTTCCTACTGTGATGTGAAAAAGGTGTCTAGAAATGCATAAATCACACTAACAGTAAATCAGACAGTTAACACCAGACTGTTTCTAGCCCAGTGACACGAGTACTAAAACATTTATTTGTGTGCCTGCTGCATCAGGTTATTTTGACCTTGAATCAGTATCTGGCTGCTTCTCAAAACTGAACTGAATATTTGTAAACGTGTCCTTAAATGTCCTCTGCTGCATAATGTCCTCCTCTACATTATCATGGTTCTCCTAGCAGGGGGTTAATTAGATGGCTCAAGGAATGTTTTTTTCTTTTTGATTGATGGCCTGTTTGGTAAGGAGGCCCTGTGACTGCCCTCTAATGGAGATAAATAAAGTGTGAAACACAAATACAAGAGTAAATAGTAATTGTTTATTCCACAAACTGAATGAAAAAGTCACACTATGCAGAGGTGGGGAATTTATAACTGTAGCACAACTGATTTATTGGTAACAAAATCCTATTGACTAAAAGTGATGATGGCTGTGTTGGTAAGAAATCCTCTTCATGTCATCATTTGGTCTTCTTACATCATTGGATGTCACGTTTCAGGTCTATCTGTGCTTCTTAAAAGCTGCAGAGAAGGATGTTGGTGATTATTAACATGAAACGGGATTAAAAAATGCAAATAAAAGCACTTATCTTGGAACATTAGATTCTAAAAAAAGGTCTGTAAACTGAGAAAATTACACAAATTACATAGTCCTGGTGTTGCACTAAATGCAGACTCGAGACACAGCCAATGTTGGAATAGTTATTTGGAGAATTACATAACAGTCAATTAAGTACAAGTTCAAGTTAATTGACGCTGGTTTTTAAAGAAATGTGAGGAAAGTAATTTGTACTGTGGTATATTTGAATGTCCTCACCTCTTCTTTTGGTTTTCTTCTTCATGACTTTCTTCTTTTTCTTGGGGCGGGAGTTATCCCCGTCCTGCACCAATAGAGACAGAGTGTTTGAATCAGTAGCCGCATTAAGAATGTGATCTAAATAAATTTAAAAAACCAAACCACAATGCTCCCATTCATACTGGACGGAGATGAGCCTGTTAGCTAAATCATTTCGCGGCGTCTCGTGTTGTCTAGTACAAAATCTAAACATAGCACATGGATTTTCCAAATACATTTAGCTGAATGAATTTTTCCGCATCTGTGAGCAGCAGCATGAGGTTGGGCCAGTCATTATTCTGACTCGTTAGTGCATTTTATGACAGCAGGAAATGAATTGAGACAGGAAACAGAGTGGGATGGCATGCCAAAGCTTTGCAGGCATCAAGTGTAAAGGTTGCCAACAGCTCTGCTGGAACAGCACCAGACAACCGAATTACCAAGATAAACAAACGTATGAGTCACATCAGGTACAACATGCCAAAAACACACAACAGAAGTGTTGTGTTCGACATTAATTATGCTTGGTCGCCCAAATTGAATAATAGTTAATATAAATAATTCAGCGTGTCCTTTTCTCCTCAGTCCAGACTCAGTCAAGAGTCTACTGCCACTCCCACTAAAACCCTCCAAACACATTCTGAAAGGGGGAGTTAAATAGATTTTCACATGACTGGACCGGAGCAGCACGGTGGTTCAGTGGTCAGCACTGCCACCTCACAGCAAGAGGGACGCTTGGAGCCCTCTCCTGTAGCTCAGTGAGTGAGATGTAACCGCCTTCCTGACAGGTTGGTGTAAAGATGTCACTGTAAGCTCTCACCTGCCCGCCCTCGCCGCCCGTGAGTGCTGAGATGTCACTGAAGTGTGTGATACCACTCAGCTGGCCGGACATGGACATCGCGCCTCTCTTTCTGCCGTTCTTCTGGCGTTGTGGCATGTTGAGACGCACCATCATCGACTCCTCGTAATTTTTCCTTTTGAAGAGGGGAATGGTTATCGTTAGTGGAAAGTCATATCTGTAAAATGTATAACAGGTTATATATTTCTTCGTATCCTCATCAAATATTCACTACACCTGAGGCCTGTACTACGAAGCAGGATTTGGCGTTAGCGAGGTAACCTTAGGGTTACTGAAGGTGTCCTACTAAGGTGGATCACTTCTTACCAGGGTAGATCTCCATGGTAACTTATGCTGAACAGCTGACCTGCTCCAGAGCAGGTTATGTTCCAGATAAGAGATCAGCTCATATAAAAGCACCGCCTACTGACCAATCAGAGGTCAGTGCGCAGATCGTACGATAATGTTACACACATATGAAGAAGTTTAAGTCATAATCTAGGCTATAAACAACACAGGTTAAACTGACAAATGCAGGAAGGACAGCTGGATTTATGCTGTGGGTGTTTACCGCTTTGAATTATGTTTTTATATTAATTTTTTGACTTGCTCTTGAGTCCGTTTCACACCGCCGGAGACGGAATAGCAGCTGAAAGAAGGTTGAAATAGTCATACACGCCATATCTTTTCCTAAAGGGCATGATGAAGTGTAATTAAATCATCACTTACACTTCTAAAAGCTATTTATATCTAGACGACTATATCTGACATTTGAGTGTTCCGTTAAATTAATAAGTCTGTTAATTTACGCATTCACACATCGGGAGTTTCTTCTTTTACCAGCTGTCCTTCCTGCATTCAGCAGCTTCAACTGTGTTACTTTTAGTCTGGATTATGTGTTTAACTTCTTTGTATTTGTCTTATATTATAGTTTGCTCTTCATTTGTAAAATGTGCCGCTCCGCCTGTCCGTCTGCAAGTCTGTGGACTTGTCCATGTTTGTGAACGCGCTTACAACCAGATGGAGAAACCCTGGGTTGATTTACTGAGTTGATAACCACCGTCGTAGGACCGCTTAGCGGGATCTCGTTTGTTAGGGTTAGTTAACCAGACAACGAGAAGATACCCTGGGTATGTTGAACTCGCTTCGTAGTACAGGCCTCCAGTCTCTACATCCTTTCATCCTGCATCTCATCCAGTCAACTATCGGCCTTCGTGTGTCTACCCGTTCAAACAAAGCAGACAAGTAAACACCTGTGTAGCTCCTCGCGGCCCTCCCGCTCGCTCTGGAAGTCTCGCCTGTCCCTGATCTCCTCTGGTGCGTCGCTGTACTGCTGTCTCAGCTCCTGGATCACAGAGCTTCTGAGGGCAGCTCGCCGCTGACGGTCTGACTGAGCCTTCTTTTTGTCTGCTTCTGTCATGTCACCGTCTGGGGGGGGGGGACACAGGTTGAGAAGAGAATCTTTATTTTGATTCACATTAGGCCACAGCAGAAAATAGCACGACTAACTGTGCCAAAAGAAGCACAAGCAGCTGTTAAGTGGTGTGCTGCTCGCTTCATTCCAGACAACGAAATTAACTTACACAGAAATACTTCTACCTTCTTTGATCAAATAACTAAATGTGGAATTAATTAGTATTTTTTATGACAAGCAATGAAACAAAAAAGCTGTTTAAAAAAAGACAAATGACGTTACCATAATGCACTGGGGCAATCTTTGGCGGTACATATTTCCTGCCACTAGAGTGGGCTGCTTTCTTCTCCGTCTTATTCTCAGCTTCACCTTCAGACTCCTCAGATTCACTCAACTGGTTGACGTAGCAAAGATTCAGTCAGACAGTTACAATGCTGTATGTTTAGTATTTACAATGTTGTTATCCTTAGTTAATAAAATCAATGGTGGCTTGACTGATTAAATGTCTTGAAGCAATCGATAAGGTTCATTTATGATAACCACCCAAATAAAAAAGGGGTTAAAATGACAACAATATTCGGCCCTTACTTTGCTGATGAGATTCTCAGGATTAGGACGCAGCTGCAACGGGTCATTTTCAGCTGAAATCAACAAAAGCCGTCATTATACACTGAAGCCTGTGAAACATAGCATCAAGGAAATCAGATCATTAGTGGATGCATTCATCGCAAACCAACACAAAATCAGTCTTACCTAAACTGCCGGTGACAGCTGTGCGCACCAGTTTATCAATTTGGTACTTCAGTTTGTGGTCTAGTGGTCGCATCTTCTCCAGGACCTTGAAACAGGAGGAGAAAAGCAATGAGACGCTGTGTCAGCTGGATAGATGAGAATAAAAAGGTGAATTATTATTATTAGAGGCCTGTTTTATATAATCATCTCACTGTTCTGATCGTAACCAGTCTGTTCAATGCGTCGCTGTCTTTTATTTTGCCTCCTTCTGTTTTGATGCTGATCAGGTGAGTGAGGTCTTGAAGGTAGAAGAGCAGCAGGTTATAGCGAAGGTCCAAGAAAGACAAACCCTGCAGGGAGAGAAGATGGACAGCGAGTCAGAAAGAGGCTGTTTGTCTAGACCAGACCTGGGAAAACAATTCCTTAGTTTGTTTCAAACCTAAAAGAGACATTTCTCTTCATTTAAAGTTGTCATTTACTCACCTTAGATGTCTTAAATGCCCCATCTTTGACTTTTGTTATCAGTTCACGGACATGACTTGTAACTGAGGCCACCTAAAGAGAAAAGTGACAGTGTTCCAGCTATGAAAACTCATAAAATCACCACTGTGAAAGGTGGTATTGGTATATGGTATTTTTTATAGTATCTTTTTCATATTTTTTTCTATTCTAATATTTATGACTTTTACAGCACTCTGCCTGTATTTCTTAATTCATCTTAATATGTTTATTTTATGTACCAAACACCAAAGTAAACTGCTTGTAAGTGAATAACCTACTTGACAACAAACCTTATTTTGATTCTGATTGATGATCAATCAACAAAAATACATAATACAACAGGAGGATCCTAAAGATATTATTATGTAATATGTCACCATGAGATCTAAGCAGGGTCTGAAATTAACCTTTTTCCTCACCTGCCACTGTGGCAGGTCACTGAACATTCCTACCGGCCACTACATTTTTTTGTCTGCCACTTCTGAAATCTAGATGGAACGCTTAAAAACTGTAAACACTGAGTCAGTGGTACCAGATGGTAGAATTATGGAATATATCATGTAACCTTAATGAATGACTATATTTGGTAACACTTCATTTTACAGGTCCACAAATGTCATGTTAATTAGGTGATAATTAGCAAGTAACCTATTTGAAATTTCTTTGGAATTTCTGCCAAATTACCCCAATATTTACCTCCAAACCAAAACTAATAGAAGATACTTCTGATCAGGCACAAATCTCACCGTTGTGTGACTTATTGTCTACACAGATGTACCCTGGTAGCTGATGTCATGATACAGGGAGTTTTTTAAAGAAATTTCAAAGAAGTTTTTTGCCAATTATTAACTATTTACCATCAGATATGGAAATAAAGCATATCAATTAACTTTGTATTCTTTTCCTGGAAATGTATTAAATAAATTACCAGCTATTTGGAAATAGCTGAATGTAATTATTAAATAACGTTTATAGTAAAGTAATTTTCAATAAATGTATATGTAATTATTGGGGTAATTTGGCAGTAATTCCACATACATTTCAAACAGGTAACTTGCTAATTATCACCTGAATACCATGGAATTTGTGGATCTGTAAAATGAAGTGTTATAATATATTTAATTTAGGCTTTAGAATTGCTTTTTTAAAAAATAATATTTCTCAATATAAGGAAACCCTGTCTGCCATGGTGGCATGGTAGGTGCAATGTGTTTGTAATAGTAATATCTCTACTAGTAAACATTCATTTTAACAATACTATCACAGACACACAGTTCTTACCTGTTCTGTGAGACTACTCAGCAGCTGTACAGCTGTAGACAAATTACTTTCAATTAAATCCTGCCAGAAAGAAAACATCAGAAATACAATGTAAAGCATTAAGTTACAGTGAAATGAGGCTAATGTAGTATACATGCTACTAAAAAGTAAGCCATCTAGTAGCTAGCTGAAGTCATTAAAAACACTATTATCGCTCGCTTTTATCAATGTCACGTATAAAAGATAGTTTCAGAGGTACACGATAAATCGTTGGCATTGTCTGTAATGGTAACATGCACTGTAGAAAGATAAAATAAATGTGTTTATTAACTTGCTAGCTAGCTAAGCTCAACTCACGTTGTCAACAGAGGCCGCCATTTTGTGTCAATGTGGTCTACGGAAGCTGCAGAGGGACAACAGTCATGTTCGCGGTGATAGAATGTTATTGTGATAGATTGTTAGTGTGATAGAATGTTATTGTGATGGAATGTTATTGTGATAGAATGTTAGTGTAATAGAATGTTAGTGTGATAGAATGTTAGTGTGATAGAATGTTAGTGTGATAGAATGTTAGTGTGATAGAATGTTAGAGCAATAGAATGTTAGTGTGATAGATTGTTAGTGTGATATAATGTTAGTGTAATAGAATGTTAGTGTGATATAATGTTAGAGCGATAGAATGTTAATGTCATAGAATGTTAGTGTGATATAATGTTAGAGCGATAGAATGTTAATGTCATAGAATGTTAGTGTGATAGAATGTTAGTGGGATAGATTGTTAGTTGTAATAGAATCTTAGTGTGATATAATGTGATAGAATGTTAGTGTAAAAGAATGTTAGTGTGATAGAATGTGATAGAATGTTAGTGGGATAGAATGTTAGAGTGATAGAATGTTAGTGTGATAGAATGTTAGTGTGATAGAATGTTAGTGTGATAGAATGTTAGTGTGATAGAATGTTAGTGTGATAGAATGTTACTGTGATAGAATGTTAGTGGGATAGATTGTTAGTTGTAATAGAATCTTAGTGTGATATAATGTGATAGAATGTTAGTGTAAAAGAATGTTAGTGTGATAGAATGTGATAGAATGTTAGTGTGATAGAATGTTAGTGTGATAGAATGTTAGTGTGATAGAATGTTAGTGTGATAGATTGTTAGTGTGATAGAATGTTAGTGTGATAGAATGTTAGTGAGATAGAATGTTAGTGTGATAGAATGTTAGTGTGATAAAATGTTAGTGTAATAGAATGTTAGTGTAATAGAATGTTAGTGTGATAGATTGTTAGTGTGATAGATTGTTAGTGTGATAGAATGTTAGTGAGATAGAATGTTAGTGTGATGGAATGTTAGTGTAATAGAATGTTAGTGTGATAGATTGTTAGTGTGATAGATTGTTAGTGTGATAGAATGTTAGTGTGATAGAATGTTATTGTGATAGAATGTTAGTGTGATAAAATGTTAGTGTGATAGAATGTTAGTGTGATAGAATGTTAGTGTGATAGATTGTTAGTGTGATAGAATGTTAGTGTGATAGAATGTTAGTGTGATAGATTGTTAGTGTGATAGAATGTTAGTGTGATAGAATGTTAGTGAGATAGAATGTTAGTGTGATAGAATGTTAGTGTGATAAAATGTTAGTGTAATAGAATGTTAGTGTAATAGAATGTTAGTGTGATAGATTGTTAGTGTGATAGATTGTTAGTGTGATAGAATGTTAGTGTGATAGAATGTTAGTGTGATAAAATGTTAGTGTAATAGAATGTTAGTGTGATGGAATGTTAGTGTAATAGAATGTTAGTGTGATAGATTGTTAGTGTGATAGATTGTTAGTGTGATAGAATGTTAGTGTGATAGAATGTTATTGTGATAGAATGTTAGTGAGATAGAATGTTAGTGTGATAGAATGTTAGTGTGATAAAATGTTAGTGTGATAGAATGTTAGTGTGATAGAATGTTAGTGTGATAGAATGTTAGTGTGATAAAATGTTAGTGCGATAGATTGTTAGTGTGATAGAATGTTAGTGTGATAAAATGTTAGTGTGATAGAATGTTATTGTGATAGAATGTTAGTATGATAGAATGTTAGTGGGATTGAATGTTAGTGGGATAGATTGTTAGTGTGATAGAATGTTATTGTGATAGAATGTTAGTTGTAATAGAATCTTAGTGTGATAGAATGTGATAGAATGTTAGTGTAATAGAATCTTAGTGTGATAGAATGTGATAGAATGTTAGTGTGATAGAATCTTAGTGTGATAGAATGTGATAGAATGTTAGAGTGATAGAATGTTAGTGGGTTAGAATGTTAGTGGGTTAGAATGTTAGTGGGATAGAATGTGATAGAATGTTAGAGTGATAGAATGTTAGTGGGTTAGAATGTTAGTGGGATAGAATGTGATAGAATGTTAGTGTGGTAGAATGTTAGTGGGTTAGAATGTTAGTGGGATAGAATGTTAGTGTGATAGATTGTTAGTGTGATAGAATGTTAGTGGGATAGAATGTTAGAGTGATAGAATGTTAGTGTGATAGAATGTTACTGTGATAGAATGTTATTGTGATAGAATGTTAGTGTGATAGAATGTTAGTGCGATAGAATGTTAGTGTAATAGAATGTTAGTGTGATAGATTGTTAGTGTGATAGAATGTTAGTGGGATAGAATGTTAGAGTGATAGAATGTTAGTGTGATAGAATGTTAGTGAGATAGAATGTTAGTGAGATAGAATGTTAGTGTGATAGAATGTTATTGTGATAGAATGTTAGTGTGATAGAATATTAGTGTGATAGATTGTTAGTGTGATAGAATGTTAGTGGGATAGATTGTTAGTTGTAATAGAATCTTAGTGTGATATAATGTGATAGAATGTTAGTGTAAAAGAATGTTAGTGTGATAGAATGTGATAGAATGTTAGTGGGATAGAATGTTAGAGTGATAGAATGTTAGTGAGATAGAATGTTAGAGTGATAGAATGTTAGTGTGATAGAATGTTAGTGAGATAGAATGTTAGTGTGATAGAATGTTAGTGTGATAGAATGTTAGTGCGATAGATTGTTAGTGTGATAGAAAGTTAGTGTGATAGAATGTTATTATGATAGAATGTTAGTGAGATAGAATGTTAGTGTGATAAAATGTTAGTGTAATAGAATGTTAGTGTGATGGAATGTTAGTGTAATAGAATGTTAGTGTGATAGATTGTTAGTGTGATAGAATGTTAGTGTGATAGAATGTTAGTGTGATAGAATGTTAGTGTGATAGAATGTTAGTGTAATAGAATGTTAGTGTGATAGAATGTTAGTGTGATAAAATGTTAGTGTAATAGAATGTTAGTGTGATGGAATGTTAGTGTAATAGAATGTTAGTGTGATAGATTGTTAGTGTGATAGAAAGTTAGTGTGATAGAATGTTATTGTGATAGAATGTTAGTGAGATAGAATGTTAGTGTGATAGAATGTTAGTGTGATAGAATGTTAGTGTAATAGAATGTTAGTGTGATAGAATGTTAGTGTGATAGAATGTTAGTGCGATACATTGTTAGTGTGATAGATTGTTAGTGTGATAGAATGTTCGTGTGATAGAATGTTATTGTGATAGAATGTTAGTATGATAGAATGTTAGTGGGATTGAATGTTAGTGGGATAGATTGTTAGTGTGATAGAATGTTATTGTGATAGAATGTTAGTGTGATAGATTGTTAGTTGTAATAGAATCTTAGTGTGATAGAATGTGATAGAATGTTAGTGTGATAGAATGTTAGAGTGATAGAATGTTAGTGGGTTAGAATGTTAGTGTGGTAGAATGTTAGTGGGTTAGAATGTTAGTGGGATAGAATGTTAGTGGGATAGAATGTGATAGAATGTTAGTGTGGTAGAATGTTAGTGGGATAGAATGTTAGTGGGATAGAATGTGATAGAATGTTAGTGTGATAGATTGTTAGTGTGATAGAATGTTAGTGTGATAGAATGTTAGTGCACACTGTAGCCTGTTGATACACTGTTACAATTAAGCGAATGAGTGGCAACAAAGAGTGGAAAATGAAGGGAAAATATCAAATAATTAGGTGGTTCATTATTTAATGTGACCTGCTACTAAAAGTTACTGAATTTCCTTGTCCCATAATTTGTTTTAAAGTAAAATAAAAATAACTACAAATTGTCAATATTATCAGCCGTGAAACCTTACATAATCTATAAGCCTAGATATGATGGGAGTCAAGACAATCCCCCTGCCTCCCTTTTTGTCTTTGTGCTCTCTCTTTGTTTCTTTCTGTCATTTCTGTGTGTGTGTGTGTGTGTGAGTGAGAGAGAGAGAGAGATAGAGAGAGAGAGAGAGAGAGAGAGAGAGAGAGAGAGAGAGAGAGAAAGAGGAGGAGGAAGAAGAAGTGATGGTGAGATCAGACAGAGGTACCTGTCTGTCTCCTGTCATTTTCAGTCAAACTTTCAGAGGAACCTGAAGACAGAGAGTTTGTGTACAGCTAAGTCATGGTAAGTCACATCATAACATTTCTAATGTAAAAATAAACTGTACACGTACACATGTATACATGTTACACTTTGCTGTACATGATATATTTAACGTTAATGCTGGGTTGCTTGTAACAATTACTTTCATAGTCGACTAATCTGCTGATTATTTTCCTCAATGAATCGATTAATGGTTTAGTCTGTAAACTGTCAGAGAGTAAAGAAAAATATACATCACAACGTAAGTGTATATATATTTAATGTAGCTTGTTTTGCCTGACCAACATTCCATAACCTAAAGACCCAAAGTTTCCTTTCTAACTTGCTGTTGTTACTGTATTCTTAACTTGTAAATTGTCAGTAGTAATTTGCTCCAATGCTGTATCTGTCATTTGTTACGTTTGATTTTGAATCGTTATTTTAATTAACAATAATCCATTATGAGTTCAAATCCTGCATTCTTACTTGAGTAAAAGTGCAAAGGTACTATCAGCTAAATGTACTTTAAGTATCAAAGGTTAAAGTACACGATATACAGCAGAATGAGGCCTTTCAGGGAGTTGAATACATTATTTTGGATTATCATTACCAGGACAATAACATGTAAGCAGCCTTTTACTGGTACTATAGTGGGTTGAATTAGGGATAATTAAACCATATTTGATGTTGGCGGATAGTTTCATGTCTTGTTTGTTGTATTTCTTTTCCCTGTATGTTACTTTTGTAGCCGTCAGTTGTTTCTGTCTGTTTGTATGTTGCACATGTGATTCTTTGTGTGTTTGTTTTAATTTAATAAAAAACAAACAAATCAAATTTAAGCTTAAAGAGAAAAATCCCTAATCTTTTTCTGCTTCCGACCCCCTCCAGATGTCTGATTCCAGGGTGTCCTCTGTCATCCAGGAGTGGGCGACCTCGTACCCGGGTCAGGTCCACACCCTGAACCCCGGCACACCGTCCAATCAGCTGGCTCAGATGGACATGATACCGTACGGCCAGTCTCAGGGATTGGTTCGGGGGGGCAATGACGACAGGGTGGCCGAGCAGATGATGGGACTGTCTTACCTGCCGTACACGTCCTCCTGTCTCAGCAACACGTCGGGCGCAGGGAACACAAACCACCACCAGAGCCATGGCAACACTCAGCAGGTGTGTGAGAAAGATTTTTCATTTGTGCTCTCACAATATTATACAGATGTTGGTCCCCAAGGTTAGAACAGAACTAGGCAAAAAAGATTTTAAATACGCTGCCCCTTCTTCCTGGAATAATGTACAGAAGGAGCTGACATTGACAGAGCTGATTGGGAATTTAAGTCCATTTTTTAAGGAATGGTCAATGTGATATTCAATTTTTCACTCAAATCTTTTTAAAATTGACCAGTTTTACGCATTATAACAGTTTTTTTGTATTGCATATTAACTAGATATTGTGCTCAATCACTCATAGTGTGTGATAGTTGTATATGTCTGCTTGTATTATTTGTGTTTATTGTTGAGACAATGTTTATGCTGCCTTCTTGGCCAGTTAACTCTTGAAAAAGGGATTTTAATCTCAATGAGACTTTTACCTGGTTAAATAAGTATATATAGATATATCTATATATATCTATATATATATATTCATCAAACACCACTCTCATCCTGCTTCTCAAACTTGTATTTCTGACCTCCAGGACTTCTCCTCCTTCCTCCTGCCGACTATGCGGGCCCCGGTGAACAAGCGGTGCATCAGCAAGGACAGTAACGAGTACCGCCAGAGACGCGAGAGGAACAACGTGGCTGTGAGGAAGAGCCGGGACAAGGCCCGCAGGAGGATCCTGCTGACCCAGCAGAGGGCCCTGCAGCTGCAGGAGGAGAACCAGAAGCTGCAGATAAGGATAGGGCAGCTAACACAGGAGCTGGACTCTCTCAAACACATCCTGTCACAGCGGCACCCGCAGGGAGCCGAGGAGGGAGCAGCAGGGGAGTCCAGCATCTAGAGCCACACAATGTACCTGGTATTACGAAGGCCTCAGATTCCTTATTAGTGTCTAGGCAGGCCTCCACCAGTTGATTATTAAAACTTTCACCGAAAGGCAACTATTTGTGAAAGTGTCACAAATAGATGAAGAGGGGATGTAATGCCATGTGTAAAACGGGTTAGTTATAGTTTCATATTGTAAAATTATAAAGAGGGATAGCATAACACAACGGCAGGGCTATAGCTACTATTGGGGTCACTGAGGTCATGTCCGCCGTCTTTTTTCTGGGGTTTATAGCATATTTAAATTCTACAATTGATGTTTAAACTGTTGCTACGCTCTCTCTCTGTGCCTTTACAGTAGGCTACATATTCAGCTTACATTGATAAAGGTTGCAGACAACCGTGGTCTTTACTGGGCTGAAATGACAACTGTAGTTAGCAGATTGTATCAACTGTAGCTAGCTAGCAGTGTTGTAGTCAAGACCACCAAAACCGAGACCATTCAAATGGGGTTGTGTTTACTGTGTTCACGAGAAGAGTCCATATGAAGCCCCCCCCGTCTCTTGTGGTATTCATGACCTCGTGGAAAGTTTCTAAAAGCTCAGAGTTCATGACGTGTTTGTTAACGTTGTCAGAAATGGCGGAGGCCTTGGAAGTTCACTTTTCAGCGCATAATAAATTAATACAATGTTATTTTATTCGTATATTGCTTTTCTTCGTAATTTTTTAATATGTCAGAGGAAAATGTTGATATTCCCAACAGCTTCACCTTTTTCTTCTGTCATTATACCTTTGCATTTCCTGCATTATGTTACCTACTTGCTAGCTTGCTAAATTGTTAGCATGTGGCTTCTAGACACCGACAGTAACGTTAATATTGCCGCGGTGTTCTCACGAGCTCACGAGTTTCATTTGAAGGCGTCACAAGTCACGACCAAGACCAGAGTGAATCGAGACCAAGACAAGACTGAGACAAAGGCAGGGCGAGATTGAGTCAAGACCAAGACTAGAACAGTGGGACCAAAGTCCCACACTGCATGACGCACATACGATCAAATATGGAACCTGCAAACCATAGCGCTCCTCAAACTGATCTGAAAGATCCACATTCCCATAAAAACACTCACAGAATACAAATGCAGATTCCTCTTCCTGTGTATGTAATGTACCATGAGAAATGTCTTGATAACATGATCAAAAGGCTTTGCAGTGGGAATTTACACACATTTTCTATGAGCGATAAATAAATCAGACAATTTACAGGCAATATAGTGATATATCCCCGCAGTCGTGGTCTTGACAGGTCTTAAAATAAAATCTCCACTTTGTCCACTTTGACTGAGACCGAGACAAGACCGAGTGAATTTGCGGTCGATTCAGAGACGAGACAGAGACGTTCATTAAGTGGTCTTAAGACCGGTGTCGAGTACTACAACACTGCTACCTAGGGTAAACTAATACTACCACTAAAACCCAAGACCCCCATAAATTAGTTGAAAACACTGTCTGCAGCTGATTTTGGATTAGGCTTAAAAACAGCATTTCATGGTGGGAAATAAAAGACATTATGCAGTAATATAGTTTGAATTTTTGGTATCTGGTCAGCATTTTCTGGGTGAGAGCGAACTTTCTCATGACCTCAGTATCTCTTAAATTGAGGCTACGGCCCTGCTCGTGTTAGCTCACTGGACCTTTGAATAAATGAATTAAGCACCTGAATATAAAGTAGGAAGACGTGTAGTGGGTTTCAATGTAGATGTCATTGTATATTCTAAGCTGTGAGTGAACAGACTGGAGAGCAGACAGAAACCTTAAGCGAGTCTGTGGATATCAAGATTTGTAAAAACAGCTATGAGATGGGAAAAAGATTTTAAGGAGAACTCAATGTGCTATAGATCTAGAAATGAATAAATAATATACTGCAACAGGACCCAGAACAAAAGGTCCTGGAGATCTAAAGCTACATGCTGTATATATACTTCTATTTAGCAAATTCCAAATGAACTTTCCTGAAAGTTCCTGAAGACAGATCCTCCAAAAAGAAGACCACTCTGTGCATTAGACATACTTGTGTTATATTTTGATTTAACAGACATTGCCTAATCATCTACCTGACACATTTCTTGTCATTGTCAGGGATGATTGTAAGTGTTGTTGCCTAACAAGGTTACACAACCACCTGTGGTTTGTAGAGGATTCAATGAAATCTAAGTGTCTCTCTCTCTATATATATTCTCTATCTTTTGTTACAAAATGAGCGTGGGATTACTTGAAATAATGTTGACGCAGTCTTAAATAATATGTAATTTTGTCGTGTTGTCGAATGTGTTTTATGATTTGATGATACTTTGTCAAATATTCCTTTAAATAAACAAATAATTGCTTGAGCTTGGATGAAACATCTTTTATCTGCCAGTCCCTGATGTTTAAAAATCCTGACAAATGCTGATTTAACGTAAAAAAATATATAGTTTAGTAATAGTATCTTCAAAGGATATTTAAATAGCCTTTATTTAAATATGTGCTTCATCAAATAGCCTTTACAAGCTTTGATTACAGTGCACTGCACCTTTCATCTGTCTCATAGAACATCAGGGAACATGGCGTGCACCTGCCACTTTATTTACCATAAGTTGTCTACCCACATAAACGGACGTCATGCCATGGACCGTTGTACACCAGCGGTTT
The DNA here is from genome assembly GCF_015220745.1 of Sebastes umbrosus. Classification (NCBI taxonomy): domain Eukaryota; kingdom Metazoa; phylum Chordata; class Actinopteri; order Perciformes; family Sebastidae; genus Sebastes; species Sebastes umbrosus. The sequence continues at coordinate 17,216,883 of NC_051289.1, forward strand.
CCCTTTGTGGGATGGGCAAGATTTCGACACAGCGGAGGACGGAGATGAGGAGCGTAGAGATAGTATCAGTGTTTCGGGCTGCCAGGGCCTTCCTGTGGCTGTGATGGTAGTGAAGGGACATAGAGATAGGAGACAGACAGGAGGGGGTAGGGGCAACAAGCCAGACATTTTTCTCTCTTTTTTTTTTTTTTCTTTTTTTACTTTGCCTAAAACAATAGTTTTCAAATTTCAACACTGTTAGATAACCCAAAACTGTGGGTTCCTTTGCATCTGGTTCCCAAGATCAAGGATCATGTGACTTATTATTGTGTGATATCTAAAAATAAAGAAAGCACACATGCAGTTCCCTTTCCATGTCTAGTTTCTTTATTGACTGATGTTAAATATGAATAATTATACTAATACCTAATCCTAGCTTTATTGTATGGCTGGTTTTAGTAACAAAGGCCAAGTGAGACAACATGGATGCAGATGTTCACCTCTCTTTTATACACCCTTTTTAAACAATGAAAACATTGTCATTTGTCATCATTATAGTTTCTGACCATAACCCAAAACTTCCTGGATTTGCTAGAAACATAAAAGCATTTGAAAATGATATTAACATCATTTTAGAGCTACCCATGTTGTAAAATTATGTTAGTATTCAATTTTCCAACTCACTAAACTGAACTGATAATAATTACAGCACTGTTTCAATCAGCACACACACTGTTAACTGTGCTGTTTGATTAATCCAACAGAAATTAAAACTAATCACATCCAGTCACTGAGTGTTTCATCAAATTGTATTACACAGCGCAGCTCTGCACAGATAATCAGTGTCTGTAATGTTGCAAGTTACAAACCTGACTGCTCAAAAGCATCAGAACACACCAAACTCTACAAAAAGACGGGAAGATTGGCCTTAAATTCAATATTAGGGAACTGCATGAGATTTGATTCATACCAGTGTTATGCTAGTAAGACACTTCATAGTGAGATGTTGGACGATTATTTGACAAATGCTAGCAGAAAATACATATCTGCAGCTGATGTATGGTATTGTGAGTTTGTGTATTGTATAAATACATGCATGGGACTGGGCAATGCCTTGATTTAGAGTTTGTAGATTGTAGATTTTGATGTATGTATGTACGTATGTACGTATATATGTATGTTTGTATGTACATATATACGTATATAAGGTATGTATGTATATATATACACATGTACGTATGTACGTATGTAGATATGTATGTATGTATGTTTGTTATGTACGTACGTACGTGTTTTCATGTGTGCGTGTGCATATGTACGTATGTACGTGTGTATGTATGTACGTACGGACATGTGTACGTGTCTACGTGTGTACATAAGTATGTGTGTATGTATGTACATATGTATGTGTGTACGTATGTATGTATGTATGTACGTACGTACGTGCGTACGTAAGTATGTATGCATTTATGTATGTATGTATGTATGTATGTATGTATGTATGTATGTATGTATGTATTTACATGTATACCGTATACGTTTTTTGAATGTTTTTACTTTCTTGTTTCGGCAAAATCAATAAACTAGTAGTCAAACCAAGGTTCCTTCTAAAAGACTAATGCTGAGAAGCTAAATGCTAACATGTTAATCAACTGTTCTCATGATTATTAGATATAAACACTGACTTTGTCCTCCAAATTTACATGATATAATATAATTTGCATTAAGTAATGAACTCCTCATTTACGAAGGAGAGTGAAAGTGTGACACAGGCTTCTTACAGCCTTGTGATGTGTTGAGCGGTACACAAGAAGTCCCTGTGTGACCGTGTCTGTTGAAATGTCCCGCAGCGTCGTGTGGAGCAATCTGTGGTCCCAGGACTGCAACATCTCACCAGAGTGAAGAAAGACTGTATTTCACCTAATCCCTACCAAGTTACTCAACAGCAGCAGACTATATGAACCCCACCGCAGCCCCAGTGAAGCAGCTCCAATCTTATACATCATGTTCATTAAAGGTATTTTTAGTTGAGAAGCCAATTGGACTTTTGTCTCCAGAGTAGAGAATGATTGAATATATCAACATACAAACAGCACAACATTTAGTCCAAATATGGGAAACATCAACTTTTTACCTCTATTTCAGCACTTCCGCACTCCACATGCAGTATGTTCACAACTAGATGCAGCCCAGAACAACTCTGCGGTCAGACGCCTGGTTTTCTAATCTTAAAGTTCCCACCACACTTTTCAAAAACTTTCCACTGATGGTACCAACATTATCAATTATAAAGATCCCTGCAGTGATAGAGGGTCTGCGGTGGTGTAAAGTGCTTTTCATGTCTTGTTTGACTAACTCAGGAGGATTCATCTGCTTAAAAGTGGGTCAATTTTCTTTTTTGCAGGTAGCAATTTTATGGCTCCAACTTTCTGATAGCCTACAACAGATAAATTACCACAAATGTGCATAAACTGTGATATATAGATTTTATCTTGGTATTTAGAGGGGAAGTGACAGCCGTCGTCATGCTGTGTGGGAAACACAAACACACTGTCATGACAGTAGACAATAACATTAAAGTGGCAGTAGGCGGTATATTTTTGGCATCATTGGGCAACAATTCCATAATAACCTTTCAGCATATTGTAATTCAAGTGTTCTGAGAGAAAACTAGACTTCTGCTCCTCATCATGGCTCTGTTTTCAGGCTTTAGAAAATCTAGCCCATGAGGGGAGACTTTGACCAATCACAAGTCATTTCATTGAGAGAGCGTTCCTATTGGCTGTGCTCCAGTCAAGTGACCGGTACTTGGTGTTCCTTCAAGAGATTTCACAATGGCGGCGGCGTCACAAACTTCTCATTTTACAGCTAAACCGTGCACTACAAGATGATTCTGAAAACATTAGAGGGAGAAATAGGCATTACAGTAACATAATATTGATTCATATTTGATCAGCGCTGCCTAGTTTGACCGTTTGGTCGGAGTTCGCGAATGATTGACAGCCGGCTCTCATAGACAGTAGACCTCAGATCAGCTCTTACTGCTTGTTTTCCTCCAGTCTGTAAAATCTTGCAGATGCCATTAGGAGCATCGGAGGACACAGAGGCACATTATTTTTTTCAGGTTACCTGTCAGGATATAGCGCCCTTTTTATAAAAATAACTTTTTTTAATCATATTTGCTCCAATCTCGCCTACTTCAGCTTTAAATACATGTTGTAATGGTGATTTTCTGTTGAAAAAGAATGCATTTTCTTGCTCAATGACTAACAACATTCAAATTTACAGCAATATCTGTGTTGCCTTCCACTATTATTGGCTGCAGCGACACCAGTGGAACAGACTGCGTTAGTGCCATCAAGTGTAGCTCAGCAGTCATTACCAAATGGTTGGCTGAAACCAATAGTCTTTGTCCATGTAATAGGATGTTATTACTGTACTTTCCATCAAATCTCTCATTATTTAAACAAGGTGGAAATGTTTGTTATGCTCTGGACTAATGTATTGGAAGAGGAAATGTATATAAAAAAACCTATAGTGGAGAATTAGTAGTGATGGCCCTGTTGAGTCTTATAGAAGAAGATGTTTTCCAAGCAGACAATATGTGACATTTCTCATCTATGATAATGACATTTGAATCATTGCATATTCATGAACAAGCAGCCACATATCAGCCTGGAGCATGCTACAGTGTACTGTAGTAGACCTGTCTCTTGTGGTGGCCTGTGATTTATGGCTCCACCATGCGGCAGAGGACTACACACAGGCCTTCTGCAGAGATATTTGACAAGAACAGATATATCACTCCATCCTTAAATCTGTGTACTTCTTCTGCTGTCCAAATACCATCACTGTGTTTGCTGAATATTCATGGATAAGAGCAAAATTACAGTTTTGTGTCTGTAGCAAATACAGGTGTGCACAAAACTATTACTGCAAATAGTTCGTCTTTCTGAGCATATTTTACTTTCCTCAAGACTGTTTTGGGCTATGTACTGTATTCACTCAATAACAGGATAATAAATTAAAGAAATTGTTTAAAGCATTAGGAAAACATAAAATTTTTCTTCATCATACGTATATTTATTTTTCTTTTCAAGTCATACAAAAGCCACACTGACCAAGTATACGCCTAAATAAACATTTCTTTTAAAAAACCTCCTTCCTGCCATCCCTATTTTTGACCAAATAAAAATGAAATACACAAGTTAAAATGTCTGTAGCTCTAGGTTTCTTAACATTACCTCTCGCAAAAAACAACAACAAAAAATAACTAAAGGTTACTGAAGTCTTTGGAGTAAAAAGCATATGCTCTACCGACATCAGAAGGGTGTAAAACTTAAAACAACATATGAAGAATTAATATATCAAAAAGGCATAATTAGTAGGTCATAATGTAAGCAATAAGAAGCTTTCTGCAAATCACATTATAGCAAGAGTCCTAAACAATGTGTGTCTGGTGGGCTCTTCTACTTTCCTCTTCCTGCTTTTCTTGTCAAGAGAAATGTAATTTATATCATTTAGATATAACAGTTTGAAATAGATTTATATTACTAATCCAATAATAATCTTTATATCCAGCAATATACAGCTAGACAACAGTCAGTAATACAACAATGTGTGCAGAATTTTGGAAGATAATGTGAGGTACTTGCAATCCAATAAAAACACACGTGATAACTTTTTATTTATGGAAATAAATAGCTGAGTGTAGGCTACATAATGCTTTAGTTAAAATGTATAGCCTATTTGTATAATGAGTACTAATACTTAAAATAATTCATTCTACCAGTCCCCAGAGTCAGAGGAGTCTTTATTGTTTTCATAAGTAACTTTTAGATTCAAGATTCAAGCCTTTTATTGTCATTGTGACAATCCCATAGGTGCTAATGAAAAGATATAATACAATAAAAAAAAGAGATAGTGCAATATAGATATACAAAATTTAAAATATAATACAATATAAAATATAAAAACACAATATGTATATTGATGAGATGACAGTATGACAGTGCAAGATTATTGCACAAAGTGTCTGTCAGATAATTATATAATTATTGCACAGAGTGATCAGCATATGTTATTGCACATATCTGTAACAGTAGATTTACAATATTTACATTGCACAAAAGTGACACAAAAGTGAAGGAACTTTGTTTTCTGTGTAATTCTAATATTATTTTAAAAGAAAAGGATTCAACTGACCCAGTCTGCTGGACAAGTTACTAACAAATGATGAGAAACTGACACAACCACCAGCCGAACATGTTATGTAATAAAAAATTCAGTTTCCCCAAATTGCTTCTTGAAATCCTGTTTTTTGTATGTTAGCTCAGCAGGACAATGTTGATTTATTTTTGGGGTTTTGAGAAATGACCTGAAATGTCACGTTTCATCATATGAAATATTAATAATGTATTAAATGCATTATATATTAAGCGTCTCGAGATAACGTCTGTTATGATTTGACGCTATACAAAAATAAATTGAATTGAATTAAATTGGCACAAAAGTGTTTCTTTAAGTGTTTTCATCATATATCATGCTTCAAAATCAATAATCATTTTATACAATAATATAAATGGAAAATGATCAATGCAGGTCTATTGTTAAATAGTCAATAAATAATTGAATAAAGGAAGCAGGGAATATATTGCTGAGTGACACACCTATTTTATCATAGACGATCTTTGACAGCAGTGAGCCGAGGTGACGTCGCCTTTGACGGATTTACCCGAGCTGTGCCGAAGTGTTCCGAGTCGCCCGGCAGACCTGCTCGTTCGTCTCTAACCAAACAGGCTTCTTCTCCTCAATGCAGCTTTCCAGCCGCTCTTTGTCCGCCACCGGCTGACTGACGACGCGTTTCCCCTTTAAAGCTTGCTGTCGGACACAATTATGCCTCATTTAATCATCTTGTATGCTGTCTGCAGGCAGAAACGAGGACTACACAGTATGAGACGAGTCTAGCATCAGCAGCTCATCTCAGAGAGGCTAACAGGAGAGTCCAGTGTCCTCTGTTTGTCTCAACACTCCTCCAGGACAGACATGTCTTTTCCTATAACAGACAAAGCAGACACGGAGGAGACACGGTGAAACTACTCTGGACGCCTTGACAACACCTTGACAACACCTTGACAACACATTAAAGGGTGAGTAACAGTATCCATAGCAGCAGCTGTGTGTGCAGAGAGCAGGTGAGTCTTGGCCCAGCTGCTGCTGCTGCTTCACCCTCCTACATTATAATGTTATTCTCCTCACACACTCTCTATTATTGTGTTAATACTTCTTCCACAGAAGGCCAGGACAGCCCCCCCTGTGTAAAAAGCTCTTATGTAATTCCTGTTTTTTTGCAAGACTTCCTGGCCCTGTGTGTTCCTGCAAAAGGAAAACACTAGAGGAGCACCATGTGCACCAGACAGAGGAGGCTGCTGAGGTCTGAGGAGCTGAACAGGCTGTTCACATTCCTGCTCCTCAACTGGGAGAGCACACACACACAGAGAGAGAGAGAGAGAGCAGGCTGTGTAATACTGAGAGGGAAGGGCTCCCCTTTGCTCCTCAAAACACCACATCATTTCAGGGTTTAACCCACAACCTAGTGTTTTTTATCCCATGTCATGCTTCAAAATCAATAATCATTTTATACAATAATGTAAATGAAAATGATTAATGCAGGCCTATTGGTAAAGAGTCAATAAATAATGAATAAAGGAAGCAGGAATTTATTGCTGAGTGACACACCAACCTTTTTGCTCTCAAAACACCACATCATTTCAGGGTTTAACCCACAACCTAGTGTTTTTAATCTGATGTCATGCTTCAAAATCAATAATCATTTTATACAATAATGTAAATGAAAATGATCAATGCAGGCCTATTTGGTAAAGAGTCAATAAATAATTGAATAAAGGAAGAAGGGAATTTATTGCTGAGTGACACACCAATTCAATTCAATTCAATTCAACAACGATTAAGACTAAAATAAGACTACGACAACAACAAAAGAATGTACAAATCGTGGAAGCAAACAATATAAACAATATCTTATATATAAAACATAGGCATAATAAATATTACACATAAACAAAAAATAAATAAATGTATACAGAATTAACCTATTTGGTTTGGGTGATGTTTGGAATAAGGTTGGCATGACTGTCAGGTGAAAAATATTGCCAAAGCGTCAATTCAATAATAAATACTAATAAAAAAAGAACAAAATAAAAACATATATACATGTATATACAATTCATTAAGCAAATTACAATATATAGATATTTAAAAAGAACATGCATGTAAATGGAAGAAAACAATAAAGAAGTAATTAATGTTTGTGTCAATAAAACAAAAAAACAAATAAAAAACAATGAATAACAATATATTGCAATATTAAAGGATAAATGTAAAGAACAACAAAAAAAACAACAAACTTTTGCTGTTATTTATACATTTGTTTCTGTCTCCCCCCATATACCCATGACAGCACTTGACAACAAAATTATCCTCCTTTTTGTGATTTTAGGCCTCTAACCTGTAGCTAGTGTATTTATAAACCATAATGAAAGCAGATCAGTGGGTCTGAATTAGGGCTATAACTAAAACAATAATCTTCTTTATCGATTCTTTGTTTTGGCTATATGAATGTCAGAAAATAGTGATTGACTAATAATTTCAGCCCTCTTTCCCTAGTCTGAACTCAACTAACGATTATTTTCATTGTTGATTATTTTCTCGATTAATCGATTAGTTGTTTTGGTCTATAAAATGGTGAAAAAATGTCAATCAAAGCCCGAGATGACGTCTTCAAATGTCTTGTTTTGTCTGGGAGCACACAGAGAGCAGCCTGTAATACTGAGAGAGGGAAGGGCTCCCTTTTGCTCTCAAAACACCACATCATTTCAGGGCTTTTATATACCCATTGGTTTGGGGTTTAACCCACAACCCTTATTTTAAACATTCACTGTTATTTATACATTTTGTTTCTGTCTCCCCCATGTATCCATGACAGCACTTGAAAAACCTCTTTTGACTGGAGTCTTTGTGTGTTACAACTTGGGCGTCTTGACATGACAAAGCTTTGTGTTAGGCCTATAACCTGTATAGCTAGTGTATTTATAAACCATATTGAAAGCAGATCAGTGGGTCTGAATGGCAGGTTCAGGTTCAGGTTCAGGTGACCTTATTTGTAGCCGTAGGTAGATTTGTTTGCAGCAAAAATAGAGGATGGCATCCGTATTGACAATAAGGTAGAGCACAGACAAGAGACAGACATACCAAAAACATGACAAAGAGTACCCAAAGGCCTACTGGGATCAGGACCCAGCAAAAAGGCCACAAGAACAATACAATAAACCATTGAAATATCAGGATAAAAAAGGCACAATAAAATGAAAATAAGAATAGGGCTATAACTAACAATAATCTTCTTTATCTATTAATTACTAACGATTATTTTCATTGTTGATTATTTTCTCAATTAATCGATTAGTTGTTTTGGTCTATAAAATGTTGAAAAAATGTCAATCAAAGCCCAAGATGACGTCTTTAAATGACTTGTTTTGTCCACAACTCAAAGATATTCAGTTTACTGTCACAGAGGAGTAAATAAACCAGAACATATTCACATTTAAGAAGCTGGAATCAGAGAATTTGCTTTATTTTTCTTAAAAAAGTTACTCAAACTGTTTAACGGATTATCAAAATAGTGGGGATGCACCGATACCGGATTGGATATCGGGCCGAAACTGACTCAAATAACTGGATTGGGTATCGGTGACAATGGGTCCGATCTATTCAATTCACTTCTGTTTATATACTATGTATATTATATACTGGAATTTTAATTCCTGTGTAAGATTTGACCAGTTTGTTGCTGCATTAAAAAGGTTTACACCTGAATTCTAATTCCTGTTAATTTTGAAGATTTTTATGCCAAGTAGTTGGTGTACGATTATTTATTTTAATAATAAATAACATTTCAGTAAATTTGATTGATTTGAAAAAGGATCCTAGTCACTTCCACACAGTGAGGCATGCAGCCTATTAATAAAACACTGGTATCGGATCACTACTTGGAATTGACAGATACCCAACCCAGCCCAGGTATCGCTATTGAAGAAAGAAACCAGAAAATATTCACTTTTAAGAAACTGGAATCAGAATTTATACCTTTTTTTTTTTCTTAAAAAATTACACAAACCGATTAATCGATTATCAAAAATAGTTGGCGATTAATTTAATAGTTCACAACTAATCGATTAATCGTTGCAGCTTTAGAACTGGGTCACATTTTCTTAGAGTACAGGTATGATCTCATAATACTCGTTTTACTCTGTGGGTGGACAGAATTGGAGTAAGTAAATAATGTGCTCCTGTATGTATACAGTATTCTTCTGTTCAGTAGGAATGTGTGGTCAGATATTTGCTCAGTATTTAAAATAGTGTAGCCTCAGTGTGAAAGGACCCAGTGTGTCCCCTCCCCTCTGACTCTGGAACCGTTGGACAACGTTACTGTGAACTTTCACATGAGTGTCACTCCACCAAATTACGTTCAACATGTGGTGCAGCAGGCAGGCTATATATACCACATGGCTGGTACATGTACACACGAGCGTCGAAGTAATGCCATTATGTCTAATATCTAACTATATTCAGACGTCGATACTGTGAATAAACACCAGGACCCTGAAACTGAAGCAGCTAAATGGAATTCAGCCGTCATTAATTTCACCCGTGCTTCAGTGAAAAAGGTTATTCATTTAAACGTACTTATTAAACTATAGAATAACGCTGTGTATTTCTTTTCTTCCGCAGAGCTCTCCCACTTCTCTCCCCCTCTGCCATCACGACAACCTCCCCCCACCTCTACCTTTAACCCCCCCCCCCCCAATGATGACATCCCCGGACTCTCCCCCTCTGGTCTCCCCTTCCCCGTGCCCTGCTCCCCCTCCATCCCTCCCTTCCTCCCCGGTTCCCTCCTCCCCGGCCCCTTCTTCCTCCTCCCTCCCCGCCCCGCCCTCGCTGCCTCCCACGGGGGAGGTGATGGTGCTGGCTCTGGGCAGGAAGAAGCAGAGGGTTCTGATCGCTCTCTCCATCCTGCCCAACCTCTTCCTGGCCTTCCTGCTCTCTTCCGACCCCCTCATCACCCTCTCGCCGCCCCACCACTGCCACCTGCCGGGGCCCTTGCCGTCCCCCGAGGTGCTGAACGCCTCCCTGCCCTGGGATAAGGGGGAGAGGCCCGGGGACAGCGGGGGGCGGTCCCAGTGTAAGCAGTACGTCAACGGCAGCCAGTCAGCAGTGGTGGACTGCGAGGCCGGCTGGGACTACAACGTCACAGAAGGGCTGAGGAGAAACATCGTTACTGAGGTAAAGCTCCGGCCTGGGATCCTCCTGAACTCTCTAATTATGGTCCTGTCTTAGTTCAATGTTTTGGCTTTCTGCGGGAGGGCTACCTTTTTTTGTTTATGTATGGATTTAGGGCCTTAAAATGCTGAAACGGTTGTTTCTTTTTTAATCCTGTATTCATCCACAGGAGGGTCTTGCTGAGCATGCAGCCTTCCTTTTTTGCAACACCCTGCTAAACTTTAGCTGCACATATTTGTACCTGTGAGTCGGAAAATGTCTTATACTGGTGGTTTGTAGAGCTTTGGAACTTGCTAGTTTATAATACATCATAGCATTTAATTGACTAACTTTTTAACTGACGTTTTGTTATGCTTGTGTGGGGACAGGAGTTGTTGTGAAAACTCTTCCTTGTTGGTGCATTCCTCAGAGATTTTGGAGATCAGATGAGTTTAGATGTAGTGTCTCTCATACACTCACCCGCTCATTCTCTGTGTCTTCATGTGGCATTAGCGAGAAGTGATACCAGACCTCTGTAGTGCGCTGAGTTCCTCATCTCTGCTTCAGAGTAGAGACACGAAGCAACATTCGTCGCTACTAGCACCCGAATCTCCAACTGAACTTTCCCCCGGTTAATGGCATTGTTTGTAATGTAGGGCACCAGGTTTTGACAAGGAAGAACACAATATGCTGAATCATAATCATAAGTTGTTCATCAGACTTCCATTCAGCCATGACAGGAGGGTTGTGGAGCCAGTTTAACGCTCAGTCTTGGGCTGTCCTCGACCAAAGAAATTCTTAGCCGACTGACACTCGTACGATTTTGTCGACTAATCGATTAGTTGATTTAATCGACAGATCTGTGAAACTGAGTTTCTCCACAAAGAATCACACAAGAGCACCACTTTAAATCTTGTGTTTATCAGAGATATCAGGGTTCAACAACAAGGATTGCCCGCTTGCCCAGGGCAAGTCAAATATAACAGTGGGCTAGTAAATTTAGCAATTCACTTGTCTGATCGGGCAATTGGTAAAAAGAAATTAAACACATCATTTTTTTCTGGAGCTGATGATGGAAGTAGCTAAGGAGTGAACCATTTCTCTTCCTTTTCATCTCTGTTGAGAGTTGTACATGCGCAGTACCGATTGGGCACTTACGAGAAAATGGCAGTGGGTGAAACAAAGTTTATGAGCTGAAGTGCAAGCGAGCATTATCCTGGAAACAGGAGTTTAGTTTGTTTGCATTAGAGGATGTGGGCAAAACTCCAGACTTATTTACTTAAATAAAGATTAAATGTGCTAGTAAAAGTAGACTTTGGTCAAGTAGATTTCTGACTGACCGGACAAGTGGGGAAAAAACATTAACGTTGAACCCTGGGTGTGCTCATAAGTTTCTTAGAAATAAGTAATTCAGCATGAAAAAGCATGAAAAAACGAGCTATCACCTAATTAAATCTTAGTCGACTAAGACCAAAACAATTGATTAGTCAACTAATCCACTAAGAGGGGGCAGCCCTAGCTCAGTGACTCCTACAGAAATGTGTGTCTTTACATACGTCACTGCGTTGAATTGAAAGGGCCACGAGAGAGAGATTTATGAAGATATCTTAAATACGTCACTAAGGAGGAACGATCCCTGCTCACAACCAGATTACCACTGAGGTAGAAAGAGAGATAGCATACTTAAATAACACAAAGGTTAAAGAAATATCTTGATTTTAAAGGTTATGCTGTGGAATATGAATGGCAGCAATTTGTACATAGGACTGGTCCATTAGATTGTCTTGCTTGTCGGCACCTCTGTTCACAAAGCAGGGATCAGGGAATTTAAATAATTTGCCTCCCTGCTCTGAGGATATGAACCTCCTGGCCACAACGGTATCTTTTAACCTTTTTAACTGCAACACTTCTTTTCTTATTTAAACAGCACACAGGTTGAAGATAAGCTACAGTGGAACTAAGAGGGAATATTTTGAATCTCATTATATGCCCTAAAAAAAGCACCAGGAATATTGACAGGTTTGAAAAATAACCCCGTATCAACAATTTCAAGTGGTTTCTTTTCCTCTTATGCTCATAACCACACAATCAATGCTCTTAGAGGGTTGTACCAAATGAGAGAAAAACCATCTATTCAGGTTGCCAGTGGAGCTCATGCTTCATGCTTCTCAATGAAATGATAGATTTTTGTCTGATTCTCAAATTACTAGCTGTTGTAAAAAGCTGCTCCTGCTGTTCATATTCATGAAAGCAACCAGCATCCTGTGTTATACATGTATTTGAATTGTGATATCAGGTAGCCAATGTGATAAATACAGCAGGTAAATGCTGTGTCGCTGCATTAATGTGTCACTGTGTACACTGCTTGTTTGACTTGCAACCTGCATTTCCTCTCAGAGCTGGATTTCATAGTGAAAACATTGAATAGCTCTTGTTAATGTCTTTAACAGAGACGCAGCCAGCTGCTCACGGTTTTCCACTCAGGCTGGTCACTCTGTGGCCTGTCTGTCTGTTTTTATTTCTGGTGCCTACTGGATGTGGGAGCCACACCCAGCGCTCCAGGCCATGGTATTACTATTAGGGCAGTTTGCTGGTAATCCACCCACATCACTGCAGCAAGCTGAGGGGACATAACCGCTGCCAAAGGAAGCATATAGCAGCAAATGCTTTCTTATGGGCATACAGTAAGAGCATGCATACAGTCTGGTCCACCTCTCATTTTATATACTGAGAGTGACATGGAGACAGACATATTTTGGCTCTTAAAGTCACATTTAGCTCAGACAGTATTTTTTGCTGTCATGATGATCTGTTCCTCCAGTGCTGCTTCGCTTTGCTGAGCTGGCAGTCTGGTGAGCAGGAAGCAGGAGGGCCTCTGATCAGATTCGCCTCTGCCACGATCAATAAATACTGTGTCGCTTCACTCGAGGCAAACTCTACTTAACATCTCTATCCTGTGTGGATCTACGGGCTAATGCACACACACTTCCTGCCGTCATTAGAGTTGATGATCATGAGATGTTTACATAGCATTTACGTAGTTAATGGATGGACTTACATTTACTGTATATAGCACTTTTCTAGTCTTCCGACCACTCAAAGCGCTTTACACTATATGTCAGCATTTACACACATATACAAGGTGCCATCAGGATCTAATCTAAATACTCATTCCCACACTGATGGCTATGCCTTCGGGAGCAATTTGGGGTTAAGTGTCTTACTCAAGGACACATTGACATGTGACCAGAGCAGCCGGGGATCGAACCACCGACCTTCTGATTGGTAGACGACCGGCTGAGCCACAGCCGCTAGTAGTAGCTAGAGGTGTGGACTTGTCGCATGACTTGGACTCAAGTGTCACAAATCTGATGACTTTAGACTTGACTTGGCCAAATATATAAATACTTGCAACTCGACTTGGACTTTAACACCGAACGACTCGTGACTTCACGTTGACTTGAGCCTTTTGATTTGAAAATACTCTATACCTACCTTGCCCCCCAAGCCCAAAGGTTAAAAAGCATGTGATTTTAAAATGTGTACACAATGACAATCAACTACCTGGTACCGGAGGTAACTCTGACAGCATTGGAGATGTTGGGTTTATTTATATTTTTTGAGCGATTCTTTATTGATTTGTTTGGGAAGAGGATTTACTCGTGGGGGAAAAAATTGAACTGAACAAACTAAATTTCTATCTGTGGTTGTTTATTGCTGAATCCCTGAAAAGTTGTGTTTTTTTATTGAACTCTGGACTCACTGGATTTTGGTGAATATTATTGGGATTTGCGTTTGATTATCGTACACTTAATTCCCCAGATCCATTAGTTTGAACCAATCCGAGAGCATCCAATCAAGTTGCAGGAGAAAACCATGAAGAAGTAACCTTACGTTACTGAGCGGCAGTTACTCTGTTGTTAAAACGACATTACATTTGGTGAAGAGCGCATTATGACTTGTTTAGGACTCAAAACTCAAAGTTTAAGACTTTGGACTTGTCTGTCTTGACTTGGGACTTGACTTTGGACCTGTCTGTCATGACTTGGGACTTGACTTTGGACCTGTCTGTCATGACTTGGGACTTGACTTTGGACTTGTCTGTCTTGACTTGGGACTTGACTTTGGACCTGTCTGTCATGACTTGGGACTTGACTTTGGACTTGTCTGTCTTGATTTGGGACTTGAGTACAAAGACTTGAGACTTATGACTTGCAAAACAATGACTTGGTCCCACCTCTGGTAGTAGCTATATCTTTGATACAGTATATCTGGATGTATTAGGCCTTTGGGGACAATATTGCAACTCAATAAGCAGTACAGCTTTAGGGCAGTTTTCCATTTATTGGAATACTATTGATTTGTCAGATGAAACATAAGAAATAGTTTCTGGGGAGATTTTTCCATTAAATGTACTATATCACCATATAGTGATTGTTATGTAAAATTATATATATCATAATAACATTCTTGATGCTTTCAAGCTGAAAAGTCAAACATCTATAACCTCGCTCTGATCTAAAACATTTCTAGTCCTGGATCTGACTAACGGCAGAAATTACAACAAAATATGAATAAAGTCTCAGCTGAGTTCATCACACATTAGCAGCGAGGCTCTGTTTCAGTCAGAATGTAAAAGGAGGAAATGGTTGCAGGTCTCAGTCCTTACCAAATGGACATACCTGATGGGTGCCTCAGCCTCATTCCTAAAACCAGTTTGGGGAGTTTACAACGTCATTTGTTTGCATTTTACCCTCCTCTCTGTTGTCCAAAGCATTCCTCCCCTATGAGCACCTTGGGTTGCTATGCTGTCCTTTACCCCGGCTGGTGTGGCTCTGAGCCTCAGCAACAGGACAGCTGATATTATGTGACAGGCTTTTATGTGTCTGTGCACGGGCTCCAATTATGTAAGGCCTTTTTTCATCACCGGCCCTCTGCTCTCCCTCTCCCGCTCTACATCATTAAAATCATTTTACGTTCAGCAGCCAGCAGACAGCGACATTAGCAGAGCTCAGCTGATAATGCAAATCAGTGGGTCGGCTTAATGTGATTAAAACGCAGATCTGAGGGCAGATATCTGTGTTTTTAACACGTGCTGACTTTCCATGTGGATGCACTATTACGTACAGTCCCGCAGTAAATGCATTCAACTGTCACACTACTACTATTTACTACTATTACTTCTACTGCTGCTAGTACTACTAATAATTACATTAATACATTGTTATCACCACATACACAGTAATATTATGAGGTTATATCTTCCTGTGTTTGTATTATGAGTCTAGAGGATCCTGAAGGCTTTATACTGCGTCATTCTCTCAGCCTGTGATCTCCATTTTAGTCATCATTATTTATCAAAACACAAACAGTAAAAGAGTTATTATATCCAAAAAAGGACCAGAAACTCATTTTCTTGCATCATCTCTGTGAAGTAATTGAATAATAATAATAATAATTTGCTCTGTGAATTAATGAAACAAGGCTGACTGTTTTGCACCATTGAAATAATTAATTATGTTAGCAGTTTAATTTGCCAGAGGCACATTTCTTCAAGAGTAAGTCAAGCTAATAGTCAATGTGAATGCTCAGTGATGTTATAAATTTTGGCTTAGGGCTTTAAAAGATGCAGATAGGAAGGCAACACATTTCAAACTCTCTCTCTCTGAAGCTCTCTTTGTAAGCTACTACTGTAAATTAGGTGTGAGCTGTCCTCTTTCTTCTGTGTACGCCAACTTCCTTAATGAGTTTACTGACAATTAACCAGTTTACCATATAGTCTGCTATTCAGTCATCATTTGAGGGTAAACAAATAATATGAATTTTATCTACAAAATACTTTTATTTACAGTTTAGAAACTGTTAATAGTGATTTTGGGTAAACATAGCAGGCCGAATCACAGAAAACTAATCGCAGTCTATTTTGGTTATCGGTTAATGAATTTAAAGGGATAGTTCGGATGTTTTGAAATGGGGTTGTATGAGGTACTTATCCATAGTCGGTGTATTACCTACAGTAGATGATGGTCGGTACGCCCCCTGTTTGGAGAAGCAGACAGGAGTTACCGCACAGAACCAAAGCAATGTAGTGCTGTGGACGGAGCTAGCATCAAAACATATTTTTGCCGCATAAAGGAAAGTTCCACCTAAAAAAATCAATATCAGTTTAAGTGTACGCTATATTTAGAATATTTTCGCTTGTTTACCCTGCCGTCAGTCAGCCCTTTCCGACAGGGAACTGAAGCTGCTGTATCCATCTATGTACTCACCAGACTCCATTGGAAAAAAAACCCAGCAATTTTACTGGGGAAAATTGCTGGTCTACCGCTGCCTGGATTGGTTAGTTTGTTTGTGTCATCGTGTGACAGTAAACCAGGAACTTCCGTGTTCAGCGAGGTGAAATTACCATTTTTTTTCAATGGAGTCTGGTTGCTTTGATGAGAGCATAGATAACCGCTTCAGTTACCCGTTGGAAAAATAAACTGTATAGCTGTCTCACGGCAAAGTAAACCAGCAGAAATATTCTATATATAGTGTACACTTAAACTGATATTGATTTATTTAGGTGGGCCTTTCTTTTAGATGGCTAAAATAAGTTTTGCTGCCGGCCTCGTCCACAGTAGCACATTAGTTTGGTTCAGTGCGGTAACTCCTGTCTGCTTCTCCAAACTGGGGGCGTGCCAACTGTCATCTACTGTAGGTGATACACTGACTATGGAGAAGTACCTCACTTCAAAACACCCAAACTATCCCTTTTAAGTTATTCATCAAGAAAAAAAGTCAAACAGTCGGTGGTTATATTTTCTCAAACGTAATGATCTCCTGTTTCTATCGTTGTAATAGACAAAACATTGTATATATTTGGGTTTTGGACCTCACTTTGCACTCTCTTCTTTTCACCCTTTTCTCACCTTTAATTGATAAATCGATTAATCAAAAGATAATAGTCAGAATAATTCCTATTAAAAATAATTTGGGTAGGCACTGGAGTAGAAAAGTCGTTGTATACGTTTTGGTTGGTTGTAATATTAATGAAACATTATTCCAGTGTGTGCACATCTGGATTTTATTGGTTAGGTCTTCCATTTGTATCCACCAGCCTCTCTTGTCGCTTCTATTCTCCTGTTACTCCACATGTGTGGTGATGATTGTCTACCTGATGACTTGCTGTTCTGTAAAGTCAATGTTGTTGTGCTAACCTGAACAGATAATAACTAACTGCTCTGTCCTCTTCCCTCTTGTGTCTGTGCTGTCCAGTGGGATCTGGTGTGTGGTCAGTACTGGCTGGTCCCGGTGGAGGAGGTGTGTTTCATCCTGGGCATCCTGACTGGCTGTCTCGGCCTGGGCTATGCCGCTGACAGGTAATACACGCATGCACGTGTTGCAGGCTGAAATGGTCCAGACATGCAACCCAAGTAGTTCTGTTAATAGGTTACTGTGTCAATTTGGAAAGCTTGTCTGGGGTTTTGCATGGCATGCCACAAATAATCTCAGACTATGACACAATCCATCCATCCATCTGCATAACATCTGTGATGTTAAATCATTTTGTTCCTCAATCTTCAGCCTCTTGTCCTTACATTGCAAGATTCACTACCTCAAAACCTCACATACAACACACGACATGACACGAACACTTAGAGAGTGTAAGCCTTTTTGCATGTGCATGCTTTATTCTGCCACATTTTAGGACGTCACGCTCTGCAGTCTGCATTAGGCACAACAACCCAAGCACCTCCGATAATTGACGTAATAGATCCAGCCTGTCTGCTGTGTTGTCGGATTGAGAATCACACGGGGGGGAAGCAGTAGTTTTAGGCGGAATTGTGAGGGAGACGATGCCAGTTTAATCAGCTAACAGCCTTCATTAATTTGCTGACCAATTGAGCATAGCATCTGTTTGTGAAGACAAGTGAATTAATGCTGCCTCCTGGGAACGAATGTTCAAAGAAGAAAAGGGAACAGTGCTAATCTGCTGCTCGGAAAGTGCTGCACCCGCATGCAGCTGAAAATCACATTTAGAGATCAGTTATGCTTCACACTTGAGCTGCTTTGAAGATGCATTTATATTTTCTATTTATATTTTTTTCTTTGCGGTTGCAACATTTCTACTGGAAGGTTTTCATGTTTATGTGATATATGAACAGGTTATCTGCAGCTCTTTAGAACTCATCTTAAAATGTGAATTCAATTTGACAAAAATCAGGCCTTAAAACTGTGTTAATTTCGGAATTATGGGCTCTTAATATTGTTAATAACATTTGTCTGATTTAATTTGTCATTTTGTCTGAATTATTTACAAATTACATGCAACTAGGAATGTGGTAGCAACAATAGTGTTCATGATGCTGTAAAAGTGTTGTAGAAAGTAGTGCAGTTCCCACTGGTTTTCCACTGTAGCTTATCGCTTCTATTCACAGTAGACCGTTGTCCTATTTTCTGTTCCCAACTCTCTTGCTGTTAATATTTAAACATGTGAAACTAGTGTTTTTGCTCTTGCATAATCAGCACAGTTTTATGTTTTTTATCTTGATTTAGATTCAAATTTCCCAGTTTCTTTTTGATGATTAAAATGACTAAAGAGACTTTTAGAATGGTAGATCAACAATATACCAATTTTATTTATTAATAAGTTGCAGTAGTTGTATTAGAAACATGTGTCAATGTGTTGGTCAGGTGGTTTTCAGTACATATCTCTGTTTCCACTGCAGGCTGGGCAGATCCAAGACTCTGCTGACCTCTCTGACCCTGTCGGTGGTGTTTGGGGTGCTGGTGTGTGTCTCTCCGTACCCCTCCATCTTCATCGTCATGCGTTTCTGTTTGGCGGCAGCTAGTGCGGGAGTCTACCTCACTATGTACATCACTCGTGAGTATTTCAACAGTTGAAGGATGTTTAGTTTTTAGTAGAATGATTCATCAAACAAGCTTAAGAGTCTACAGACATATTAGCGGATCAGAGAGACTGTAATTAGACACAGCAATGCTTTGAGCTAAATGCTAACATCAGCATGCCAACATGTTCACAATAACAATGCTGACATGCTTGTTTACCATCAACCTTCTTAGTTTAGTGTGTTAGCATGCTTACATTTGCTAATAAGCACTAAACTTGTGTCTAGAAGGTTACTCTCAAATTTCAAAAACTTGAAAAAACTCTTGTGAGACTTGCTGTCGGACAACTTATCCTAACCTTAACTATTCAAGGTCAATGCCTATCCTTAACCATCTTGCGAGACTTTCCCAAATAACGTGTTACCTTCTAGACACGACCCTAAACACAAGGTGCAGCTGAAGCTGATGAAACCAGAATTGTAAGGGTAGATGTTTGTGTGTGACTGTCAGGTCTAGAGCTGTGTGAACCGTCTCTGAGGCTGGCGGTGACCATGCTGGCCGGGCTGATGACTGTAGCCGGACAGCTACTGCTGCTCGCCATCGCCCTGGGCTGCCAATCCTGGAGGGGCCTGCTGGGAGCCGGCGCCGCACCGCTAACACTCTTCCTCAGTTTCGGGTACGAGTGTGTGAATATTTGTTCGTCCACGTGTCCGATTATTTGTTTCTAAGCTTCTGGTGTTTCTGTTTTTCTTTTATTAAATTTTCAGTTTTAGCTTTTATTTTTGTATTTAGATATTCTTGTGGTCTGTGTACCTATATGGTCACAAGTATGCACGTGTTTATTGTCGTGTGAAACTGCAGGGACAAGAGAGTGAAGGAACCTGATAGTCTTTTGATAAAATGCTGAAGGCTGAAAGCTTTGTTGGATCGTATTGATTCCAATCCCCTCGTCACATTGAGCCTTTTAGTTCATGTCAGAATGCATTAGGAGTACTTTGTTTAAGGTCCCCAGTCCCTCTAAGGCCTCTGTTACAAGATAAGCCTCCATTGCAGGTTCAAAACCAAATTAACAGAGATTAAAGTATGATTAGTAGCAATGAATTGCAGGTTTGGAAGAAAAGCTGGATTAAGAAATAAAGAATCCTGCTACTTTGTGACCCACATGGGATATTTTCCATGCCGAAGGATCAAATATTGGCTACCTATTTTTGGTGCTGGGTAAATGTCAGCAAAGGTCAAAGAGTGAGCCGCTCAGACTTATGTTTTGTCTCTTCTGCAGCATTCCCGGGGTGTTTCCAGAGTCTCCTCGCTGGCTCCTTCTGTCAGAGAGATCTGCAGACATGAACTCCTTCACTGAGAGGAGAAACTCCAACAGAGATATAAGGGACGACGAGAGCTTCACAGGTGGGAGTTTAGATTCTTATTCTCTCCTTCAAAATGCGAGCAGCTCACATTTTTCTACACCACAGCCGGGTTGATTGGATGTTCAGTTTATGAAGCCTGCATTATTTATGGGTTACTCATTGCAGTGCCTTTCGAAACATGAGTACGTATCACACACCACTACCGAGAGCAGGTAATGATGCTCAATTATAATTCATGATTTATTAAAGACACATGGAATTATAATAAAGCATAATGGCCTGCAGCTACTAAATAAGCTGAGCTGGATATTCACTGGGCTCTGCAACATGTTTCTAATGTCAACATGTTTACCAGGTAGTGAGGCGCTTGCTCTTGTTGAGTGTCATCATTGCTACCATAAGTTAAATTTGTTGATACTGGCTTAACTTCCTTGTTTTTTGGGGGGTCCCATAGCTCTCACTGCTATACGTATAAAACTTAGGGCTGTCCTCTACCAAAGAACTTCTTTGTAGACTAAATAAGATTAGTTGATTTAATCGACAGATCTGTAAAACTGAGTTTCTCCACAAAGAATCACACAAAAGCACCACTTTAAATTTTGTGTTTACCAGAGATGTGCTCATAAGATTCTTGGAAATAAGTCATTCAGCATGAAAATCAAATTACTAATCGACTAAAGAAAGGGCGCTTTCACAAGCCAACATTTAGTCAGTTTTAATTGAACTCTGGTGCGGTTCGTTTGGGTGGTTGTGAATGCAGTAGTCGTACTGTACTGTACCGTACTGGCAAACCAAAATGCAGGCTGCCTGTGTGGGCATTTGTTGACATGGACACAGGTAAACGACAGGTTAACATGAGTGGGAGAGGACGGACCTCGAATTCTGCAGAAGTCCCATGTTTGAGTGACGTCTGGGTTGAAGAGAACATACAGAATATGCTAAATAAAGTCCACAAAATAGTGACGTTTATAAAGTCATTCAAGATCAGTGCCGAGTCAAAATGAAAAAAACTTTGACAGCACTTTATCAAAGTCCGCGATTCCCTGTATAGAAGTGGCAGCTCTTGAGACGAAACAAATAAATTTGCTCCTTCGTACACGCCCCTCAGCAAATTATTTTATAAACTTGGTCCGCTTTAATTTGTGCACTGTGAAACCGAACCAGACTAAATAACAAACGAACCAAAAGTATCAATTTCACTCTGATTCGGTCTAGCCAAACGGACTACGGCTTGTGAAAGCGCCCTTAGTTGACTAAGATGAAAACGACCGATTAGACGATGAATCGACAAAGAGGAGGCAGCCCTAGTAAAAATAATGATATTAATTGCAAAATGAACCATTCTTTCCTGCTTTTTTTCTGATTTTATTATCTGTTACTCTCAGGGGGCGTTATATATTGTTGACATATACATTAACATATACATTAATAAACAACTAAATGGCTAAAATATATATTTGCTTACAATTACATCACAGTGTGTATATAGTGTTATAAATCATGTATTAATTGTTTATATACTGCTAATAAATGCTAATTGGGGAGGTTAATATAAAGTGTTATCTATTTGTATTAAGCCTGGTGCAGCTGCAGTATTCTATTAGTGGCTGTTAAACAACCTCTATTTGACCAAAAGTAAATGCGACGACATTGATTTAACTCGCGTCCCCCTGTGCATGTCTCTTCTCAGATAAATAAAACTGACAGTGAGCTATTGATCTAAAAGAGAATCCAGGTCAGGTCATCTTCCTCTGTGTTGTTGAGCCGCGAATTTAAAAAGCCTGCTTTGTCCCGTTTGCCTGCTGCAGAGCTGGATTCAGACCCGGCCCCCTCCTCACGCCCCCACCTGTCCTACCCTGAGCTCATCCACAGCAGGAACATCTGGAAGAACATGTGTGTGCTCGGCTTCACCTCGTAAGTCATCCCACACTCTTGACATCAATTTAGCAACGCTGCAGTTTTGAGTCAGCCCCTTTCCGTTTGCGTAGCACTTTATGAACAGGAACCGGTTGCTGCTGCAGTTTCATATTTCATCCTCAAAGTGTTTTGACTGATTCTTAAATGTTCTGAACCACTTTTCTATTTAAAAACCTCTTATAAATACACGACTGCTTACTCTTTGTTTTCTGTCCCTCCCTCTTTCAGATTCATCTCTCACGGCATTAGTCACTGTTACAGCTCTTTCCGAGGTGACGTCAGAGGCACGGCCCCGAGCTTCTACTGGACGTACCTGCTGTCTGTGTGTGCCGGGTGCGGTGCCTGGCTGTTGCTCTGGGCGACCGTAGACAGGTGCGGTCGCCGTGGCATCCTGCTCCTCGCCATGACGATGACGGGGCTGGCCTCTTTGATCCTCCTGGGACTCATGGAGTGTAAGCAGGCTTTAGTTACAGGACATTGTTTTACATCTAGAGTCAGATGAAGAAAGCTATTAGTAGTCTTTGCCAACAAGGTGGACATAGTCCTCCTTCATCTCCCCAGAAGTCACCCCCATTGTTGTAGAGACATTATGTGAGGCTTGTATGAGGATTAAAGGACTTGGTTACTCAATCCTAACTGAAATGAAGGTAAAAGTTAGTTTATTTGATGTTAGGCTCAGCTCTGTGGCCATATTAGAGCGTCTATACACCACTGACTTCCTGTCGTGCTTCATGCATTATGAGTGAGATGAAAAGCAAACCGGTCAGCTCTGTTAATGGAAAAATACATTCCAGGTGCCTTTGTCTTTCCACGGCGTGGTATCGAAACACACCTCAGTCTCAGTCTCCCCCTTGTGGCTAAAAATGAGTATGACATTCAGTTTATGTAGGACACTGCAGTGGCAGCAAAGTCAAAGCTGTGTCAGGTGCTGTGCTTTAATCATGCATCAAAGGCTGAGGGGGCAGTCGCACCGGGGCGGTGACGGTGTTTCAGGTGACCTACTCACTGCTCTCCCAGTCTAACTGTTAATGACAGGAGAATAGAAGTTTTAGAGAAAAGATTATTCACAGTTGGAAATCAGTTCAAATCAACAGGGCATGCATGGTATATCATCAGAAAATGCTTGACTTCATCAAGGAAGTCCATAGTTCCTGATGCTTTCCTTCCTCCTCCCCTTCAGATCTCAGTGAGACGGCCATCACAGTTTTCTCAGTGATGGGTCTCTTCTCCTCCCAGGCCACCGCCTTCCTCTGCATCCTCTTCACTGCAGAGATCATGCCCACCATCTTCAGGTAACACCAGCTCAGCAACACTGATTTAAAAGTTAAAGCAGTCTTTCTTTATTTTAGTTTTGTGTGAATATATTGAGGTATGGAATGTGTGAATATTTGTTTCTGTCAAAAAGAGCCTGCTCAGCCCATTAGTGCTGCCAAAATGAATCGGGACATGAAAAATGCAGTAAATCGTGAGGGAGGAGAGAGAGGACGTTTCCATCAATATCTATTAGTAATGAAGAGAAGTTTTCAGACATCCTGATTAACTAGAATCACTCTTAAAATGACACGACAGTCTTTTGGAAACGAAGGAATAAAATGCGGTTGGGGGGTAATTTACAGTTCTGTGTAAGAACTGATATTTCTCAAATAAATGTTATTAATTTATACTGAAAAAAGGAATAGTTCAACACTTTTGAAAGTGGTGTCTATTTTCTCATCTAACTCTTGATTAAAAAAGTGCAATTCCCAAAATGTTTAACTATTCCTTTGAATAAGTACACACTTTAATACATAGACAACAGGGCAACAATAGGCATTTTTACACTTTTTATACAAATGTTACCATAAAATAAGAAACTTCATGGATGCTATTTTACTTGAAATAAAAACAAAACAAAACAAAACACAGAACAGCATCCATACAGAAATGAATGTGAGTTTTGTCTTTGAGAAAGGGGGGACTGAACCTGAAAAATCAAACCTAGCATACAGTTTATTCCTTAAATGTATGTATATGTGTCAAATTGGAAGTTGTGTGTGTGTACCATGGTAATTATAGTAAACTAAACACTGAAACTAAAACGAAAATAAGCAGGGAAAAATATTTTTAGCAAAGTGAAACTAAATAAGAATGATATCCTTTAAGAAAAACTAAAACTATACTGAAGCATTATTGCACAAATGAAATTAAATAAAAATGAACGTGAATTCATTTCAGTTTTAGTTTTTTTAGCTATAATATATCACTACTGGAAAAAAGGAGACCGCATGAATTTCCGTCAACCTTTGTGACGTATAACCACAGAAACTGAACGAACTTCACCTTCCAGGAGATGCCGCTATGTCACAAGTGCTTCACATCGGACACTAAAGCAGTGCAAAGATTAAACATTATGGCCATTTCATGTATTTTGTATTCATATATAGCTACATCTGAGACATTATACCTGGCCCTAACAAACTAAAACTACTGTTAAACTAAACTAAATATATAAAAACAAACTAAAACTAATTTTGTAAAAACTAAAACTAAACCTTTCTGAAAAACTGAAACTAAACTAAAACTAGCAAAAACACTCTGAAACTTAACTCAAACTAAAACAAAATCGAAAAAGTCTAAACTAAAACAAAATAGAATAAAAACTAATTGAAAATTCAACACTATTCTAACCTTGGTGTGTACAGGGGCAGCGGTGTGGGCGCAGTGATGGCTCTCGGCTGCGTGGGCCGCCTCAGCTCCCCGCTCATGGACCTGAGGAACCACTACGGTTACTTCCTGCACCACGTGGTCTACTCCTCCCTGGCCCTGCTGGCTGTGCTGTCCATCCTGCTGCTGCCCGAGAGCAAGAGGAAGCCGCTGCCCCAGACGCTGGCCGACGGGGAGCAGTACAGGCGCCCCCCGCTGGGCAGGAGGAGGAGGGACAATGTGCCGCTGCTAGCCACACCCAACCCAGAGACCTAAACACAGACACCTGA
Source organism: Sebastes umbrosus (assembly GCF_015220745.1). Taxonomy (NCBI): domain Eukaryota; kingdom Metazoa; phylum Chordata; class Actinopteri; order Perciformes; family Sebastidae; genus Sebastes; species Sebastes umbrosus. The sequence goes on from NC_051289.1 coordinate 17,242,285, forward strand.
CACAGTGGGATGGACTGTGCTCAAATCACCCACTTAGCAGCCAGAACATTCACATTCATCACGCAGAGGAGGAGTCAGACGGAGTAATATAGAGACGAGGGCTGCACAGATGATTTGTGGACAGGCCGTGAAGGAACGGTGATGGAACAGCCTAAGCTTCCTAACATATCATCCTCCAGTCATTCCAAAACGCAGGTGGTTGGGTCGAGCTGCCATTATGTCTTCACCATTCTCTATTTCCTGCCATTCAGATGTGTGTAGATCTGACACACGATGTTCATGTAGGGAAGTCTTCATCTTCATCTCCTCCTGACCAGACGGCAGGTGATCCCCCCACACCGTGTGACACACCAGCATACCCTGCTGCACGCCGTCCTCCCAATGCGTCTGTCGTAGAGATGTTAGCTGCTTGCTACTGACACTCCAGACCAGACGTGGCTCAGAGAGTAGTCGCAAATTATTCCTAGCATTTGTCTTAACCTGCATAGAACGTCTCTCGTCGTGTTTTGCTGTGTACGACAACGCTAGAAGTGCTCGGAGGTGTGCAAAGTCGGCTTTGTATACTTTTTCTGTGACACTCGTGGTAAACGTTCTCAAACAGGGATGGACCACGGTTCTCGAACATACTGTATGTTGTAAGACTCGATGGCGTGTGGGTGCCTTGTAAATACTCTAGACTTAGTTTCTTTAACTTCTTGTGGGCGTCTGGGTTTTGTTAAAGCAGACCCTGTGGCTGGAAACTGTACAGTAGAGTACGCTATGCAGTGGAGAAGCTGTGCACTTTGAAACATTATTTTTTAAAGATAATGGTTGGTTATAATTTGACCCAAATGTTCAAATTTAAAGGGACAGATGTTTGAGCGTGAATCAACTATTATCAATATTAGGATCAGAAGCTAAAAACGAAACATAAAAAAAGGCCTTCAAACAGAAAAGGTGTTCATGTTCAAAAATGTGTAAATCCAGTTTCTGAGTCTGGCCTGGAGCCAGCTATATTTATGTCTTATTTATGTTGTTATGAAGCATAATCGGTAAATTATCCAGAGGCCTAGCATTTTTAAGTATTAAGCTAAAACTTGTTGTTGAGATGAATCTGACTCTTCTGATCCAAACTGTCACAACATTCCTCTCTGCATGTTTGAAAGGGCTGTGTTTCCTCAGAAGCTTCTAGTTACTCAATACCTCTCTAGATGGCCAGTCTCAGCTGTAAGAGAATAGACGGGTACGAACAAACTACAGTAGAAATTTAAAACGGTGACTCGTATAACCAGGCACATATATTTTTTGTCAGCACTTTGATGTGGGAGTTTTGAAAGAGGTCATCTGTTATTTTTTTGCCTGAATGTTTATTGATGCTGGAGAAAAAGGGCCCGGTGATGATGCTCCATAAGGTTTGAATGGGAGCTGAAGAGGGCCCTCAGAGCTTCAAATTAACCCCCCCGACTCCTCAACCGAGCACCAAGGATATATATCTTTCTTCTTTATTTTGAGTGTGCTGGCTGATGCCATGATGCATATGGTTAAATCAGAGAATTACCAAAGCATGTCGGTTTCAGTGCTTCAAAAAAATCCCAAGTGTATGTTTGTGAGCTCGGGTAATTCTTTTTTACTCAAGTATCCGCGGGGTGCGTGATATTAAGAGGAAGCAGGAGGTGTTTAATTTGGACTCTGACGTTGAGGAATTCACTAAAGAAACTATGAAGGACACTCACTTTTGCCGACGGCTTCTTCCTCCGTCAGCTGTTGGTAGTTTTTTTTTTTTTCCCCCTCTGTATGTTGCACTCAAGAAGTCCCAACACTTATATACTGATAATTATTATCACTATGATTAACTTGGCTCGAGTAGTATTACGTCTGACAACACTGATGATCTGTTCAATGATGAGTGTGATGCAGTTAACTATATAGCCTGATTTAATGTAAAATAAAACTGGTTAAATAAACAAGACATGGGCATTTTTTTAAAAGAGTTAAGAGTATGAATCATGTGAACTACTGTCTGTAATGTTAAATAAATACACAGTAAATACAGAGACGATGATACAATTGAAAAAGGGAAGTAATTACTTTACATATCTTCGCATGTAATGATCTTTAAACAGTGCATAATATCCCTCAGTGACCAGAAGTAACATACAGTAATGACTTCTGACACCTAAACACCATACATTTTTAGCAAATTATTTCAAATACATACAGCAGTTTCTGTCTGTATCACTATTTCTGCTGATATTTTGAACGTGATGATTGCGTAACACTGAAGCTGTAGCCTGAGCGTATCTCAGTGTGAACTGCTGTTAAATCTCTCTAATCTGTTTTGGAAATCCCGATCTGGCGCTAAGTGAAAATTTGATCCTCCAGCTGTCCTGGAGCTGAAGCTGAGAAAAATAGAAATTGGTAGCAAATGCATAAATGAGACATTCAATGTTTGTGCTTTTTGCATGCACATACTGTTGCACTTGTGATAAAATGAAGTGAACGGAGGAACTTAAAAGGCAACATATGAGGAAACGTCTAATAAAGCTTTGCTGTAAATTAAGTAGAGAGAGCGTAGCAGTGAAACTGAAGGCAAATTGAATGCTTTACCTCTTACCTTCAGACTGGTCTGGGTGTTTCAACAAGAAGGAGAGAGAGACCAAAATGTGCCAACAAGATGAGCGGCTGAAGGCGATTGAACGGCTGAGAATGAGGGCAAGTCTTTAAGTTTGTAGCTGGATACAACATACAACCACTGGCTGCTTTTACAAACAAAAAAAATGAATAAGATATCAAAGTTTTATTACATAAATAATGCAATTTAGTTTTTTTGTTTTTTTTACTTTTTTGGTTTTTAAAATGTAAAAATTGTTCTCACCTCAGATTACAGTGACATGCTGCAGGTCGAGAGCTCTCCCTTACTGTTACCACTTAATGATTTTATGCAGATTCTTTTAATTTTTAATTTTTTTTAAGTTATTCTCATTTCCACGCTCAACTTCCATACCTTTTTATTTATATCTCAGGCAAGACTGACTCCATACTGAGACACTTCATGTTGGTTTTAAAACCCTCTGAGGTCGAAGCTATTTTTCCTATTTTTTCGTTTGCCTTGTCTCCTTTTGTCATAATGCATAACCTCAACACTGTAATGCCCAATCATGTTATTTAGGCTACATCTTTTTTTTTTTTTTTCAGGGTATCAGAAAATGTACGCAACAGTGATGTCACATTAATGTATAAATAGTTCTATCACCATGAATACAAAAGAAAAACAAAAGCGGATGAAATGAATCTCAGATATTTATTCAAATCCCACATAACACAATAGTGAACAAGACTTTGGGCTTTTGAAATTTGTTTTTTCTAGGCCTCGGTGGTCAGGGGTCGTAGCCAACACAGATCAAAAACTATTTACATTACAGAAGCCAAATAAAATCTGTAAAAGCGGATGCTTTGCTTATATACAGTATATACTGTATATATACACAGTATATACATATAAGCGTCCTGGTCCTTGTTTGTTTTAATTTGCAGACTGGCCAGTATATATATATATATATATACTGGAAAAAAAAAGTTTGGAAACTTGTGTTTGGTTGATTATTTCTCTGTTGTTACAATGCTAATTGGCGTTGTATTTTACATTGTTGGAAAGCCTGTTTATTTACCTTCACAATGATGTCCAACTTGTAAGGATCATGCATTTGTGGGATGAGCAGCACAGATGATTATGTGGGTAGCGCCAAAGAAAAATTGGCCAAAATGCTCTGCCAATGGTAAACAGTGTATTCTCATAAGGCTACCAGGAAGCCTGCAATGACTGCCCTTCACCGTCAGGCCCGTTTGCGCTGGTGTCAACAACACAGACAATGGAACCTGAACATGTGGGGGAATGTCATGTTCAGTGATGAGTCCAGGTTCTGTCTGCCAAAGTTGGATGGCAGGGTCAAAGTATGGAGACGACGCGGAGAACGCTATGCTGATTGTTGCACCGATGGAGTAACAGCTTTTGGTGGGGGCAGTGTCATGGTGTGGGGCGGCATCTCCCTCACCGGCAAAACAAGGCTTGTCATCATTGAAGGCCATCTCAATGCAGTGAGATATCGGGATGAGATTCTGCAGCCAGTGGCGATCCCATATCTCCACAATCTGGGACCTAACTTCATCCTCCAAGATGACAACGCTCACCCCCACAGAGCCAGGGTTATCACAGACTACCTCCACAATGTGGGAGTAGAGAGAATGGAACGGCCTGCCAAGAGTCCAGACCTTAACCCAATTCAACACTTGTAGGATCAGCTTGGGCGCGCTGTACTCGTTAGAGTGACCAACACAACCACGCTGGCTGACCTGCAACGAATCGTGGTTGAGGAATGGAACGCCATCCCACAGCAACGTGTGACCAGGTTGGTGACCAGCATGAGGAGGAGGTGCCAGGCTGTTGTGGCTGCGTATGGATCTTCTACCGCTGCTGAGGCTCCTGACATATTGTATTAAATGAATAAAGTGTAAAATTGCCAATATGTCTTGTTTGTTCCTTGTTACTGATAGAGAGTTCAATCATCCAATCCACCAAACAACTCAAAACAAGAGTCAACACCAACAGGAGAATACACTGTTTACCATTGGCAGAGCATTTTGGCAAATTTTTCGTGGGCGCTACCCACATAATCAGCTGTGCTGCTCATCCCACAAATGCATGATCATTACAAGTTGGACATCATTGTGAAGGTAAATAAACAGGCTTTCAAACGATGTAAAATACAATGACAATTAGCATTGTAACAACAGAGAAATAATCTACCAAAAACAAGTTTCCGAACTTTTTGTGTGTTTTCGCTGTTACCTTGACTGTTAGCTGAAAGAGATTTATAATGTAGATCTGCATGTCGTTCACTGTCAACTATTGAGTGATCCAGTTAGTTTAGATAAAGATCTAGATGTACTCATGCTGAGTTTCTTATTTTTAAACATGCAACTTCTCAGTAATGTTAGCAAATACAGAAGTGGTGAAGTGCTGTTGTTGATAGGGCGTGGGAAATGTAGAGCTAATATGAACACTTCAATATTTGTTTATTTATTACAAGTCATACTGTCATCACAATACTGAACAATGTTATCGCACATCTCAGATTTTACTCGTATCCTGCAGGCCTACACTCAGCTTAAATCCAGAGGAGCAAACTGACAAGTCAAGTTCCTCAGAAAGTGTTCCCCGTCAAAGAGTAAATAGTCAATAAGTGAATAATAAACACATTCTGGACTGAGGAAGACGTTTTGTCGCTATGACGATCCTGCAGAAGGACTTGTCGATAAAACCCAGCCAACCAACTTCCCCTTTTTACTCAGTTCTCAGCTTTTTCTCAGCGCTCTGTTCATGACTTGACCAGTTTACATCCCACCACTTCTCTTTGGCTGTGAGGTGTCTATGTTTCCTTGTAGAACTGAAAAGAGTATTTATTAATACCAACATCATGCCTCAACTTCTTCTAAAGTGTATTTCACACATGTAGGTAGCACAGAGTTTATGCTGACTTGTGCACAGTCTGTATCACTGCTGCTCTGCATTGCCGTGCTGATGAGAGAACCTCAGTGATTAAAACGCTTTGTTCACTTCAAATGCTTTTGATTCAGCAGTCTCATACACATGTATATACAAACACAAATGAGAAGATACCTGATAAAAATGAACACTTTCTGCTTCCTCATCACCTGAATTTAACTGTCCTTTTGTCAAAGATATATATATATTCACATGCAAAGAAACCCTGTTGAGGCAATGAAAATAATTACCATAAGAATGCCATAAATCAGCACAATCTTACACAAACTAATGATGAAGCTGCTATATATTATATTCATGTTATCTAATGCCCTGTTTGCACTCTGTTCATCTTACCAATCGTCTGCAAAGTAAAGCCATTTAATATTTAAGAACTAGCTGAATAAGAAATAGAGAAATATTCCATCTATGGTGAACATGACATCATCTTCTTCTCCTTCATGATGCTTGGATCTCAATCACTCTGTTGACATAGTCTGCTTCTACTGCGTCCTGTGGACATGAAACAACAGAGAGAGAGAGAGAGAGAGAGAGAGAGAGAGAGAGAGAGAGAGGTGTTAAGCACTCAGCAGCACATTTTATTGTTGAAAGAATAATGTACCTGTTGCTCACCTTCACTGGTTTGTTGCAGCATGTTGATTCAAACAACCTGAAAGAAAAGGAAATGAAGGAATAAAAGTAATAAATGAACTTTTCAAAGAGACCAATAAGTCTTTAGCTGCAAATGACCATATCATAGAAAAGTTTGTCTCACCCCTCAAAGATGATGATTGTACTGTAGAGCGCTACGATTCCCAGGATCTTCAGTGTAACGTAGACGTCAGACCAAAACTCTGGATTATCTGTAACAAGACAGCATGGTCACCTTCTCCTTAGTGGGAGATGTTACGGCTCTAAAACATCATCAACCTGAATTCCTTCTGTTAACCTCAAACATAAACTGGTTTATAGCATCATTTCATACAAATGCAATAAAAGGTGTTTTACAGGGTACTCAAACAAACAAACAAACAAACAAACAAACAAACAAACAAACAAACAAACAAAGCAATACAGAAAACGAGAAAAACAGAAAACAGAGGAGAGCAGATTAGATTAAATTAAGCAGATTCAGTTCAATTCTACATTTACCTGCATTATTCATCCCTGATGACGTCTGACTACCGAGATCATTTGTGGCCAAACAGTAATAATCTTCTCTATCTGCCACAGAGGTCACCTTGAAGCTGTGAAACTTCCCTTCGAATACACCGACGGGTCTGTCTTTGCTGGTCTTGATCCAGGTGAAGCGGCTGACAGGAGGATTGGCTCTGCTGGAGCAGGTCAGGTTCACCAGGCTACCTGCTGGCACCAAACCTGATGGACTGATGGACACTGAGGTGTCTTTGGGAGCATCTGAGGAAAATGTGAGATTCACTTTACTCATTAAAATCATCCCATGAATCATCATGTGCTGACAGGATCCAATAACAAATACTTTATTATCTTACATGAAACATTGAGCGTCGTTCTCTCCTCTGCTGTCTTGATGTCTTTTCCTTCATTTACAGGATATCTGGCTGAACAGGTGATGATGAATCCATCATGTTCGTCTGACAGAGTGAAGGTCTTCTGGATTTTAGTTGTGAAGGTTCGATCTGTGTTTTCCTCTATTTTGTTGTGAGGGTCTTGTTGGAGAGTCCAGGTGAGTTCAGGAGGGGAGTGTGGACAGGGAGTGAAAGCTGAGCAGGTTATAGTGACAGACTGCTTCTCCTTCAGATCACCTGAGATCTCAATGCTGGGCCTCGGAGGAGAATCTGGAGGTTAAAATCAAACACAGATTGTACACTGAAAAATATATTTAAATATTAGAACACTTTTGGCGAAAGCTGAAAAAGAAGGTGACAATCTTGTTTTGAAAATGCATAAAGTGACTATTTGTAACTTTCAGAAATGCTTCTTAACAGCGACACCTGTGGCCGTGAAATCAACGAAAGTCAGCGTCGAGCTCGTGCTTGTGCTCGCTCTAAATAGACATGAACGAGCATCGCTCAAAACAGTGAGGCGACACACGTCAGCTAAAACCACAATATCACTCTATATTTCAGCTGCTTGGCAGTAATGTTAGCTGACCAGACGAAGGTCTCTCCATGAATCAATGCTGATACTAGTGTTGGCTTTTCCTGCCTCAGCGCAGGCTCAGGCAGCAGGGCTCCGCAGCAAGCAATGTTATCGCCTCTGCCCGCAGCCGGAGAGAACAGGGAGATACCAGCACCCGGTTGGAGACGACAACGTTTCTCTCTGCGGAGCCCCATCACTTCACAAGACATGGAAAACCTCTGTTGGTCTGGAGGAGCTGCAGCATTTATTGCTGCACAAACGTCCACTGCACATTCACTAGATATTCTCAGAGCTACTAACTCTTTTGCAGTTTGTAGTGTGCGCGCATGCACGTGAGGTGGAGCGAAAGAACGAGAACGCGCGCAGTGTGTGAGTGAAAGCAAGCAGGCAGAGGATCAGAGTACAGCAGAGACTCCGGCCCTGGAGACCAAAGCTACGGTCAGTAGGTCTAGTATCACTAGATATTCTCAGAGCTAAACTAACTCTTCTGCAGTGTGGAGTGAGCACGCGTTCACGTCTAGAGGTGGAGTGAGCACACGAGAACGCGCGCGCTGTGTCAGTGAAGGCAAGCAGGCAGAGGACCAGAGTACAACGGCCACACGCGAGCGCGCATATGAGAGCGCGCATGTGTCCCGACCCGGTACATTTATACACTTAAAAAGTTACAAACAGTCCCTTTAATATCCCAACATTTTATCATTTTAATGTCAAACTGTAACAACAGAATCAGTGTTTAATCAGAATTTAAATTCATGGCAAAGTGAAAAAAGTTGCAACTTTCACATTTTATTCTAAACAATAACGTTTCAGACTGACTAATAAGAAACTAAACTCTCTTACCTTTGACTGTTATTTGAAGAGGATCACAAGAAGCTGTTGCCAGAAATGGTCCATTCTCAATTCTGAAGTAGTACTCGTCTGTGTAACTTGTGTTTACACTGGAAAATAAAGTGGTGCAGTTTTTCTGACTCAGGTCTCCAGTAAGATTCATTGGATAGATATTATTCTTCCTGCTACTGTTGAAAATCACATTATTTAGATTTTCGGCAACACGTGTGCTACTTTTAATCCACACTCCGAAGGTTGTTCTTGTACCGTCAAATGTCTCTTGAGCGTTTATGTTACCACTAAAGTTACATGGGATTTGCAGGCAAGATCCACTCAGTGCTTCCATCTCCTTTGGTGCAGTCATGAATAGGCCTGAGTATCTAGGACAATCAGCCAAAGCACCTGTGAAACAGACTCGTGATGAACAAATTGTGAAGCAAAATCTGCATGAAGAGAAAGTTCATGATGCACAAACTGTAATTCAGCAGCAACATGTTTGGTCTTTTTAACAATATCAGTATAAAACATTTCACTGCAGACAGAGCATGAACAGTTGGAAAAAGTAACGTCTCCAAATAAAAGTGATTGAACAAACAGCTCACCTGAAACTAAGAAGACGCTCAGTAACATGATGGATGTCACCATTTTCACAGACTGGACTGAAATGACACTCATCACCTGGATTTGACAAAAAGTTACTTTTCATAAAACATCTTTTAAATGAAGCATTCATGTTCTTTTAAAGCCACCTCAAATTAATACATTCAAACCAGGAACTCTCCGTGTACAACCAGATATTACTGTGTTATAATAGTGATTAATAATCTCTGCAGAGTTAAAAACAGTTTAAATATAAAATGATCCAGTGTGAGTTTATGATGTTTCTGCTAAAACAAAACCCAACAAATAAAAGTAGAGTTCATGAAAAGTAGCCAAATAAAATAAAACTCTCAGAGTTAAACATAAAAGCAGTAACATGTTACCTTACCAAAGAAGCCGGCAGTTAAAAGGAAGAAACAATTAGTTTTAAAATCAAACAATTTGTGAATATCAGCAGAACTGCAACAGACCCAGTAGCTACCCGACTTCCCTGCTAAGCCGTTGTGATATAAAAGCAAACATGAAATGACTGAAATACTGCAGAAAAAGAAGAAGAAGCAGTCTCCGCTCCTCCTGCTCACACCCTTTGAGTGAGGAAGTCATCTTGTTTTCACTTCACAACTTGATCTCATCAGGGTGCGAATTACTTTCACATTCTCAAAGATTATTTTTATCACATGACTCACAGCAAGCCTGTATGCCTTATTAGGGGCCGAACAGTTATGCTGCTGGTCCCTCTTGTTTTTATCAATATTATCTTCTCCTGTAGTTCTTGGAGACTACTAAGACTACAAAACGTCATCATGCCGACACATCCGTTATTATAGCCTCGTTGTTTATAATTGCGCTCATGCGACCGTGGTGTAGTTTATTTATAGCCTAATGTTAGTTTTTTACTTCATAAAAGTGGTGTTCATTTGTGCAGATTATCTTGCTGAACAAAACATGTAAGTATCATAAACGTTTGTTTGCCAAGGAGTTTATTTTCTGCAATAATCCAAAACCCAATGTAAAAATAACACAGTATATATATATATATATATATATATATATAAACTGGGAAAAAAAAGTTTGGAAACTTGCGTTTGGTGGATTATTTCTCTGTTGTTACAATGCTAATTGTCATTGTATTTTACATCGTTGGAAAGCCTGTTTATTTACCTTCACAATGATGTCCAACTTGTAATGATCATGCATTTGTGGGATGAGCAGCACAGCTGATTATGTGGGTGGCGCCCATGAAAAATTTGCCAAAATGCTCTGGTCTTTGAAATACATTTTCGTAGCGGCCAAACGACGGTACTACAACTTCCATATCCGTCACGTGATGCTATGGGCTCAAAAAGACTTTTTCCCATAGACTTACATTGGGAAAGAGACGTTTGTAAATCAGACATTCTTACATTTTTTTTTTTAGTTAAATCAACTTCCCAGTACAAACACTTCTAATCATCCATCCAGCCATTGTCGGTAACCTCTTATCCTATTCAGGGTCGCGGGGGGGCTGGAGCCGATCCCAGCTGACATTGGGCGAAGGCGGGGTACAACCTGGACAGGTCGTCAGACTAACACATAGAGACAGACAACCATTCATGCTCACATTCAACACATACGGGCAATTTAGAGTCAACAATGAACCCAACCTGCATGTGTTTGGACTGTGGGAGGAGGCCGCAGAGCCCGGAGAAAACCCACGCTAACACGGGGAGAACATGAAAACTTGCCGCGCCACCCCTTAATTAATTCATTAGGTCCAAAAGTTGTAAAATGCCCTAATAGCTGAATCCACAGTTATTTCCCTTCCTCCATTCATGTGAATGAGACCTAGACCGAGGTCCGGACCGCGGGCTCAGCGGCGGAGTTAAAGGAAACACTATTGCGCCTGCTCTATGAGCCCAATGGATGTGGAAGATCGCTGGATGAGCCACTGAGCAACTCTCATAGGAATAACGGGAGTCCGCTTCCAACGCTGTATCTCGTTCTCTTTATACAACCATTAACTACAATGTAAACCCATCCGTGGCAACAGTTAACGCACAGGGAAATTGCTGTGGTGACGTAGTTTAAAAAGCGAAAGAGACACACAGGACGGGCAGGAGGGGAGGTGGATGGGTCCAACAAACATAAGGCTTTCATCCAGGACGCCTCTGTTTGTGTCCCGTGCTTTACGTTTCACTTTGCACTGTAAAAACGTGGTAAATTTGAGACCAATCATGTTGTTTTTTCCCAAAGTAAGTGGTTTTGTTGCCTAATCCTAAACACAGTTCACAGAGTTGAATGAGCACTACTTACCAAACAGCTCTCACACAGGACTAGACCGGGTTTGTTAGACCTTCCGGGTTATCAGAGGTTCGGTTGATAATCCAGCCTCTGGTTTATATTATTTAATACATAATTCCACAGATAGACACGTTTTCTTTTCAAAGACCAGGGTCTATATATTTTTAATCTGATGTTCAGACACCACACTATTAGGCACCAGTGCTACTCATAGGAGAGTTGTCCTTTCTCCAGCAGATGGTGGTATTGACCTGTGATATATTCACTGAAACTATGAGAATATCAGCCTGTGGCTTTCCTACCAAAAAGTTGTGTTGTGTAATTCAACTCATTTACAGTGAAGCAGTTAGGGCTTTAATACATTTCAAGCATATGACATAAAAGTAAGTATTTACCGTACACCTCACCAAAGACACTATTATTAAACATAATAGTATTAACCCTCTGAGACCCACAATAGACCCGTTTTTGTCTTTTTTGGGGTGTACAGGGGGTCTTTAGGGGGAGATAGCAGGCCAACAGTAGATGTCACATAGAAGTGGTATATATCATTGTGTGTCAAGTTGTTCTGGTCATAAATCAAAAATAAACATGAATTAATTAATTACATAAATAATTAATATAAATTGTGAAGACTGATGTCGCTATGACAATCCTGCAGAAGGACTTGTCGATAAATCCTAGCCAACCAACTTCCCCATTTTACTCAGTTCTCAGCTTTTTCTCACGCTCTGTTCATGACTTCATCAGTTTACATTCCACCACTTCACTTTGGCTGTGAGGTGTCTATATTTCTTTGTAGAACTGAAAAGAGGATTTATTAATACCAACATCATGCCTCAACTTATTGTAAAGTGTATTTCACACATGTAGGTAGCACAGAGTTTATGCTGACTTGTGCACAGTCTGTATCACTGCTGCTCTGCATTGCCGTGCTGATGAGAGAACCTCAGTGATTAAAACGCTTTGTTCACTTCAAATGCTTTTGATGCTTTTAATTCAGCAGGCTTATACACATGTATATACAAACACAAATGAGAAAATACCTGATAAAAATGAACACTTTCTGCTTTCTCATCACCTGAATTTAACTGTCCTTCTGTCAAAAATATATATATTCACATGCAAAGAAACCCCGTTGAGGCAATGAAAAATAATTACCATAATAATGCCATAAATCAGCACAATCTTACACAAACTAATGATGAAGCTGCTATATATTATATTTATGTTATTTTATGTCCTGTTTGCACTCTGTTCATCTTACCAATCGTCTGCAAAGTAAAGCCATTTAATATTTAAGAATTAGCTGAATAAGAAATAGAGAAATATTCCATCTATGGTGAACATGACATCATCTTCTTCTCCTTCATGATGCTTGGATCTCAATCACTCTGTTGACATAGTCTGCTTCTACTGCGTCCTGTGGACATGAAACAACAGAGAGAGAGAGAGAGAGAGAGAGTGTGAGAGAGACAGAGAGAGAGAGAGAGAGAGAGAGAGAGAGAGAGGTGTTAAGCACTCAGCAGCACATTTTATTGTTGAAAGAATAATGTACCTGTTGCTCACCTTCACTGGTTTGTTGCAGCATCTTGATCTAAACCACCTGAAAGAAAAGGAAACGAAGGAATAAAAGTAATAAATGAACTTTTCAAAGAGACCAATAAGTCTTTAGCTGCAAATGACCATATCATAGAAAAGTTTGTCTCACCCCTCAAAGATGATGATTGTACTGTAGAGCGCTACGATTCCCAGGATCTTCAGTGTAACGTAGACGACAGCCCCAAACTCTGGATTATCTGTAACAAGACAGCATGGTCACCTTCTCCTTAGTGGGAAATGTTACGGCTCTAAAACATCATCAACCTGAAATCCTTCTGTTAACCTCAAACATAAACTGGTTTATAGCATCATTTGCAAATGCAATAAAAGGTGTTTTACAGGGTACTCAAACAAACCAACAAACAAACAAACAAACAAACAAACAAACAAACAAACAAACAAACAAACAAAGCAATACAGAAAACGAGAAAAACAGAAAAGAGAGGAGAGCAGATTAGATTAAATTAAGCAGATTCTGTTCAGTTCTATATTTACCTGCATTATTCATCCCTGATGACGTCTGACTACCGAGATCATTTGTGGCCAAACAGTAATAATCTTCTCTATCTGCCACAGAGGTCACCTTGAAGCTGTGAAACTTCCCTTCGAATACACCGACGGGTCTGTCTTTGCTGGTCTTGATCCAGGTGAAGCGGATGACAGGAGGATTGGCTCTGCTGGAGCAGGTCAGGTTCACCAGGCTACCTGCTGGCACCAAACCTGATGGACTGATGGACACTGAGGTGTCTTTGGGAGCATCTGAGGAAAATGTGAGATTCACTTTACTCATTAAAATCATCCCATGAATCATCATGTGCTGACAGGATCTAATAACAAACACTTATTATCTTACATGAAACACTGAGCGTCGTTCTCTCCTCTGCTGTCTTGATGTCTTTTCCTTCATTTACAGGATATCTGGCTGAACAGGTGATGTTGAATCCATCATGTTCGTCTGACAGAGTGAAGGTCGTCTGGATTTTAGTTGTGAAGGTTCGATCTGTGTTTTCCTCTATTTTGTTGTGAGGGTCTTGTTGGAGAGTCCAGGTGAGTTCAGGAGGGGAGTGTGGACAGGGAGTGAAAGCTGAGCAGGTTATAGTGACAGACTGCTTCTCCTTCAGATCACCTGAGATCTCAATTCTGGGCCTCGGAGGAGAATCTGGAGGTTAAAATCAAACACAGATTGTACACTGAAAAATATATTTAAATATTAGAACACTTTTGCGAAAGCTGACAAAGAAGGTGACAATCTTGTTTTGAAAATGCATAAAGTGTCTATTTGTAACTTTCAGAAATGCTTGTTAACAGCGACACCTGTGGCCGCTAAGTCAACGAAAGTCAGCGTCAAGCTCGTGCTTGCTCGCTCTAAATAGACGTGAACGAGCATCGCTCAAAACTGTGAGGCGACACACGTCAGCTAAAACCACAATATCACTCTATATTTCAGCTGCTTGGCAGTAATGTTAGCTGACCAGACGAAGGTCTCTCCATGAATCAATGCTGATACTAGTGTTGGCTTTTCCTGCCTCAGCGCAGGCTCAGGCAGCAGGGCTCCGCAGCAAGCAATGTTATCACCTCTGCCCGCAGCCGGAGAGAACAGGGAGATACCAGCACCTGGTTGGAGACGATAACGTTTCTCTCTGCGGAGCCCCATCACTTCACAAGACACGGAAAACCTCTGTTGGTCTGGAGGAGCTGCAGCATTTATTGCTGCACAAACGTCCACTGTACATTCACTAGATATTCTCAGAGCTACTAACTCTTTTGCAGTTTGTAGTGTGCGCGCATGCACGTGAGGTGGAGCGAAAGAGCGAGAAAGCGTGCAGTGTGTGAGTGAAAGCAAGCAGGCAGAGGATCAGAGTACAGCAGAGACTCCGGCCCTGGAGACCAAAGCTACGGTCAGTAGGTCTAGTATCACTAGATATTCTCAGAGCTAAACTAACTCTTCTGCAGTGTGGAGTGAGCACGCGTTCACGTCTAGAGGTGGAGTGAGCACACGAGAACGCGCGCGCTGTGTCAGTGAAGGCAAGCAGGCAGAGGACCAGAGTACAACGGCCACACGCGAGCGCGCATATGAGAGCGCGCATGTGTCCCGACCCGGTACATTTATACACTTAAAAAGTTACAAACAGTCCCTTTAATATCCCAACATTTTCTCATTTTAATGTGAAACTGTAACAACAGAATCAGTGTTTAATCAGAATTTAAATTCATGGCAAAGTGAAAAACCTCCAAAATTAAAAAGTTGCAACTTTCACTTTTTATTCTAAACAATAACGTTATAGACTGACTGATAAAAAACAAAACTCTCTTACCTTTGACTGTTATTTGAAGAGGATCACAAGAAGCTGTTGACCCGAATGGTCCGTTCTCAATTCTGAAGTAGTACCAGTCTGTGTAACTTGTGATTAAACTGGAAAATAAAGTGGTGCAGTTATTCTGACTCAGGTCTCCAGTAAGACTCATTGGATAGATATTATTCATCCTGCTACTGTTGAAAATCACATTGTTTGGACTGGTGCCGAATTTGGAATCACTTTTAATCCACACTCCGAAGGTTGTTCTTGCGCCGTCGAACTCCTGGCTTACTTCAGCACTAAAGTTACATGGGATTTGCAGACAAGATCCACTCAGTGCTTCCATCTGCTTTGGTGCAGTAATGAACAGGGATGGTATATGACGACAAAAAGCCAAAGCACCTGTGAAACAGACTCGGGATGAACAAATTGTGAAGCAAAATCTGCATGAAGAGAAAGTTCATGATGCACAAACTGTAATTCAGCAGCAGCATGTTTGGTCTTTTTTAACAATGTCAGTATAAAACATTTCGCTGCAGACAGAGCATGAACAGTTGGAAAAAGTAACGTCTCCAAATAAAAGTGACTGAACAAACAGCTCACCTGAAACAAAGAAGACGCTCAGTAACACGATAGCTGTCACCATTTTCACAGACTGGACTGAAATGACACTCATCACCTGGATTTGACAAAAAGTTACTTTTCATAAAACATCTTTTAAATGAAAGCATTCATGTTCTTTTAAAGCCACCCGTAATTAATACATTCAAACCCGGAACTCTCCGTGTACAACCTGATATTACTGTGTTATAATAGTGATTAATAATCTCTGCAGAGTTAAAAACAGTTTAAATATAAAATGATCCAGTGTGAGTTTATGATGTTTCTGCTAAAACAAAACCCAACAAATAAAAGTAGAGTTCATGAAAAGCAGAAAAATAAAAGGAAACTCTCTGAGTTAAACATAAAAGCAGTAACATGTTACCTTACCAAAGGAGCCGGCGGCTAAAAGGAAGAAACAATTAGTTTTTAAATCAGACAATTTGTGAATGTCAGCAGAACTGCAACAGACCCAGTAGCTACCCGACTTCCCTGCTAAGCCGTTGTGATATAAAATTAAACATGAAATGACTGAAATACTGCAGAAAAAGAAGAAGTCTCAACTCCTTCTGCTCACATCCTGTGAGTGAGGAAGTCATCTTTTGAGACAACTTGATCTCATCAGGATGCAAATTACTTTTTTATTCTCAAAGATTATTTTTATCACATGACTCACAGCAAGCCTGTATGCCTTATTAGGGGCCAAACAGTTATGCTGCTGGTCCCTCTTGTTTTTGTCAATATTATCTTCTCCTGTAGTTCTTGGAGACTACTAAGACTACTAAACGTCATCATGCCGACACATCCGTTATTATAGCCTCATTGTTTATAATTGCGCTCATGCGACCGTGGTGTAGTTTATTTATAGCCTAATGTTAGCTTTTTACTTCATAAAAGTGGTGTTCATTTGTGCAGATTATCTTGCTGAACAAAACATGTAAGTATCATAAACGTTTGTTTGCCAAGGAGCTTATTTTCTGCAATAATCCAAAACCCCATGTAAAAATCACACAGTATATATATATATATATATATAAACTGGGAAAAAAAAGTTTGGAAACTTGCGTTTGGTGGATTATTTCTCTGTTGTTACAATGCTAATTGTCATTGTATTTTACATCGTTTGAAAGCCTGTTTATTTACCTTCACAATGATGTCCAACTTGTAATGATCATGCATTTGTGGGATGAGCAGCACAGCTGATTATGTGGGTGGCGCCCATGAAAAATTTGCCAAAATGCTCTGGTCTTTGAAATACATTTTCGTAGCGGCCAAACGGCGGTACTACAACTTCCATATCCGTCACGTGATGCTATGGGCTCAAAAAGACTTTTTCCCATAGACTTACATTGGGAAAGAGACGTTTGTAAATCAGACATTCATACATTTTTTTTTTAGTTAAATCAACTTCCCAGTACAAACACTTCTAATCATCCATCCATCCATTGTCGGTAACCTCTTATCCTATTCAGGGTCGCGGGGGGGCTGGAGCCGATCCCAGCTGACATTGGGCGAAGGCGGGGTACAACCTAGACAGGTCGTCAGACTAACACATAGAGACAGACAACCATTCATGCTCACATTCAACACATACGGGCAATTTAGAGTCAACAATGAACCCAACCTGCATGTGTTTGGACTGTGGGAGGATGCCGCAGAGCCCGGAGAAAACCCACGCTACCACGGGGAGAACATGAAAACTTACGGTGCCACCCCTTAATTAATTCATTAGGTCCAAAAGTTGTAAAATGCCCTAATAGCTGAATCCACAGTTATTTCCCTTCCTCCATTGATGTGAATGAGACCCAGACTGAGGTCAGGACCGCGGGCTCAGCGGCGGAGTTAAAGGAAACACTATTGCGCCTGCTCTATGAGCCCAATGGATGTGGAAGATCGCTGGATGAGCCACTGAGCATCTCTCATAGGAATAACGGGAGTCCACTTCCAACGCTGTATCTCGTTCTCTTTATACAACCATTAACTACAATGTAAACCCATCCGTGGCAACAGCTAACGCACAGGGAAATTGCTGTGGTGACGTAGTTTAAAAAGCAAAAGAGACACACAGGACGGGCAGGAGGGGAGGTGGATGGGTCCAACAAACATAGGGCTTTCATCCAGTACACCGCTGTTTGTGTCCCGTGCTTTACGTTTCACTTTGCACTGTAAAAACATGGTAATTTTGAGACCAATCATGTTGTTTTTTTCTAAAGTAAGTGGTTTTGTTGCCTAATCCTAAACACAGTTCACAGAGCTGAATGAGCACTACTTACCAAACAGCTCTCACACAGGACTAGACCGGGTTTGTTAGACCTTCCGGGTTATCAGAGGTTCGGTTGATAATCCAGCCTCTGGTTTATATTATTTAATACATAATTCCACAGATAGACACGTTTTCTTTTCAAAGTAAGACCAGGGTCTATATATTTTAATCTGATGTTCAGACACCACACTATTAGGCACTAGTGGTACTCATAGAAGAGTTGTCCTTTCTCCAGCAGATGGTGGTATTGACCTGTGATATATTCACTGGAACTATGAGAATATCAGCCTGTGGCTTTCCTACCAAAAAGTGTGTAGTGTAATTCAACTCATTTACAGTGAAGCAGTTAGGGATTTAATACATTTCCAGCATATGACATAAAAGTAAGTATTTACCGTACACCTCACCAAAGACACTATTATTAAATATAATAGTATTAACCCTCTGAGACCCACAATAGACACGTTTTTGTCTTTTTTAGGGGGTTTTAGTAGATGTCACCTAGAAGTGGTATACATCATTGTTTGTCAAGTTGTTCTGGTCATAAATCAGAAATAAACATGAATTAATTAATTACATAAATAATTAATATAAATTGTGAGAGTGTATAAGGGTTTAGAACATTATGATAGAAGTATATGATGGTCATCCCCATGCTCTATTATGTCTCATAAGTTGTTGCAGCAATTTTTGGGTTGATCACATTTATTACACAGATTTGGTGCTAAATTTAACCATTTTTTACCACTCAAGAATTTATAAAAATGATCAATAATCCCTCCAAAACACCACATTAAGGCACCAAGACCTTGAGGAACACCACAGAAAAAGCCATGCTGTGATTTGGTGTCAAAAACTTTTTCTTCAAAAATTGCATTTTTTGGCCATTGGATGGCGAGCACTTCTGTTGTGTAAACTGCTCAGAAACCCCCTTATTGTTAATCTAGCTAAGAAAGCCATCTATCCTCTGAATGCTCTAGGTCTCTAGTTTGTGGCTGTAAAGTTTTGAGAGGCTGTGATTATCCTAGAGGTCACAACAGATCATTTTATACAGTGGTCTTATAAAATGGTCACATATCTTGAGGCCAAAATTTAGCTTAACTTTGGAGAGAAAAACTGAAAAGACAGTAAAGTCAGACGGGATCGCGGGTCTCAGGGGGTTAAATACTAGTAAAAGTAACCTTGTTTCATACAGCACCAATCCTCTCTGCTGCTGTGTGTGTGTGTTATGTTTGTATGTTGAAGGTGTAAGAGCTTTCCCACTTAGGGAGAGATTGGCACAACCTGCCACTGAGCTGTCCTGGACTATTGCATGTGTGTGAGACCCTCCACATGACTTCTTTCATGCAAGTTTGCCTCTGTATGCTCATCAGTGTGGATGTTGGTGTGAAAGCACGTTAGAGGAGAATGCATGCATATATGTGTGAGTGTGTGTGTGTGTGTGTGTGTGTGTGTGTGCATGTGTGTGTGTGTGTGTGTGTGTGTGTGTTTTCCAAAGCCCTATAATCTCACCCAGGACCAACAGTGGAATCCACCCGGTCACAATGGGGTCTTTGTGATGAGTGCGGAGCCAGCAGGTGAAAACTCTGCTACGGACCATGTGATGGAGAGTTAGAGCAGTGTTCAGTCTTATCTGCATGTATATATGTGAGTGTTACATCTATGCCAGCCCTATCCCACCGCAGTTCCTGAAAAAGTCACGACAGTTAATGTATTGATTCGTCTACATAGACACGAATTTCACATTTTCTTTGTGATGGTTAGCACAAAATCAATTGGTATGTAATCCACATAATTGTGAACCGGGAGGTATAGAGAGCTGCAAACGTTGCATAAGGAGGAGGTCGGGGTGGACGGGTGGGTCAAAAAACACTGAAACTTTCGGCCAGGAGACCGGTGTTCATGCCCCATGTGAAACCACAAGTCAAAGTTGACTTGTCACGTAACTTCCGTACTTACATGGCAGCATTTCCAAAGTTATTTTTGATCTTTTCCTAAACCTAACTAAGTAATCGTGTTGCCTAAGCCTAACCAAGTTGATCTATTCCAAAACCTAACTAAGTAGTTTTATTTTGAAAAGACTGGAGTGCAAACTGACACATGCGTCACGTGTTGCTGGACATTCGTTGGAACACGCATGGAAAATACATTGTTGAAAGTGTCACGAAAAAAAAAAGGGAAATTTGTGTGAATCGTGTCTATGAACACGAATCAAATAGATTAAATTTCCTGACTATTTCACAAACTGCCGTGAGACTGTGTTGTCTATGCACAATGTTGATGACCTGTGGCACACATTCAGTGATATTGTGCATGCCAACCAAGATTAACTATGTTTAAACCTTTGAGGATTAAGTGATTTTTAAATTTCTTTGGTCAGTTAAAAATGAACCCTAACTCCTTAGTTATAATGCAAAAACATCCATATTTCAAAATTCTTATTTTGCTAACCAAATCAAAAGAAATTCAAATTATTCAGGTATTTGACTAACAATAAACAACAACAAAAAAGGCCATATGAAGCAGTTCTGGTTGCAGTTTCTATTCAAGCCTGAGTTGCTCAATCATCACATACAAATATGGATTCTGAGCAGGACCAGGTCTCCTCTGCCAAGCCGACAAAGCTGTGTCTGTGCTGCGCTGAAGCAGGCCAGTGGGGCACAGCGGAGCAGCACACTCGCCCGCTGACATTTCAACAGCCGTTTAGTTTACATGATGCTATGCCATGAAGACTTTTCCTTCCATGAAACGAGCGGCTGCGCTGACGCTGGCAACCATGCAGATGTGGATTCTGTGTGCTTATGAATGGGTCGTGTTTCTGCTTCATTCATAAGACCATCATGTAGACATTATCTGTGGTCATATGCATACTTCTCACTGTCTGTTTATTTGCTCTCATCCGCATTTGCTCCGTCACTATGACGTGTGTTTGTGTACATTTCATGTTTGGTGCTTTTGAGAGTGTGCGTGGTCATAAAAGCATGCGCATGTAGCATGTGTTTGAATTAGGGCTGTTGATCAATTTGAAATATTTAATCGCCATTAATCGCATGATTGGCCATATAGTTAATCACAATTAATTGCAAATTAATCTGCAGTCTCAGCCTCATTCTGTTCAAAATGTACCGTAAAGGGAGATTTTTCAAGTATTTAATACTCTTATCAACATGGGAGTGGGCAAATAAGCTCGATTTATGCAAATGTATGTATATATTTATTATTGGAAATCAATTAACAACAGAAAACTATGACAACTATTGTCCAGAAACCGTCACAGGTACTACATTTAGAATACAAAATATGCTCAAATCATAACATGGCAAACTGCAGCCCAACAGGCAACAACAGCTGTCAGTGTGCTGACTTGACTATGATTTGCCCCAAACTGCTTGTGATTATCATAAAGTGGGCATGTCTGTAAAGGGGAGACTCGTGGGTACCCATAGAACCCATTTTCATTCACATATCTTGAGGTCAGAGGTCAAGGGACCAATTCATTCCTCATGTTTTCTAGTTTTATATGATACCAGTATCTTCACTCTAGCTTTTAAACTGAGCCCGCTACAACCTAAAAATCACACGTTGCGTTAATGCGTTAAAGAAATTAGTGACGTTAAAACAAATTTGCATTAACGTGTTCTTACCCCGTTAACTTTGACAGCCCTATTTTGAATCACTGTATTTCTGCATTTGCGTGCATGTGCAGCACCACTGCGCGTACATACTCCCCTTTTGTTTGACTTGGCCACCGTCACCTCGTGCTGTTCGCCTGTTTGTGTTACCCTCCAGCGAGGCTGAGACTTGGACCTGCAGCACAGCAGGAATGACTAAGAAAGACGTGACACATATTCTCTGAGGTGAGTTTCGCCACACACTTCTTGGCGCTGTCTGGTTCTGGCTGGGGTCCCGTGGGCAGGGATCAGTGCCCGGTGGGGAGGTCGGAGGCTGGATGTGGCTCCGTCCCTTGAGGAGGGGTGGACTGGTAAATTTCAACTAAGCAGAACCAAATTTGTTCCTAATAAACCGCGTGTGTTCCAGCCTCCATCTCACACACAGAGAGACTTATTTAGCGAGCTATACATCTGCAGTGTATGAAAATGAAATTCCAGATTAGTCTTACAGCCCAGGAAAATGAGCTAATACTCTTGCCAAGTTTGCACTCTGAATGATGAATAGGAATATTCGGGGGAAGTGAAAGCAAAACATGTAGTGAACCTAGATTTCATGGTTTTACCACAGAAATGCTGCTTGTTTTCAGATGAAGCAACCCTGGTGTTGTCCTGGAATGGCCTCTGTGTTCAAATTTTGACTTTACACCCAGGGAAACAGCAGCAACACAGTCTCATTATTACCCTTTCACTTCGAGAAACGCAGTAAAACAGCACACACAAGCACTCAAATACAAGAAAACAAACTAGGGAAACTTTAGTCAGAGTAATTTTCTGTGTCACATTCAAAGACACATGAACAGCGCTGACACAGAACCTCTTTAAGGACTTAGTTTGTGGTTTTAACTGACTTTCCAGCCTGCATGCCACCATGTAGAAGATTGTATGCTGTCATTGACAATATCTGAAGTACAGCCTTTTCACTCAGGGCCTATTCAGGGTGACTGTCGTCTTGGCAAGCCGATGATTTGGATCCATTTAAAGCCAATAAGCGTCCGAAAATGAATGCTTTGTGAGCTGCAGCACAGCTTCACAAACATTAGTTGCCCGAATTACATACAATCTCTCAAAGATGGTCAGGGGTGGTCCTATATACGCGGCATTTTTCACTTTTCATTCTGTATAATCAGCCCAGTCGCACAGCAGTTTGTGAAATAGTCATGAAAATGTATGTATTGATTTGTGTACATAGACATAATTTAAATTTTTTTTCCTGATGGGATGTATAGAGAGCGGTGAACGCCTCACAGGGGTTAAGTCGGGGTGGATGGGTGGAAGTCAAGGTTGATTTATTTGTCACGTAACTTCCGTACTTAAGTTACAGCACTTCCGGTGTTATTTTAACCCAAACCGCAATCTTTTCCTAAACCTAACTAAGTAGTTTTGTAGCCTAAGCCAAACCAAGTTGATCTTTTCCTAAACCTAACTAAGTAGTTTTGTTGCCTAAGCCTAACCAAGTCGATCTATTCCTAAGCCCTGTTGTTGAAATGTGCTATACAAATAAAGCTGCCTTGCCTTGCCTTGCCTAAACCTAAATAAGAAGTTTTATTTTGAAAAGACCGGAGCATAAATTCACACGTGCGTCACGTGTTGCTGGACCTTCGTAGGAAAACACAGGAAAAATACGTTGTTAAAAGTCGTGCTGAGCGTCACGAAAAAAAAAGGAAATTCGTGTCTCCGTGCACGATTCAATTTCGTGACTATTTCACAAACTTCCATGAGACTGTGTTGATATAATAACCTTTCCAAAGAAATCACATTCAATCATTTGCGACATTGTATCATGGCTACCTAAAAACCTTTCATAAACCCAACGTCAGGTACATTTAGTTTCTATTTGAGTTCACACAGTGCTGTCAGGTATACCTTTCCCCATTCACCACAAAGACCTCATCTGGAGGAGGCTGACAGTCCAAGAGGCTGGAGCTATTTTATTGTGGTCTATACCAGCAGAGGTACGGTTCTTGAAATCACCTCTCATCAAGCCAGCGGTATGGATTCCATCTGTATCACATTACTAACTCCTAGCTGCTCTGTGATGTAGGTGTTCCTGCTCTGTGTATGTTCCTCAGTCTTAACATCACAGAACACAGTAAACTCTCCTGTGCTAAAAGCACCCCCACCACTGATCCCATAGGAACCCCCTCTGAGATGGATATCACACTAACATAAATGCTAACACAAAGCAGGATCGCTATCACGGCTGGCTACTGTAGAGGCCCAGTGGTTCGAATCCTGACGCGAGACTGATAACCGGTGGAGTTTAAAGGTTCATTCAACATCTTGGCTCTGGAAAAAGCTAAAAGATGGTGTGTCGTGGAGTCTCAGATAAAAAAAGAAGTCCAGTGGAAGCTGTGCAGAGGCACATAGCTTGTCTGTCAGATGTTGGCAGGCCCAAAGCACCTATAAACAGCCACTGCATTTTTCACAACAAAAATGGTCTGGGACAAAATATTTACAGCAGTGGTTCCCAATCATTTCCCTTAAAGCAGCAGTTGGTACAATTGGAGCAAATATGATTTAAAAAAGTTTATTTTTATAAAACGGTCACTATATCCTGACAGTAGTTCATGAAACAGGTAATCTGAAAAAAATCATGTTCCTTTGTCTCCTCCGGTGCTCCTAATGGCATCTGCAAGATTTCACAGACCGGAGAAAAACAACCAATCAGAGCCGAGCTGGAGCCTTGCCGTCTCTGAGCAGCTGTCAATCACTCGCAAACTCCGATCAAACAGTCAAACTAGGAAGCGCCGATCAAATATGAATCAATATTCTGTTGCTGTAATGACTATTTCTCACGTAAAATTTTTGCAGAAACATCTTGTAGTGTACTGTTTAGCTGTAAAATGAGAAAGTTTGTGACCCAGCAGCCATGTTGAGATCAGTTGAGGAAATACCAAGCACCGCCCACCAGCCGGAGCATGCTTTCTCATTTTACAGCCAAACAGTACACTACAAGATGTTTCTGAAAACATTTGAGGAGAGAAATAGGCATTACAGAATATTCATTCTATATGTAGAATAGAATATTGATTCATATTTGATCAGCATTGCCTAGTTCGACCGTTTAATCAGAGTTAGTGAGTGATTGACAGCTGCCTCTGTTGAATAAACAGCCAATAGGAACACTCTCTCTCTCTCTGAAATGACCTGTGATTGGCCAAAGTCTCCCGTCACTGGCTAGATTTTTTAAACCCTGGAAACAGAGCCATGAGGAGGTTATAGAAGTCTAGTTTTCTCTCAAAACACTTGAATTTAAATGGTGTCACTCAAATAATCAATATTTAATCTGAATAAATCCAGTATTAGATACTTACAATGCACTCAAATCCTGTTAAGCAAGTCTTAAACAGGATTTAAAGTATAAACTTGCACTTCATCCTACTGCAGAGCCAGTTTGTGTTGATGGCATATTTCATCATTTCCAATTCAGTTTGAAGGATGTGAGAGATTATTTGCTGATTACTTCTGAAAGAAACACAACTCACAAACTCATTGCTGGAGTCAAATAAGTGCACAAAGCAAACCGGAGGATCTATTGTTTGCAACAGGGATGTTTTGTTTGTCTTTTGCTTGCACTAGAGGTTGTTATCACCACCAGTACACATTGATAAACCAGTGAAAACACACTACAGGTGCTGTGTGTGAGGCTGGTGACTGTTTAATGAGCTGTACAGTGTGTTTAGACTCCATATTCAATCCTCCCTAATACTCCTTCTCTATTCCTCAAGCCGTGCCGCAATGGTAGATAAATCTCCTCGGGACCCACATTATATGCCTCCTTGTTGTTAATTGAGATTTAGTGCTTATATTAACAACATTCGCCGGGCAGTGTTTGAAAGCTTAGATGCGTGCCAAGTCCTCTGGAATAAGGATTAAAGTTAAAGAGACAGCAAAATAACTATAACCCCCACCTCACCTCCTTCAGGCAGATCGCTCATTTCACCTGTATTTACACAGACAAGACTTGCACTCCGGTTCATATAGTGGAGAATAAATAGTGAGTCGGCTTGTTGGCTCTGTAGATTTTCACGGTGGAAAAGTAGAGGGGGTTGGGGAGTTTGAATTTCAGAAAGGGACGCAAAGGAAGTTATAAAGCTAACTATCTTTAATATGAGACAGTGGAGGATTAAAGCTAAATAAACAAAGTAAGCAGACGCAGGGATGTTTGCCTAAGTAATGGCACTGAATCACATCCGCTGGTTTTCCCAGAACATAGCAGGGCATGGTAAATTGTCTGTGCACATCACTGCGGTGGGGCTTTGAATTTGAGAATTAATTGCGGTTCTATTTACAACAAAACAATCTTGCTTAAAGCTGCATTCATTATTTTTTGCGGAGGCAATAAAAAATGCTCCCAATCTTGCATTTAGCATCTTTAAGAAATATGTTTTAAATTATAAACAAAAAGGATTTCGTTTGTTACATTATTTTTGTGAAATGTAATTCCCTCTTTACATCAGTATTTAACAGAATTCTATCAAGAGTTGACGTCAGATGCGTCAACCTCGTCCATATTACTTATTTTTGCTAAGGTCAGCTTTGTCAGTTGGTCCAGTTACTCAGCAGTTACACCTGACAGTGACTGGATACATATTTAGTAACAACTCTCTACATAGGACCTAGTTTAATTCATTAAATAACTAAGGTTTAAGTTTGACCTTACGAACAGCTGGTGTGACTGGCAGCTGATCTCTGACATAAATCATTCCTTGACCATAAGCAATGAGTTTTTCACCCTCACCACCTCCTTGTCTGAGCATTCAGACCTACACTGACCTTTGACCTCACAGCAAGGTGGTGCCTTTTCATTCTTTTCAGACAGCAAGTGTTCACATGAGGCAAGGAACCAAACACTTATGGAGCTTACTTTGTTCTCAGGGCAACCCGCTGCTGTCAATCCAATCCAGCGCTGCTCCTCCCGACCGTGCCTCTCTGCCATCCTCTGTTCCCTACGTGAGGGCCGGACAAACCGCTGCTTCTCTGAGCCACAGGCCACCACCCTGACAGCACACGCAGGCCAAGCATCACTTCAAAGGTCGTTGCTCGTGGGCATTTCAGTGTGCTTTTTCAGACAACTAAAGCCTGCTTTGTCTTCGTCTTTTTTATTTCATCTTTCCTCCTCAAAAACAGCTGAAATATTTTACTCTAAGCTGGCTGCAGCTATTTGGATGTGATATGCACAGCCTGCATCTGACAGAAATATGTAAAATGACCATGACCTGTTAACAGTGCATTACGTTATTTGCATTTGCATTACAAGCATTGTTATTGCACGCAAATACACCATTTGGTGACGTTGAGTTATTTAAAATTACATAGGCATGTAGCAAACATAGTTCTTTTAACTCAAACTGATCTTTTGAACTTACGCAGTCTATGTAAGAAGTTACGTAACAAACTGTAATTCTTTTAACCCAAACCATGATGTTCTCTTTAGTGGCATAAGCACTAACTTACAGTAGGTTCAGGCAAGACAACCACTTAGTTAGGATAAGGGAAAACATCATGATTGGGCTTAAAATAAGTACGTAAACATGGAACTATCCAAAATACGTCGCAAATGTCAATAAAAAAGACGTGACAATGTCACTAACGTAACTTACAAAACAAAACACCGATTAACAACAGTCTCAAACACGGGTCTCCTGGTTAAAAGTCCGGCGTTTGTTGGGCCCTTCCAACTCTCCATAGACCCGCCATAAGTGGTCTTTCTCGCTTTCATGCTACGTTACTAACTCTTACCGCAGCATTTATACTCAGATGTATTTACATTACAGTCAGTACAGGAGCCATGGCGTACAAATGACACACGGAAATCAAGAAAGGCATATTTATTGCACGCTAAACGCCTTGCGCATTATCGGGGTATTTATACGCCTTTTCATGCAAACGGGCTGCTTTAATATACTTTACACTTTAAGATATTGCATCTTGTTAAAACTATCTATGGAGTAATGCGTGGTATATATGTTGTGATGTGTTCACTGCGTGTCTTCTCAAAGTTAGAAACTAAAGGAGTACACCAACAAAAATCTGTCTTTTGTGAATCAAATAGATACCTGACATGCTGAATTTGGGTCGACATCAGATCGTAGCTGCTTTTCATTGCTTTGATACTTAAAAGACACATTCTTTCGCTCATGCTCATGTCTGTTTGCATGGCAAGGGAACTCTGTTATTGGCTTAGTAGAGTCTGAAAACATGTTGGACTTCTATGGAAAAGAGACTGTGACAAGTGAAGTTGTGTAAAAAGTAGGTGGATTTGTGTCAGTCGTCCGTGCTTCTTCGTCTTCGTCTGTATAGTCTTCTGCGTGCTCGTACACACATATGTAGTGACTGTTTGCATTTGCATGTGTGTGATCCTAATCGTCTCTCCTGTCCTCGTCTGTCCGGCGTGTTTGCTTTGCGCTGACATATGGTGCTGCGGCCGTTTATCTGCACTTTAACTAGACACACAGGCTGTTAGGAATGTGTGTGGGAGAGGACGGCCCTGAGCTAACAGACTCTTCTTCCACCGTCCTCTCTGTTTACCTGCTATTGTTCAGCACAGCTTCTGTGTGGACATGAAGAGAAAGGAATGATTCATGTGTGTAGTGACAACAACAAGTGTTTGGGTTGCAGTGGCGCCAATTTGTTTCTTTATCCTGTGGAATCAGCTGAAACCCAGAGGCGCTGACTCTACGGCGGTGTTTATTTGTGGAAACTTTTTAAAAATGCAAAACTACAAACCAATGAAAGCTGTTTATGCTGTGAATATTTTTGCGATTATTCACTGACATGCTCAAATTCAAAGCTTTAAGGCATAGAGAAATTTAAGGACAGGGTGATTTTAAAGCAAATTTGTTATTTTTCCCGTCGTCTGAGACCCACAATAGACCCTTTTTTTTGTCTTTTTAAGGGGGGTGCAGGGGATCTTTAGGGGGAGATAGCAGGTCAACAGTAGATGTCACATAGAAGTGGTGTACATCATCTGAAAGCTGGGAACCCGAAGATTGATTTGAGATGCAGCTCAGCACTGTGTCATGTTGTTCTAGTCATAAATCAGAAATAAACATTAATTATTTAAAATAAATTGTGTATAAGAGCTTAGAGCATTATGATGGAAGTATATGATGACCATTCCCATGCTCTGTTATGTCTCATCAGTTGTTGCAGCATTTTTGGAGTTTTTGTTTTTGTTTTTGTTACTTCTGTTCTGGAAACTGCTCAGAAACCCCCTTATTGTCAATCTACCTAGGAAAGCCATCCATCCTCTGGATGCCCTAAATCTCTAGTTTGTGGCTGTAACGTTTCATCAGGCAGTGATTATCCTAGAGTTCACCACAGGTCATTTTATACAGTGAGGTCAAGTTTTAAAAAATGGTCTCACTATGATGAAATGGCTCCTATGGGGACTAACATCATCAAACATGAATATAATTGGGCTCATTGGATCCACAAGAGTCTCAGCTTTACCGTGATACCCAGTTTAAGTAAGTCAAAGACTGTTTAGGGACCCCAGTGTGTAGAAATATTAAAATACTCCATTTAAAAATAGGCAAAAATAACACATTTATACTGCATTCAAAAAACTGCATGACTTTTGCCCAAAACTGATTATGACTGATTATCATAAAGTGGGCATGTCTGTAAAGGGGAGACTCGTCGGTACCCATAGAACCCATTTTCAGTCACATACTTTGAGGTCAGAGGTCAAGGGACCCCTTTGAAAATGGCCATGACAGTTTTTCCTCGTCAAAATTTAGCCTAACTTTGGATCATTATTTAGCCTCCTTCCCAACAAGTTAGCATGATATTGCTGGTACCAATGGATTCCTCAGGTTTAGTCTAGTTTCTATTATATCAGTAGCTTCACTCTAGCTCTAAAACTGAACCTGCTACAGCCTCTGGAAGACAGTAAAGTCGGTCGGGATCGCGGGTCTCAGAGGGTTAAAAACAACATCCAAGCCAACAGTTCCATGGGAAGAGACAGGCGTCGTTTCTTAATGAAGTCAAGTCGCCCACTAGACTCCTTCTCCTCCTTTTATCCCCCCTTCTCCTTCCCTATGCTGCATCTGATATTGTTGATGTTGTTTTTCTTTCTTTCTTCCTGAAAAATGAATGGTGGCTCTGTCACGTCAGGGAGTGCGGGGTTCTGGGTTGTCTCCTTCCTGTTGCCTGTCTTATCTCGCGCTCAGATCCTGGCCTGGCCTGCCTCGGCGTCAGGCCTCTGCTCGCTCACCCCCTCTATGGAGACATGGAGTGGGGGTTCAGAGGGTTGAAGCCTGAAGTGCCCCCCTTATTTTCATTTTCCCGGAGAGTTTAGAGCAAAGGCAGGAAGTTCCAACCAGCTCCTTCCTCACCCACACTGGGTGTAAAGACTTTGGTTTTAAATGGAAAGAGGTAAGATACAAGACGGGAGGGATGGGTGGGGGGTTTAACTTGAGGCCCCACCATGAGGTCCTCATTTGTTCCCGGGGCCATTACTGTGACAGACTGTTTACAATCACCGACAGATTAGGTTTACTTAAGGATTTATGTTATTCCTTTAGCTGAAACGTATAAACACTGCTGACGCTTTTCCACCACCCCGCTGTTACAAATTAATACTGCCTGTCGGGGCCACGGGGCTTACTTAAAGCATGCTGAAAATGTGCGATTTTCTAAACTCTGTGCAGGAAAAATATGCTCTAATTCTTTCCCAAAGAGGTGGAGGTGGAATGAACAGTAGGGCAGCTCTGATCCGTGGTGCTACCAGCGCTGGCTTGGCCTCTCTTTTCACTTCAGAGAACTCAACACCCCATTAAGACGTGGTACCTGAGTCAGGAGAGGTCCGCTGCCACTGGGTGGTGCAATAGGAATGGGAAGTTGCTCATGTAGTTTAATAACAGCAAAGATATTCTCTGGTTTCTCTGCAAAACTGGAAATTTCTACCTACCCTACCTTTACTTTACTTTTTAGTATTCATTAATTGTTTTACATATGTACAAATCATTCACAGGCTGATTTGAACACGTTTGTAAATGTGTTCAAAACTTAAGAAAACATGTTGAGTTTGAAAATTTGTGCAATAATTCAACTGTGCAATAGTTATTATGTCATTAATACTGCATTTATACTGTACATTTCAAGAAACACTCTTTAATTCTTATTTATACCACTCTGGCATTTATATTTAACACACTTAATAGAACCCACAACTCAGCCTTTTGTATTTACTTATTTGCACTCTGGTTATATGTTATATATTGCACTTCTTAATGCAAATATTTGTGCATATTCTATATATATTCTTATATTCTCATTTCTTATCTTTAATTTTATTACTTACTTATTTTTTTTTTACATACTGTATATTGCATTTATACTGTAGTATTATGTACAATATTGTAGCGTTATGTACATGATTTGCATGTTAGTTACTCCTTTAATTCTACTTTCTTACATTTCTTTATGTTTATATAAGAGCAACTGTAACGTCCCACTTTCATCCTGGGGATCAATAAAGTATTTCTGATTCTGAGTTTGAAAGTTTGTTCTTGACGACAGAAATAGTAGTTTGACAAAAAATTCTTAGCTCAAGAGCCACTTACTAGATTTCTCCAGAAGCTTTCAGCCACATCTGGTGGCCTTCCTCAGCAGATGCTGATTGGAGAATTGTCATGGGGAGTGAAAAAAAACCTATTTATGAATGAATAAATACAATAAATATAATGACAATAGGTACTAAATAATGCATTTATACTTCCCTTTTCATATTTTATATTATTACAAGTGTATTACTATATATTATATTTTCAATTATTCATTAATTATGTATACACCAGTTACGGATGCTTCAAAGGAGGAGTCATAGTTAATAACTGTCCTTATACACCTTATTACAACATGTTATAAACCATTTATTACATGTAAACATACTATTTATAAATTCTAAATAGGTGACTTAAAATATTACTAGGGCTGTCAACCCATTCAAATATTTAATCGCAAATTAATCACACATTTTTTATCTGTTCAAAATATACCTTAAAGGCAGATTTGTCAAGGATTTCATACTCTTATCAACATGGAAGTGAACAAATATGCTGCTTTATGCAAATGTATGTAAATATGTATTATTGGAAAATCAATTAACAACACAAAACAATGACAGATATTGTCCAGAAACCCTTACAGGTACTGCATTTAGCATAAAAAATATGCTCAAATCATAACATGGCAAACTGCAGCCCAACTGCTGCCGACTTGACTATGACTTGCCCCAAACTGCATGTGATTATGGACAACCATAGAACCCATTTTCATTCACATATCTTGAGGTCAGAGGTCAAGGGACCCCTTTGACCATGCCATTTTTTCCTCGCCAAAATGTAGCATAAGTTTGGAGCGTTATTTAACCTCCTTCGTGACAAGCTAGTATGACATGTTTGGTACCGATGGATTCATTCTATAGATAAAAGCCATACAGAAGCCTCAAGCCGAAATGCATTCTCACTTTTTGGCAAAATCTTCCGTGAGTGTGTTGAGGCACAACACATTACTTGATGACTTGTTAAAATCTCTTTGCATGTTGCCTCTGTCATCCTGCCCATCCCATCCCGTGCTGTGCTGTCCCTGTGCTGTGGCCCTACCCCAGGCTAACCGCAACTCTTTAGATCTCTTTAATTACACGTCTGAGCCTCCGTCACAGAAGAGCTGCACAGCATGGAGACCGCTGAAGCTCTTCAATAATCAAAACAGAAAATGGCATCATCCTTCCTCTTCTGCTTCCGCAGCAACAAGAGAAGAAAAAAAAGGTACTATTTTTCCAAGCTTTTGCTGGTCCTGCTGAATAATAACTTTCCAAGGGGAAATGATAAACATATGAAGCAATTAGACTATATGAGAACAACTCAATTCAGGGGCCGTGCTTTCAAGTTTATGATCAGCGTTGTCATTTTCAATGTGCAGCCGGACAAACGTTAGAAGTCAACGTTGTGAGCTGAGCAGTGGGAGATAGTCATATCATTATTGTTACGGATTTATTCTCTAGTTCCTCCCTGTTTCTTTGAACTGACATCTTTTTTTTCTCAATAACCACACAACATGGAGGCCTAACTTCATTAGCGAGCTGGCCTCTAATCCATGTTTTTCAAATGTGAAGGAACTTTGGCTGACCTCTCGCCCACCTGCATGTGGACGTTTTTAATTAATACATTCCGTTTTTCCATAGGTCTGTTTGTCCTGAAAAAAAGAGTGAGAGAGAGAGGGAGGGGAAGAGAAGAAACACGGCATCCTGGGCGGGTTGGTATCCGGAGTAAGGTTTGGCATGCGGCTCAGTGAGACCACAGATATTCCCCGGCCTTCCATCCCCTCTTTTCTCTCTCCTCACCAGCCCTTCTCCTTCAGGCTCTCACACACTCCTAGCGGGGCTTTGGCTAACAGTGTGGCACATTCACCACTCCGTCTTTATTGTGCCGGGGTCGTGACCTCTCCTGACAATGCTGCACTCTGCCTTTTCTTTAGGCGCGAGGAGGGCCGTAAACGCTCTTAACAGAAAAGACTGTCTTCCATTCACACTTGTTGGAGACATACATGCACACATGTGAGGAACACATAGAGCTGTTTGTCTCGTTTCTACATGCAAACAACTGGAGTCTATGTGAGGCTATGTACGATCGCTGTATCCCAGCTAAATAGATTAATGGTGTGTGCTTTCCCAAGCAAAACCAGAAAGGTCTTCTTCCTGTCGTTCATTCAGTCCCTCTACCAGATCCAGAATTTATACATTTTTTATAAATGCTGATTTTGTGGTTTCTTATGAATGCTTGCACACCCCTCAGGGTAATGGACTGTCGCACAAATGTTTGTTTTTTATTTCGGTCCATTGAGATATTTTTCGGACTATTGGTGTTTTGAATAACATTGGGCCGTCCCCTTCTCAACTTCCAATAATATACGACAAACACTACTACCTCAACAACCAAATGAAGGACAATACATGGCTTGAGATCGCCCAGCAGCTGGGATACAATTGAGATGAAGAATGTAGCTGATATGCACTTGCTAATGTTATATGTTCGTCACGGAACGGGGCTAGCCACAACAGCTAACGTTAGCCTTAGCATCACATTTGGGGTCCGATTAGTATTGTGTAATTAATACTAGCCCCTTATACGTTCTTTGTCTGGATAGGTTTTTGTTGTGTGAAGTGGACACGGCACTATTTAGGAGGAAACTCATTGCGAAAATGGAGCACGGCAACACGGATAATTCACACCGGACCCGGTGTGCATAGTTGTAAATTTGCATGCGAATTTGCCGTATTCCTGCACTGCATTTTCGCATTGCACTGGTGAGAAACAGCTTTTAGTCTGTACACTTTCAGCACTTAACTAATTCAAATGTGCAGTGTTTCGGTCATAGACCTTTGTCAGACATCAAACTTACAAAAGCAAACATCAACAACTAAAAAGCAGTCGAATCACAAACACCTTGTCCAATTACACCATCAATAATTGATTAAAAGATACCCCTAAACAATATATCTAAAGATCTATAGAATACATTACAAGTATCATGGGTTAAACGGAGGTGCAATGGTTAGCAATGGCGCCTCACAGCAAGAGGGTCGCAGGTCCGAATCCGGCTTTGGGCCCTTCTGTGTGGAGTTTGCATGTTCTCCCCGTGTTAGCGTGGGTTTTCTCCAGGTACTCCGGCTTCCTCCCACAGTCCAAAGACATGCAGGTTAGGTTAATTGTTGACTCTAAATTGCCCGTAGGTGTGAATGTGAGTGTGAATGTTTGTCTGTCTCTATATGTCAGCCCTGCGATAGTCTGGCGACCGTGTACCCCGCCTTTGCCCAATGTCAGCTGGGATCGGCCCCGGTTGCAGATGATGGATGATTCATTCATCACCATAGAAAAACTTTAATAAGACCAATGCTAATTGCAGATGATTATTAGATTTTATGCTACTGGAAATGTGTTGGTGCAACACTCTTCTCATTGGCAAAGGGGCCAAAAATGCCAAACATTCAACCTGGAAAGCGAAATAGAAAAGAGTCTACGGCCATATTAGTGGCTCTGTGAGGCTGGTGTTATTAGTTTTGCAGGTATTTGGCCTGATGATGGCGTTAGATGAATAGTAATATATTCACCAAAGTTATTACAATTCATCCTGAGGGAACCATGAATGTCTGCACCAAATTTCATGGCGATCCATTCAATGGTTGTTGAGATATTTCAGTCTGGACCAAAGTGTTGGACTGACTGACTGACATTGCCATCCATAGAGCCATGCTGCTAGCATGCCCCGAAACAATCTGTCAGTCGGATATTCTTTTCACAAATTTTTGTGATTTTTACGATTGAATGAATGATTAAAGCTGGCCACTGGTTGCAGTGTTTTCTATGTACCACAAATCACCTCTGGCACATGTGTTAACCAGCCCAGAGTCAACCATCTCAGGGGGTTTGTTTTTGTCATTGGTATGCCTGTTGAACACATCCTGGGCACAGGAGCCAACACATCGTATATTGTGCATACACAACTCACACACAGCCAGCCTTGACAGTTGGACAGGGTGGTGGGGGTCAGGTCAGAGGCAGACACAGTGGTCCTCATTGAGGTGTCGTGATAAAAATCAGCCAAGAAGGTCGGGACGTGGGGAATTAATGTTGCGTTTGATCTGCGTGGCTACAGGCGGAAACCGCTGCCTTGTGTATAACATTATCCAACCACTGTCAATTCCAATAACACAGCTGAGGTTTCTTTCATAAAGGCTGGTTTGTGCATCTTACAGAGGAAGCAGAGAGAAAGAGGGGTAGGGGACAAAAAAAAGGGCCAGATTCATCAGCCTTGGGGATACTCAGAAACAAGTCAAGCTGCCCCTTGTGAGGAAACAGAGAGGGGGAAGCTACTAAAAACATGGCAATCAGGAACTCAACTCACATCCTGAAGTCCAGGCCATTGTGTTGTGAATACAGAGTAGAGGATATGTGTATTTCTGGAGGCCTCAGTTCCGGTGATCTTCAATTGGTGTCTCGAGGACGGTAAATGTAGCTTATTGTAGCTTCGAAAGAGCCGGGGCTGAACAGGAGTCCGGCCAAAACACACGCCAGAGACAAGGGAACCATCCCATCCCATCCCAGGGTCCCCTCGCTTCCTGTTTGCTTTCAACCAAGGGGCACCAGAGCTTTGAGTTAGTGAGATTTGAGGAGGATGTTTGGATTTGTAATGGATTTTATGAACACTGAGAGGAAACAAGATTCAATGGCTCTTGGGAAACATGTTTAAACCCAAAGGGTGGGTTGCTATTTGAAAATAGAGTCTCTTTGTTTGTTAGACATCGTGGACACATTACTGAGACTGTTAGTGACACCGCTGCTGATTCAGCAAGGTGGAGGTAAGGGTATTTAAAATGTTGAGGTTTATAGGCTATTGCTCAAGGATGGGATAAGTATAGGATAGAGCTAAATCGTGTTACCATAGTGGTGGGCTTGTTACTTTAAAAAGACACACAAGTATTTTAAAGTGACTCTGGTTTGACCTTCAGACCAGAACAGACAAAGAAAGCCTATCACTGTAAAAGCCAAAGAAACTACATGACTGCAATTATGTATAATACCCACAAACTGAATGGGTATTTTGTTGCTCTTCCAATGTTGTGACATTGCCTTGTTGGTACTTGGTTTCTGAAGAGAGAGGATTTGATTTTTTTCATAACAAATCATGACATCACAGTACCATTGGCCAACCTCTGGGTCTGAAAAGTGAAGCCAATGCTGAAGTGCCTTAAACTTGCATTCTGTCTAACAGCCAGCAGGGGGCGACTCCTCTGGTTGCAAAAAGAAGTCTGATTGTATAGAAGTCTATGAGAAAATGAGCCTACTTATTCAGTCCAATGAGAATTGCTCGCCTGGCACATACGCCTAAAATGTTTTCTAGCTTCCATGTTTACTACCAAGGTATGCGGCCCACTGAATATGAACACTAGTGTTTCTCCCGCTGGCCCCACCTGCAAGTTCCTACTCGGCCCATAGACTTTACATAGTGATGACGTCACAGATTTTTAAAACGTTTTTCTCGGCTTGAGGAGGGTTTTACAAATATAAAACCTCCAGGGATGAAAAAAAATAATTATAGAAAGAATCATAATCGACCTTGTTTGCAGTTTGAGGTGTCCTGTTTTGTAGACGTCTCTTTTACAGTGGTGGTCTATGGGGAAAATGCTTTTTGGGCCGCAGGGGGATTCGTATTGCATCGATACCCAGTAGCCACTGGAAAAAATTGGAGCGGCGGCGCCGTAACCAGTTCTTATTATGCATCCATGTCATCAACACTGGGAAATAGGACAGTGATGCATCCTGGTCTGTTTATGAACGTCATCTGTGGTTAAGAATGGTCATGATGCCACTGGTGGTACAATAGACATGGATGTTTTGATGTTGC
Organism: Sebastes umbrosus; assembly: GCF_015220745.1. Classification (NCBI taxonomy): domain Eukaryota; kingdom Metazoa; phylum Chordata; class Actinopteri; order Perciformes; family Sebastidae; genus Sebastes; species Sebastes umbrosus. Next base: position 17,279,482 of record NC_051289.1, read on the forward strand.
CATACAACCTTACCAGAAATTACATACAGTATACTACATATAAACTTCTAAACTACTACTGGTGTTTGTTATAAGCATTTAGTCTGATTGCATATTTTAGAGGAAGTAATGAGTTGTGTGTAGAAACTAATTAGCGAGTCGGTATGATCTGATCTATCCTGGATCTTCAGCTCCACAGCTCTCGGGTCGGTTCGTCATGCTCGCTGTCTTTCCTGGCATGGGATAAAACATGGTGGAAGTTCCCTGGCCCGACACCTCCGGTTGCTGAGCACTGACAGCTGATAAATTCATGCTCTTGTAATTGGTTGACCTGTTTGCACATAAAACAGTTGAAAAGACAAGATTTATGCAGGTAGAAATACTGAGACTCCTGTTTGGTTATGGTGAGAAACGCAGTGTGTGTGTGTGTGTAGATCAGGATTGATTTTATGCTTCTTGAGGAGAACCACATGTGTGGCTGCTTGCTGATACGTACATCATGGGCCACCCTCAGTCCTCAGCTGCTACACATTGGGCAGATATTCTAGACCTGTTCTGACAACATTAGACCAAAAGAGTGGAGTTGTATTACACTGCACGGTAGGTGTTTCACATGCCAGAGATCCAGTAAGAAATTGGAGTTAAAGCATGGAGAAGATTCTCCTGATACTGTCTGTATTGGCTCAACATCACAAATGTGTCTTTAGAGAAGTTGTATATTCTTTCTTTTTCCTCGTGGCTTCTTTGGCTTGAAATGGCCTCAAAACATACAACATTAGCGATGTTTTATTTACTATTTTTGCTTGTTTTATTTTAGTTTTTTTTTGCAATTTGGCATTGAGTTTGGATAGCTATTTTACTTCAGAGCAGACAGAGAGACAGAAAAAGGCCAATCGGATTACAGACGTGTTCTGTCATTAGCAAAAGAGTCAACTGTGAGTTCTTCAACAAAAACAGTGAAACTGGAATGTATTAATCACAAAACAAGGACTCCTGTACTGATGCAGTACAAAGACAGCGGCTGTTATATTAATAAATGAGAATGGAAATAACATGACGGACAGGAAAAGGTGCTCCAGAGGATGTTGCAGGGGAATCAACACACCAAATGGCAGAACAGTGATGGAAAAAGATTAAGAAATTGAAAATCACATAAAAGACTACAATGCATAATGTGAAGCAAACCAACACAACATAATGGAAACAGGCAACAACTGGCTTGTAGGCCTATAGCTTCAGTGTCAGGATTGGTAAAATGTTCTCAGTGGAAGTCCGCTGTAAGCAACAAGAAATTACGTTAATTTAATTTGCAACAACAAATATGTTCCAAATTGGCACCTTGTATGGCTGCCTCTGCCATCAGTGTATGAATGTGTGTTTGAATGGCTGAATGCTGACATGTAGTTTAAAGTGCTTTGAGTGGTCGGAAGACTAAGTCCATTTACCATTTACAATTTACCATCACGAAAAAAATGTACATGAATCAATACATGACATTTCGTGACTATTTCACGAACTTCTGTGGGACTGGGCTGGGCTGTAATAAGCCCGTCCAATCATTTCATTTGGCCTGAATGTTATGAAATGATTGGACGGGCTACCTGCTCTGCCCGTATACTCATTTTGCGTCGCCCAAGTCTTCCACAAGCTCCTAGCTTGACAGCTGTGAGTACTATCAATTGCCATGTTCGTTCTTTATGTTCATAATGATAATTCTTGGGGAGTGTCTTTGGAGGGAGGCGTGAAGGGACGGTTACTGCTGTGCTGCTGGTTACTTTCATTGAAAAAGAATTGGAAACACTGAGCTGGGTTTTTAGGTTGGATAATTTAATATCTAGCGTACTCTTGCTAGTTTCTCAACATTACCATACGTAGCTTTAACATGTGGAAACTTTTTTAATGATCTGCAAAGTCGTACAACGTTCATACAGAATGTATAAACGCGAAACATTCAATGACAATGTATTTCATTAGTTTTTTATATTTAGGCACTCACAGCTGTTGGTTATAGTTTGGGAAAGATTGTGAAAAATTCAACAGAGACTTGAAGCATGATGGCAGGATGTTTTTACTTTAGTGACATTTAACTGAAAGCAGGATCTTTCTCTAACCCTGACTAAAGGGCTTTTGTGGGACTCAAAGTATGACTACAGCTGTGCTTTGCCGCCACCATGACAGAAACATATTTGCTCATTTCCTTATTTTCACACTATGACAACAGTCTGATTTATCTTATTAGAACCAAAAATGATGTTATGTTAACAAGAAAAATATGTCATTATAACATGAAAAATGTTTCGAGAAACAGAACAAGGATGGCAGGAAGTGAAATAACAGGAGAGGTAAGAGTTTCAAAATAAAATCAACAAAAATGAGACAACAACAGAATGTTACACCTGACTATCTCTCTATGACATCGTCCAAAAAATGGGAAGTTCCATCAGTTGAAAAGACGCCACTGATAATAATCCAGGCAGCAATTATGTTTCCTATTTCCCAAAACAAATTAGCATAAAAACATTATTTCTAGGAGAAAGGGCAGATTGTACGGTTTCTCTTTGTCAGCCTTGTTATTGGTATCCACCTTCCAGTAGTACCCAGGGAATATTTTACCCACAGAAAATATTTTTCAGGGAGACAAACTAAAATAAATTTTATTCCACAATAATAACATGAGATAACTTGGTCAGTGGTCAGTTTAACGAACTGTATTCCTGAACATATCCACTCTCTCGACATGTTTTTACTAATTGAAATAACAAACCAGCACCAGGTGACCTAATTCAAATACGAATGAATGTTGTTACTAATCACTATGCTAACATAATTGCTTCATATACGGATCTTCAATTTGACCTGTGTTTGTTACCTGGTTTAAAGCATCAATAGTTTACTTTAGCCAGACAAGTAAACACCTTCTACGTAAAGCAACAGTGGGTAGAATTGGAGCAAATATGATTCAAAAAAGTTATTTTTACAAAACGGTCACTATATCCTGACAATAGTGCATGAGACAGGTAATCTGAAAAAAAATCCTATGCTTCTGTGTCCTCCGGTGTCCTCCGGTGATCCTTATGGCATCTGCAAGATTTCACAGACCAGAGGAAAACAACCAATCAGAGCCGAGCTGAGTCTGTCGTGTCTGAGCAGCTGTCAATCACTCGCAAATTCCGATCAAACGGTCAAACTAGGCAGCGCTGATGAAATATGAATCAATATTCTGTTACTGTAATGCCTATTTCTATAGGAACACTTTCTGTCTGAAATGACCTGTGATTGGCCAAAGTCTCTCGTCATGGGCTAGATTTTCTAAATGAGGAGGTGCAGAAGTCTAGTTATCTCTCAGAACACTTGAATTACAATATGCTGAAAGATTATTATAGATTTTTGCCCAATGATGCCAAAAAGATCATTCTGCCTACCCCCGCATTAAAATTCTTTCTACTGCAACGTTTTCTACTGTGTCCTCCTGCCCCCTTAGATTTGGAGGTCCTGATGATCTTTGACCCATGTAGCCCTTCCCTCCCTCCTCCGCCACCTCCAGTCTGTTGTGGGACTTTGGGTCCTGCTGAGCATGTCTGTCCACTGCCTCCTGAGGGGGGTCCCAGATTCAATATGGGCTTGTACAACTGACACTCCATCGCTCTCTTTATCCACGACATACACACACACACACACACACACACACACACACGCATACACACACACACACCCCTCTGGAAGACATGCTCCTGAGTGATGGAGTCAGCTGGGCTTGTCTCAAAGGGAAAAAGGGGGTCTCCCCCACTTCTCTCCATTCCAGCCCTCCCAGTCCTTTAATAAGGCTTTTCTCTAGGTGTCAGAAGGAGATGGGAAAGGGGCCGCTGAGGGGAGGTCAGGGTCACAAACAAAAGAAAGTTACACTGAACATTTGGACGGTTTAACTCTTTAACAGACACTTTCGGGGTATAAACTCCACTTTCTTTTTTTTTTCTCTTCATTTCGAAATGCTCTACTATGATATTTTTTCATGACATTTTTTGACATACTATACTATGAATTTTTTTCATAACATTTTTCGTCATGCTATACTATGACTTTTTTTCAGTAAATATTTCAACATACTATACTATGACTTTTTTTGAAAAAATATTTTGACATACTTTACATGACTTTTGCTTCATAACATTTTTCGTCATACTATACTGTGACTTTTTCTTCATCATTTTTAAAGTTTTTTAAATTTTATTGCAAGGCAGTTAACACATTTCTGCCATAGGATGAGAGAACTAAGTGATGTGTGTCTGTGTGTGTGTCTGTGTGTGTGTGTGTGTGTGTGTGTGTGTGTGTGTGCGTGCGCGTGAGCGTGCGTACGAGCATGTGCTTTGGGGTGGGGTCTATAGGGTGGATGTATGGAGAGAGGAGAGGTAATAAAAGGTATTTTTATTTATTTGTTTATTTTTGACTTAATGACCCAGCATTGGGCCGCCTCCATACCCTTATAGGAGAGGGCTGGCCCATTGTGGGCATGACCCCTTTAAAAAAAACTCCAACTCCCTCTGTTTATCAAGGATGGACAATCATGTGATTTGGATGTGAAAAGGAGGAATAAGTTGACCCAGCCTTCCTTCCCCTTGCTGCCCGCTCCAGAGTGAACCGTCCTAGTGCCCCGAGCAGAGCCCCCGCCGCCAGGGACCGGGCATGGTACGACCGCGACATCCTCAAATGTCAAAACTGCTACCACTGTCCTTAAGGAATGATATTTATTAATTAGTATGATATTATGTATTAATTAGTATGATATTATGGCGATGATAAAATGCAAACAACTTGAGAGAAAAAATAAAGAAATAAAAAAAATTAATTAATAAATTAATTAAAAAAAAATATAAAAAATAAAATAAAATAAACTAATAATAACAAACTCTACTTTCGATGAGTGAGGTGAGAAAAATACTTCTTTACACACATACACAGACGTTTCTTTCAGGCTTCTAGCTCCTGGGGGTTGTTGAACTTGCACTGTTTTATTAGTTGTAAGGCATCCATCAGGTATGGGGAGCAGTGACCTTCTCAAATTCCTACCTGTGATTAAATACCACAAACAGTCCTTCAGGGGGCCAGCTAATAGACAGTTTCAGCTCACAGAGGTCAAGTTATTAACATATAGAGACAAAGTAGATGACAATCGTTCCGAGTCTGTCTCTATGGAGCGGGACAGGACATGTTGAGACGCCGTTGTGATGTGGTTAAAGGCAGTCATTAGTTTTACTGGCACTCAAAGAGCCGCATATTAAAAGTGATATGTGCTAATTCCCCAGACTCAGGGCCAGTTTAATTAAGAATACAGTTCAGGGAGGAAGTCACACTGAGGTGGAAAATAGGATTATAATACTAAAAAAAAAAAATCGCAGTGTAGGCAAATGTCAAGGATTAGAGTAAAAAACACAGTGAGTGTTTTGGGGACATAACTTTCCCACATACCCAGAATGCTCACACACTTCTTTTCTCAGACGGTCGTAGGAGTTATTATTAAACGTTTCTCACAACCGCTGCGTCTCCACACAATGGGCGGCCTGTCCGAGCCGTGTTTGCTCAGTTTATTAAAATAGCCGCCGCACTAAAGTGATCAAACCTCTCCGTTCGCCCTCTAAATCTAAGTAGTCACTCTAAAAATATTTAATATGCGCCATCAGCGCAAAAGCAACAAGCCTCCCTCGCCGCCTGCGCTTTAAAACAACACACACAGACGTTGTGGAATGCGATCCGATAAATCCCGGCTTTTGATTTTTCTGAGATGCCTCTCGTGGAAAACGCTGCGTGGAATGTGTCTCAGCATTTGCTCCGCTTGTATGTGACTGATATTGCTTTGAAAAAAAAAAAATGAATACAGACATTGTTTAGCAGAGAGAGAGAGAGAAAAGGGCCAATAATGTTGGTGTTGTGTTGGCCCACACCTCCCTTTTGCCATGTGAGGCTTTATCTTCTTTCCTCATCAGGTGAAGTCTGCTCTGGGTTATTATCGCTGACCTCTGGGTGCTTTAGACAGCGGAGAGAAAGCTTTTAACCCATCTATAATTTCCACATTGTGTACATCATATACTTGAGCTGTGTACACATGCTAGTTTATCCTGGGTTTAAGTTGTGGTCATTACTTACTAGGGACCCCAGTTTTTTGACACTGCAACTTTTCTTATAAACGCTCGCCACTAGTGTAAATACGTCTCCCGTGGAGGGCTTTACATTACAGGCTGATTGATCCACATGACCAAAGTAAAAGCCCACCTCTCAGCCCTGTGGAGACATGAGCGAAAACATCCGCGTTCTGCTCGACCCAAAAACCAACCCGACATTCATAATATCCACAAAATAAATGACCCGCTCCCTCTGAACTCCGGGGGAGCCGTGTACAGTGTAACATAATCTGCATTCAAAGTGTCGGACGCACAGGCCTGAGCTCTGTCCCCCAGCGGTGCCCTCCCGCTCCACTCCGAAAAATGACACACACTCGGAGCGGCACTGTCATCCCCTTGTGCTGTTCTCACCCCCAACCCCAACCCTTCACCCCCCCAACACCGCCACCCGGCCCCGCCTGTCCTTTCATCCGAAGAAAGTGCCCATTGTGTGGGTAGATTGTTGTAAAAGAAGGGTGTAGCTGTGCCCGGCTGGCGGGTGCTGAGTTTCCGTCTCGGAAGAGAGGACATTGCTGCCTTGTTGTGATTTCAGGCTCATTGGTTCAGTGCTCAAAGGATGAAAAGATTGTGCTCTAGAGAGAAATGGAGAGCACTCATTTCTAAGATAGAGCTAGCAAAAAATGAACAAACAGATCTTTTCTATTGAGACTTTTCCAAGTGTGTTTGTGCCAGGTCTGCCCTGGTATGCACTGCTTCCAGGAATAAGCCACAGCACTCTGAGACAGCTAGTCTGACTCTGTCCCAAAGGAAACAAATCCACCTACTAGCACCTCTTAAGGCTCACTAATAAACATGTTATATCTCATTATTTCATCATCACACGGAAACTGAAGATGTTACAACTGCTACATGTTGATTCCAGCTGAAATGGTAAGCTAAGCCTACTAGCTTCTAGCTTTATGTTTATAATGTGAACATTAACAATATATTTCCCCAAAAGCCAAACTGTTTCTTTAAAGGGTATAGTATTTTTCAACTTGAATCCCATTTTCCCATGTCTTTGTGTCTAACTGGCAACAATGTCTAAAATTGGTCCAGTATTGAGGGAGAGCGCTGCAGACGGCGGCTGCTCACGGGCTACAATATGATGCTTTTGGGGCAAGCTGGCACCATCATTTACGTCCACTAAAAAGTGCTTGTTTTTGCCATGACAGGTTCTGATTGTTGTTATAAGTGTCTGACATTATGGAAAGAGTCTCGCTCAAGGAGAAATCTGGCAAGGTGACGTTCTGCCGGAAGACAACGGTGGAATAGTGGAATGCATCCATGGTGTAAACGCGAGTGCCAGCAGAGTTTGTTGTGTTGGAGTACAGAAAGTGTAGCTTAGTGGTATCTAAAAGATTTGAATATTTAGATGATTTCCACGATGTGGATGAGGTCTTTGAATTTGATGGCCGACTGTATTTATTTGAGCCAGAGTATACGGATATTCATATTTCACAACGAGACTTATCCTTGAGTGTGACTTAGACACAATAACAAACCGGATCAAGTAAGAAAAATGTGTTATTTCTCTATTTTGGTCCTTTCCATAATGTTGTCAGACACTTATAATAACAATCTGAGCCAGTCAGTAGCAAAAAGAAACACTTTTAGTGAACGTAATGTTAGATTGATGCTGCTCACTTGCCCTCGCAGCTCGTTTCATGGCTGTGCTCATTACAGCGTTCTCCTTCGATACTGGACCAATTTCAGTGTTGTGTTCAAGTGTTATCCCCATTAGTCACTTCGATACAAAAAAATGGGAAAAGGTCCAGGTTAAAAAATATACAGAAGTTACCCTTTAAGCAGTGACTGACTGAAATGTATGAGATCATTAAGTGCTGAAAACCTGTAACTTATTTGCTGGTTCCTGTACATTCGCTGCTGCTAGCATTTCCTATACATAGCAAGCTCTTACATGTATGTTAAGAATAACTGAATATTGGATTCTTCAGACTGGGGGCTTCAGAGCTCGACAGATTTGTTTATGTACCAAAGTCAGACAGTACACTACTTGCTTGTTATCATGTGGATACTATTAAAACTCAAAAGTTCAATATATTTAGAGGTCTATTGTAGGATAGAAAGTGTGTGTCTGTTGACACCCTGGGATCCAACTTGTAAACCCTTTTTACAAGGATATTAAGAGCACTTTCTTACAAGAGTTGATTCTTCACAGTGTGAGCCTCACTTTTATTTTTTTCCCCCTTTTTTTTTTACTTTCCCTCTGGAAAATCCTCTTCAGCAGGGCACACAAAGCCTGTCTTCACCGTGGAGGGGAAGGAAGCTGTGGGAGACTGGAATACCGAGGCTCTCCGCGTCACAGATCCAGAATGGAAAGTCATTAGAATCGCCACTGAGGCGCTGGCATAATGTTTACAGTGTGTTTGTGAACACGCTGGTGCCCAGTAGGAAACACAGCCTGTAGCATGTTGGCCCTGAGAGGAATGGATCAGGTCCCATCAGAGTCCCGGTGCACCACGTGCGGTCAGATGATGTTGTCATGGTGACAACTTGCCAGGTTTCCATGACCCCAATGCTGCTGTTACATCACCCCTTTCCACACCCTCTAAGGTGGCCAGTTGGCATGTCCATTGACAGTATTTCAATTCATGACTTGAGTATAGTCATCGTCCAATCTGGGGTGCCATCTTTCCCTCTTTCCTCGCTCTGTAGTTTCTTCCCGGTGGTCCTGACCGGGAGCGGACCACTGCAGGAGAGAGATGAGTTCCTCTCTTTGAAGTTCCTCTAAAAGGAGGCCCGACTCTGTCTGAGTGACAGAGCCCGCCTGCCTGTCAGACATCAAATAGACGGGTCGCACAGTTCCGACAGCGGCGCTTCATGCCCTTCACCCCCCGTCTCTCTCTGGACCTCTCAACCCACCCATCCACATCAAACTTGAACTCTTTTTTGAGCTTGTAATTAAAGCCAGGCTGCCTGCAACAGAGGTGAGTTGTTTGGGCTACAGACGTGCTGCTGGGGTCAAAGGCCATGTCGGGTTTGAATCCCCTTTTGTGGGAAGCGACCGGCCCCAGATGAACAGGGCTCCATGTAGAAGATGAGAGAAAGAGAAAGGGGGTGTTGAACCTAATTCATGTTGTGCACAGAGTGAAGGATTACAGAATGTGTCCATTCATCACATTAGCTGAGGAACAGGATAGCTATCAAAGGTCTTACAGAACTGAGGATGGTTTTTTGTAACTGGAATTCTTCCTAAACGGTGTTGTTACCCTCACCAAAAAGAAGTTTATTCAAGTGTGCTATTAGTATACTTCTTTTAAACTTAAAATAAGAGAGTTTACTTTCACTTTACTTTTTAGGTACTTATCAGAGATATAATTAACAAAAGTATACTTAACTATACTTGGCTTATACTGACAAGTATACAGAAAAGTCTAAGTATACTTGCGTTTACTGACAAGTATACAGAACAGTCTAAGTATACTTGGCTTATACCGACAAGCATACAGAAAAGACTAAGTATACTTGGCTTATACCAACAAGTATACAGAAAAGACTAAGTATACTTGGTGTATACTGACAAGTATACAAATAGTCTAAGTATACTTGGCTTATACCGACAAGCATACAGAAAAGACTAAGTATACTTGGCTTATACCAACAAGTATACAGAAAAGTCTCAGTATACTTTGCTTACACTGACAAGCATACAGAAAAGTAAGTATACTTTGCTTATACCGACAAGCATACAGGTAAGTCTAAGTATATTCTTGTCTTATAGGCCTAACTAGCAGTAAAGGTTTTGTGTGACCTCAGTGGCACATTGAGATTTGAAGTGATGACTCGTGTAAAAGCCTTAAAGAAACAACGATGTCGGCATGAGAAGTTGCAGGCTACAGTCAGTTAAACAGCACTTGTGTTGCTGACTATTCCGTATGACAAAACTAACATTGGAGGGAAAAGAAAACACACTCATCCTCAAATTGAACCTTTCGGGAAACTTTATGAGGAGTTTCTCAAGGGACTCCATGTTGCGCCATGCATCCTTATGTCCTTAAGTAATAGTGAGTAAACACGACCAAACTGTCCTTGGGTCTCTGTTTGTTCGACTCGTTAAAACATGACGTTTATTAGCCTGGTGTTCCTTTTCATTGGGGCTTTTAGCTCCATTAGTGTCTTAAGTTGCCCCTTTATACGTCTAAGAGTGTTTATCTAACTATGTTGACTGGGGCGGACAGCGGGAAGGGCAGGGAGAGGGGGGGAAGATGAAACACAGCATGCCAAAACTAGTCACTCAGCGGTCTATCAGTGACAAGCCATCCAGTCTGAAATGTCAAAGTAAGCCTTTTGGCTGTGACACACCCACCCACCTCCACCCCTCTCATCAACTCCAATCTCTACAAACATCGGCTGGTTACGTTCACTAGTCTTCTAATTGATAATTTGCCTAATGGATGTGAACTCAAGTGTCTATAGTTATCTAGGCCGGGGGGGACGAAGAGAATAGAGGGGGTGGAGGTCACACTGGAGACCTCCACCTCGGGGGAATTTCTGCCCCGTCTGAGCACTTTACAGGATTATTTAGGCTAACTTTCATCTCCGTTGCTGGGGCTAGGGGCTCGCAGAGTGCTCTGACCTCGTGACCTCGGGCCTGTGTTCCTCTCTCTCTTTGGAAGGAAAATTCCAACATGTGAAGTGTCTCTCCCAGCCGTAGTCTCATAAGGATCACTCCGGCTAAGCTCACCACCAGGTTTGCCCTACAGCCAAAAGACGGGGTGTCATTACCGGACTAAGAACCCACAAGGTCAAGTTTGCACAAAGGCCTTTTTCAGGGAGGTTAAGAGGAGCTTCTGCTGGGCTGGAGGTCGCTCTTTGGGGTATTATGTTTTAAGAGAGCAGGATGCCACTCTCAATCGTTTTTCCTTTCCAGAGTTCAGAGAATTTGCACCGTAAGACTTGCTTGTACAAAATTCTACATATGGCCTCATGCAGACTTTGTGAAAAGTTAGATTAGTCTGATTGTTGCATTGACTTGTTAACCTATAGATGTAATTAAATCAGGATTAACTTGACATATACACAATGATACAATGAACTCCAAACATCCAATTTACACAGTTCAATGCAATAAATGCGACGTGTTCGTTCACTGATGTGCGACCTGATATAAAAGTTCGCCTATGGAGAGGCGCAGGCACCGAGTGACCTGGGTAAATGTTGGAGATCGGCATGCAGCCCCTTCACCCCTTCACCTCCCGTCGCTTACGTCCTTATGAAGGAATGTAATTGTATTTTGGCTGGGCCTTTCAGCATGTGTATCAGATATTGAATTGGTGTGGGAAGATGAGGGTCTGGTGGGAGGGTCCTAGAAGGCCAAGCTGGAGGGAGGGGACTTTACTTTTTGTAAAAGCAAAAGTGTGATGTATACTGTAAGTGATGTATAAAGAGAACCGGATACTGCGTTGCAGGTGGGGCCCCGTTCATTACTATGAAAGTTGCTCAGTGGCGCATGACGCAAAAGTTTGACTTTTGAGTATAAAATGGCTCTTTCGGCGATCTTCTGCATCCATTGGACCCATAGAGCCCGATCCCGTCTCCTAAACCTCAGTCTCGGGCTCATTAACATAAACAACAGCACGAAAATAACTCTGGATTCTAAATTTTTTAGGACCTAATATTTTAAATGAGGGCTATTCAAGTGTTCGCACTGAGAAGTTGATTTACCTAAAAAAAAAAAAATTTTTCCAATGGCATAACGTGACGGACACAGAAGTTATAATTCCACCGTTTGGCCACTATGTAAAATTTGCTTCAAAGTCTGCCGCCCTTCCAGGAGGCTTGATTTACATGTGTTGTCTCTCCGAGTGCCCTTCTAGCTGTAAGTGTTGTCAAACCCTTGTAGCATGTTATATGAAAGGTGTAAGAGTATTAGCCCTATCAACGTCTTCAACTGGACCCACCAGTGGAGCAAATCATTACAAACTTTATTTAAAACTGTAGTGGATCTCCCAGAATGTCCAATGATGACCAAATACATCATGCAACACTTTTGGAAAAATATATAAAGATTGACATCAAGAATATTTACATTTCATTAGCAAATGTAAAAACATTACGTCTAGGTTGACAAAGCAATTCCACCTCAAGGTCCAATTATTCGCTGGTGCAGAACTTCAATCATGAATCATGGATACGCTCAGAGAAAATGGAAGTTTAAAAATCTAGAGCAGACTCCATCTCCTGAGAAAGATCTAAATCAGAAGCTGCAGAACAGCTATTAAATGGACCTTGAGGAGTTTTCTCAACTGAACTTTGAATAATATAATAATAATAATTTCTAACTTTAAGTTAACTGAAGAAGAATTACAAAAGGGTTCAAAGGTTTAATTAATAATTAATGCTTGTTCATACTGGTAGCTCATAGTTTTGCCATTACATCAGCAATCACATAGAGTTGAAATAGAGAAGACAGAGTGTCCACATAAACCTGAGTGTCTACATAAACCTGGGAATGTACAGTTACTATGTTCACTGTGCAGATTCCCACTGATTAGAATCAAAAACCAACAAACGTGGATCTAGTGTTCAGCTGCCTGCCGCTTATTTTCCAAATACTACACCCACCATTAGTGGAATAGGAAAGTAATCATTGACCATATGTAGATATTTCATGGTAAATGAAATAACGAGAGAGAGGGCCCCCTCTTTCCAGCACACAACTGGGAGTTGGAGTCAGGCTTGGCCCTGTTGCCAGGATACCAGGGTCACCCCCTGTGGGCGGCGGTGTTCACCGGCCAGTCTGTGGTTGTGAGAAAGAGAAAGGGGAGGTAGAGCACGAGTGCTGATCAAAGTTTAGCCAGTGCCCCGCTGCTCTCCAAATAAATCCCCCCACCGCTGGGCTCTCAGTGCCAGCCTTGTTTCAATAAGTCTCCCTTATTGTACACACAGCCAGGGGTCTTTGAGCCGAGCCATTCACTGGGAGCTTCCCACAGGATTACATATCTAAATATATGATGTGAGAAGAGCCACTGCCCCATGTGTGTGTGTGTGTGTGTGTGTGTGTGCGTGCGCGTGACCATGTGTGTGTTTGTACATGTGTGAGAGGCGTTTAGTGATTCTGTTAAATTAACCAGAGCTGAAGAGGATCAGTATGTTGGAGGGCCCACCTCACACTGGCTGCTCTTGCATTAGTGGGAATTTACCAGTGATCCTACTGTGCACCTACCATGCATTACTTCAGCCACTGTGTTTTCAGAAAACTACAAATGTTCCACTGTACGATAAAGTTATCCACAATCTCTTTTGTTATTTTATAGTCTTTGAAGGGAATTCTCCTTCTTAAATACTCTTGTTGGCTGCTTTGCCAGGAGGAGGTTGAGAAGATTGATATCAGTTCCGTCTGTCAGACTGGTCCAGGAAGTATTTAGCAAAAAATACATTCACCTTGTTTACATTTTCTATCTTGCTCTATATCTGGATAGAAGTGAGGTATGTGGTCTTCATAATCTAGACCAAATTGAAATGTTTTGACATTTATGGTTTGATCATGGAGATACCAGTCAAAAAATACATTCAATTTCATGTTAGACTTACGGACAGATATCTACAGGGTTGGCATGATGGAATATACAGTTATCCTCTCATTAATAACTCTATGTTGTTTAAGATCTGTTCAAGATCTGCCAACTTGAAAGGGGAGATATTTACGTGGTTATATTCCAAGACAACGTGTATTATTTGTGATATGTTCTAAACTCAAGGTTCATCACCACCTCCAGTCAAAGTAACTTGCTCAGGTGTCTTTACATGACCATAGTATCAAACGTAGGTCACATGATGACGATTGGGTTCCATTCGCTAAAGGAGGCTGCGGGATATGGTTGAAATGTATCTCCACGAGTGATATTATATATTGCTTTTTCTTAGTGTTTCCCAATTAAACAAAACAATAGAATTAAAAATGATTCAATACCATTAATATCAAAAAGTTAAACAATCTTGCTAAGTTTGATAAAATAATAATAATGCCTACTTTGCTCACACAAGTAGGTATACTTGACAGAGTGTGCTTGTTTGCTTATTTGCATATGTGTTTATCTATGTATCTACTGATCTATTTATTAACCTACTTACTATATCTATATTCCCTTTGCCCCCAAGTGGCCATAAAAATTGCTGTTACACCACATATAACTTTGATAGAGCTAGGGACGTTGTTTCCCCTCGGATCCAGTGACTCAGCTAAGCTAAGCACATACCAGTGTCACCACTGTACTCAATGCAGAGAAATTCAATTTATATCACTCTTCAGATCTCACGCCGAAGTGCGGCCAAACAACAGTTGGGAAAAGTTGAACTTTTAGCGGCAAAGTGCAGCCAGAGAATACCTGCAGCCAATCAGTTAACAAATCCTGTGACTACTGTGACATGTTGACCTATGTTCCAAAAAAGCCTCCAAGCCGCAAAAAAAAATTATTTATTGCGTCGAGCCGCACTTTGCCGCTGCCAGGTGTGAATTCGGTGTAACTGGTGGTCAAAAAGCAAACATGTATTTTTCCCAAAATGTGGAAGTGGCTCTTTGATTATTGTCAAGTGTCTTGAACAACCTGTGGCTCTAGATTGTAAAGTCAGTATCACCCCCCTCAGTAGGTGAGTTATATGGTTGATACCATAGCATGCCTGGGCGGGTGTACAGTAGATGGGGGGTGGAGTCGGACTTCTGGGGTTTTTCTAAACGGCCAACAACACAGTAGATATGGGTCCAGACTAATAGGCGGTCGGCGTTCCCACTGTCAAGCCTGATGGAAGCCAAACGCTGCAATGAGTAATTTCATAAATATAGCGGCAGGTGGGACTTGTTGGACATGCCTACTCTCTCCTTTACAAATGGTGGGTAATGTTCCTGACCTCCTCACCCCACCGGGGGCCTCGGCAGCTGGGGCGCCTCAATCTATGCAACCCATACCGTTCACTCCCTTGTGTGTGTACTGTGTGTGTGTATGAATGTGCATTTGTGCCTGTCTGTGTATATAAATTGCCACATGGCCACCTGAGCTTTCCTTTATCCCAGCCCATTTTTCAGCTCCGCCACACACAGTCTCCCATACGTACAGTCGTGCAGCTCCCCGCCATTCACAAAAAAACTCCCAAACTGAAACTGCCGCATTAACCCCGTTCTATTATTGCCATTAGGAACAGATCAGCTTTGTTCAGTCAGCACAGCCCCATTTTCCACAAACTCTTTGTGGTGACCCTCTGTCACTGTTGTGCCTCTGCGGTAGAGGAGATAAATCACACTACCACTTGGTATAAACATGTCAGCGTGTAGACTGGAGGTGGGCTGACGGGATCCAGGGCTACTACTGAGGTTTGTGAGGACAGTGGGGGGCCTGTAGCCCGCATTTCTCCCGATTTATGGCAATTTTTCACACCTTTTTTCTCCTTTTCGTTATCTCAACCTGTTTTTGGTCCTGTACAGCGTAAGCCATAAGCCCTACTGTTTCCACCCGGACAGATTAGAGCTACACCAAATGCCTTTTCCCAGCGGAAGAGAGCTGCTTGTGACACAGCCTATTGGTTTGAGCTGTGCTCGCCGCACATCACAGCATCACAACATAGTCGTCGTGGCATGGCGCTAGCCATTGGAAATAACGTGTTTGAGATTCACTCAAGTTTACACCTGAGGGGCGAATTATTCAGTTTTCTTTCCAGAGAATTAAAAATAAAATTAAAAGTAGGCCTATTTGACATAAGAATGCTGTTGCAGTGTACTTATTATTTTGTTTTTTTCATTCTTTTAAAGTTACCAGCATGCAGGAAACAAAGTCTCTGAAACTCAAATTTGTCTCTGGGAGGACCCCCAGACCCTCTGCTTTGGTTTTGAAATCCTCCCTATGTTTGAGGTCTCAAGGTTGGCAAGTATGTGTTAAGAGTGTTTTTACATCTCCCGATCGGCTCAGAAGTCCATCCTGGCCACACCGATTTCAAGTCGTAAATATTAAACATGTTCAATATTTACGATTGGATATCCTGTTGTGTGTGGGGAACCTCGAGGACAGCCGATGACGCAGTCACGTGGGAAAGAATGATAGCCAATTGTGAACCAAGCTGACAGAAGGACAACAACCAGCGTCACGGCGGCCGCGGCTAATGCATGACCTTTTGCAAAACGCAAAGCATAAAGTAGTAAGATGAACCTCCGAAATGGAGGACCAACTTGTTGATTTGTGTCAACAACACGAGTGCTTTTTTAACATGTCTCCATCCCTCCATCCTTTGTGAATTTTCAGTACAAAGTAGCGCAAAAACTAACATCGCTAATTCTTCCTGCCCATCGTCCGTCATGTTTGTTTACACCAAAGTCACGTTTGATCGCGAGATATTTTGTGAGATTTCTGTTTTTTTGTTAGGACTTTTGTTGTTCATGAATGAATCTGTTAGTTTGTGCTGTGCTGTCTTGGCCAAATCGTTGCTTTCCACACACTATAGGAACAACAATGTTGTAATGTGTGGGGTCTCTCACATTTTCAAAATCTGTTAAGATTTGAAAAATCTTTTAGTGTGGGCCAGCTTTCAGACAAAAGGGGTCAGAGACACAAATCTGGCCCTATAGTGTCCTGAATCAAAGCTAAGGAAGACAAGATCTCCAAACTATAGTGGTCTGAGGCTGCCATAATGGAAACATAAAGGTTGAGACAGTGTGGAATGTGTTGTCCTTGACCGTCAGGAGACAAGATATGAGTCTGAGTGCTGCTGCTATAGTAACGTCATGTCTTCGAGGCGGCGAGCAGAGAGGAGAGCCAGGAGGTCAGGCGTCATGGTGATACGGCGTGGGATACCGTCATGTCTGCAGCTGCTGTGTGGTAAGGAAGATGAAGAAAGATGAAAAGAAAGGGGTGGTAAGGGAACAAAAGTGCCATACATAAAAAGAATTGGACAAAGGGCAAAAGAGAGACAACAGAAAGACAGAAAGTAGGCAGCGCAGACAAACAAGCGGACAGAGACCGTCTTCTCAACACTCCCACGGTCTGCGGCCAGATAGCGATGCGTAATAAGATGTTACAGTAAATGCGTGCCTCATGTGGAGAGGGACAGAGTGTCTCCATATCCTCAGGCCACAGGGGTTGGCTCATTAAAGCAAGTGTCCCCCACTGAAGACATTAGTGCTCTTTGATGAGGTCGAGGGCTCCACGTCAGCCACGAGCACGCAGATAAACTCCCAATCTCTGCCTGCTAAAAGCCTCTCTTGTCTGGGTCAGGGAGCAGAGCTGCAGGGGAGGTTTAGGACGGCAGGCGTCTGGCTGAGAGAGGAGAGAGAGCTTCGGGGGATTAAGGAGAGTGCAGATAGGGAGTCCATCCTGCTAGCTCAGGGTGGGATGATCTAATGCTGCATGCACGGTGTCGTGCCATGTGCAAGTCACAAAGTTACTTGTTTTCAGTGTTGGAAAAAACACATTTAAAGGGGATGTATAATGCTTATTTTCAAGTTTATACTTATATTTTGAGTTTTATACAAGAACATGTTTACATTAGGCCTGTCAATCGATTAGAATATTTTAATCGCGATTAATCGTATGCTCTGGCTCTATCTATCTGGGGTGGAGAGGAGGTCGTGTTGCTCTGGCTCTACCTGTTTGGTATTAAGAGGAGGTCGTGTTGCTCTGTCTCTATCTGTTTGGCCACTTCTGGTTGCAAAAAACAAGTTGCGACGGCCAAAATGCCAAACTCAAGGCTTCAAAATCACAGTCCACAAACCAATGAGTGACGTCACAGTGACTACGTCCACTTCTTATATAAAGTCTATCCTAACACCACAAACTTACTTATTTTAACCCAAACCAAAATCTTTTACTAAACCTAACCAAGTAGTTTTGTTGGCTAAACCTAAAGTTGTTTTGTTTCAATTCTCAACGTTAAGTTTCATTTTCACTTTCACAACGTGGTAGTTGCAGTTTGGCCCGTCTGAAGCATTAGAATGGTAGTGATAACCACTGATAACGCCCAATCGATCGGCTGATAACATTCGAAATGGGTGCATGTTTCTGCTCGCGTGATGAACGTTAGACCAATGTTCACGTCTTTTATCACTAGTTTGGTCTCCACCAACTCCAACAATATCAATATAAAGAGACAGGTATAAAAGGCAATATCTGGCTCTTTAGCTGCTAAATGTATGTTAGTGCAGCTTTAAAGGAACAGCCCACTCAACAATTTCCATTTTCTATGTAGAAATGAAATGCAATTATGGCTGGTTACCTGTGTGTGTTTACAGTACTGTATGTTTTTCGGATCACATGCTTCCAGGCATGTCTCCCGCCTGTGTGTCTGTCACCTTCAAATTGTCTTGACAAATATCTCTAGACTTTGTATAGTCAATGCTCGGGGCTTTCTCACTAGACTTTGTACAGTCAATACTCGGGGCTTTCTCACTGTTTGTTTGTCTATATGTCTCTTTCCACCAAGCTGTCTCCACCTCAGAACCTGCTGATGTGTCTACACGCATTAATACAGTCCCATACAGTCAGCATCACCGATGTCACTGTTGTCACGCTATGGCTTTGTCTTCGACAGCTTGGGGAGTGGACGGAGGTCAAGGCGGCCAATTCGGTCTGGTCATTCTGTACATGAAAGTCTTCTCTGAGGTTACAAAGATAACAGGTCAGCCCGCCAAAGGCTGAGGTCATGGTTTTGGGAGAAGAAGATCTTACCACGTACATGTGGAGCTGATTTTTGCTTTCTAACGAAGCAACAAAAGGATTTGTTGACAAAACTCATCCAACTCTGATAGATATTTGTTCAGCGAAATATGTTTAAGTCATGCTCCGCTGCCTTCTGCCGAATGAGCTCCTGGCATGCGTGTCATCATTTGGCAGTTTGTGAGCTGGACAAATAAACCTGCTCACCCTAAAATCGTAAGGATACGAATTATCTTACTGGTGAAAGGATAATCATTACCAGACTCCTTTACACACACACAATGAGAGCGTCCCTAATCAAACATGCAGTTCATTTCTCTATCCTGACGGGGGCGTTCATGAGCGGATCCTGTATCCTGTGAGAAAGGGGACTTTCTCAGCCTCCATATCAGTTTTGGAGAATGTGTACAAAATAAAACGCCAGCAGCTTTTTGACAGGCCAGACGTCTCTTTGGCCGACTGCTGCTGCTCATAACAGATTTTCTTTGGAGTCAAAATCTATTCTTGTTCTGTGTTCATTTAACTGAAATAAATGTCATTGTTATTACTTCATTTTCACATTCATGCCATTCTTAACTGTCAGTCATGCACAAACTGAAACCCTTTATCTCATGAGATTCGGGTAACGTAAACAGAAGTGAAAAACCAGTTACAGCACATTTCGTCCAATCAGCATCAGAGTCCATATCTCCTGCTTCCTGCCTGAGCTGGGAGGCTAATCGATCAAAGGCAGGCTAATCCTCACTCCGTGTCCAGTCGGAGGCAGTGTGAAGCAGCCAGCGCTCAGGGGGTTTATCATGGAAGAGATGACCTCTGACCCTGAACTGACTGCAGGTCCTGAGACAGGAAGAGGTCAGGAGGTCGTAACAGAAACTCATTCACACCTCACAGCGCTGCGCCACGGGGGGAGGCGGCCTCCCGCCGGGTGTCTGTGAGCCTCCGGTAGCTAAGCAGCCGCTGTATGAGAAAGCAGACAGCAGAGTGAAGGCAGCGGTATCATGGCAGATATCAAGTTTGTCGGGAGTCTAGACAGTGAAGTATGTGCCTCGGAGAACTCGATCTACCTTGATGTGTTATCTAGCAATGCTAATGTTTATTGTGGACACTGTGTAGCCAACAGAGCTTATAAAAAAACAGATTTTATAAAGTGACAGGAGATACTTTATCAAAGAAAACCAAACAGAGGGCAGAGACAATAACTAGTGATGGGATAAGGCAATTAAAAGAATAAGCACTACAACTTCCTGGGCTAAAATGTACTCATACAGTATATTGATGACACATGTGACAGATGCCACAACTCATCCTGCAACCGCTGTTTTTATCTTGTCCATAACTGAAGACATTTTGGGTCTGCTTTTTGTAAAACTTTGTCCAACAGTCTTGGGACTTTCCAAAAGCCCTGTCCACTCATTAAGTTGTATTGTTCCACAAAAGCGGTTCAATTTCACATCAAAGAGACTTACTTAAAGGTGCAGTGAGTAGTATCTGGTGGCATCTAGCGGTGAGGTTGAAGTTTGCAACCAACTGAAACTTCTTCCGTGTGCGACACGAAAAAGTGAAAACACAAATGTTCCTATCTAGAGCCAGGGTTTGGTTGGTCCGCTCTGGGCTACTGTAGAAACATGGCAGATTCCGCGGTGAGGGGAAAACGCAACAATTCTTATTTTCAAGTGATTATACACTTATACTTATTAATATTATATTCCATTTCTGACAATAGATCCCCCTCAATGCCACACACTGTTCCTTTAATAGCTTTTACATTACTTATAGCAGTCACCACAGAAAGCCAAAAATGTCAACCTGCTGGTGCTAGAGGAAGAGGCAGGGATCACCAAAATCAGTAGGATTTGTCCTCTTGGGTCCACACATGTCTGTACCAAATTTTATGCCAATCCATCTAGTATATGTTGAGCTATTTTAATCTGGATCAGAGGGAAACTTCAGGGTCTGAGATGTGAAGCCAATGTAGAAGTGCCTTAAACTTGTATTCTTTCTAACAGCCAGCAGGGGGCGACTCCTCTGGTTGCAAAAAGAAGTCTGATTGTTTAGAAGTCGATGAGAAAATTGACCCTACTTCGCACTTGATTTATTACCTCAGTAAACATTTTAAACATGAGTTTATGGTCTCAATCTCTAGTTTCAAGTCTTCTTCAATACAGCATGATGTTCATTTAGTAAATTATGGTCCCATTTAGAGTCAAATAGACCATAAAGCATGGGATGCTTTAGGGCGTGGCTACCTTGTGTTTGACAG
This sequence comes from Sebastes umbrosus, assembly GCF_015220745.1. NCBI lineage: Eukaryota > Metazoa > Chordata > Actinopteri > Perciformes > Sebastidae > Sebastes > Sebastes umbrosus. The sequence goes on from NC_051289.1 coordinate 17,300,532, forward strand.
GTTGCTACCACAGCGTTGTTCGGTCTGGGAGTTGTCCGTGTTTTTGTCTTAGAGCTTTAACCCTTTCATAGTGCGTTTTCAGTTCATGAAAGTTAATTGAAACATTTTTGGTCGCCTGAAAATGTCTTATTGAGCATTCAGTTGTGCATAGCTCCACCCTCTGGTTGCAAATAACCAAGATGGAGACGGACAAAATGCCGAACTCGAGGCTTCAAAACGTCAGTCCACATACACGGTGACTACGTCCACTACTTATATACAGTCTTTTATCTGGACCAAAGTGGTGGACTGACAAAGAGACCAAACTTTTTGTGTATGTAATTCCTATTCAAAAAAACTTTGCAAAACAAAGAATGGATACAGGTAAGAGCTGAACGTTGTATGCATCCCAAAACTTACAAAAAGGACTAAATATCCAGTAAAAGTTTCACATGTAATTACAGCACTGATTTCAAAAGCCACCAACACAGAGAGCTTTACAATCCAGCTCTTTCACGATCGTATATTTCAGGACCCCTCTCATGACAACAAGGTGAGTGAGGAGCGTCGGCCTGCCCATGCACCACAAAACATTGGCTCATAAAGAGACGTATTATGAAGACAGCACACTGCATGACTTTGAAAGGAGAGGGTAAAGGTATCAGTTGAAAAGTGCGATCAAACTTTGTCATCCAGCCAAGGCCTACGCTGCTTTGTGTGCTACAGTATCAAAGCGATATGGTGTGGGCTCATCAGAGAGCATCGGCTTTGATCTGTTGACGGCTCGGTGTCTGCGCGGCTCAGCGGCTGACCTTTCATCTGGCCCAGAACCTGGGATTCGCTCGGGCTTCAGTAATAAGATGATTAACAATAATAACCCCCCGACAGAATGAGAGGGAGGAGGGGGGGACGGAGACGAGCTTCTGAGTGAAGAGGACTTTGAGCTGCTGTGTATTCTGTGCTGCAGTCTCATTTTCTCTTCTCTGCTTACTCACTCTCACCGTCACCCCACTTAAAATTCTCTCTCTGTGTTTCATCCACACGGGACAGTTTGTGTGACATGATCTACAAACATCGTCCCTCCCTAACTAACACAAGAGGGCCTCGCTGGCTGGTACATGTCCTCCATAGGTCAGGAGGGCAGACTCTGCTACTACACTGCAATGTATTATTATATTGGGTATATATGCAATACATCATTTACATATTTCTTTTTGTCTAGGGGTGTGCATATTAACCAATATGTATTTGAAAAACAATACAAGAAACTAAAGACCACCATCAATGTCTCTGCAAGAAAGTGAGTAAAGAAGGTGACAGTAAAGTTACAGAGAGGAGCGGACATCACAAGGCAAGTAATGCAAACTGAGGTAAACAATACCCTATATATACATATATATATATATATATATATATGTATATATTGTATATACACACACACACATTAGGGCTGTAAAAATAGTATTTAAAAAGTATTTAATCGCAATTAATCGCATGATTGTCGATACTGAATTGCGATCAATTCAAATTAATTGCACATTTTTTATCTGTTTAAAATGTACTTTAAAGGGAGATTTGTCAAGTATTTAATACTTTTATCAACATGGAAGTGGACAAATATGCTGCTTTATGCAAATGTATGTATATATTTATTATTCAAAATCAATTTACAACACAAAACAATGACACATATTGTCCAGAAATCCTCACAGGTACTGCATTTAGCATAAAAAATATGCTCAAATCATAACATGACAAACTGAAGACCAACTGGCACCAACAGCTGTCAGTGTGTCAGTGTGCTGACTTGACTATGACTTGCCCCAAACTGCATGTGATTATCATAAAGTGGGCATGTCTGTAAAGGGGAGACCAAACAGATCGAGGGTGAAAAGAGGTGCTGCTGCACAGCTGGTATGAGAAAAATAATGCATTTTTTGAACATTAAAGCATGGAAACATGTTGTAGTAGAAACCCAAAATACAAGTATGAACCTGAAAATGAGCATGGGTCCTCTTTAAAAAAAGAACAGGGCAACCCGATAGTGCATATTACATGGATGCCTGGTTTGATATCCCTACTTTCTTTCCCTACTTTTCCTATCTCTCTCCACTATCACTATGAGATAAAGGCATAAAATGCCTAAAAAATAATCTTAAAAAAAGGTGCAAATATCAAATTCTAATCACATCTAAGTCAAATTGTATCAAATCATCTCTGTATATCGTTAAAAATGCATATGTATTTTTTTGCATCATATCGTGAACTGTGTATCTAAATATGTATCGGACCATTTGAGAAGAAGAGGTACCCTATTTCAGACCAAAAAGAAACTTTACTTAATATTAAAAAATGTTACAGTGCTGCCATTTGAGAAAATTAACCCTTCTAACTTGGAAAACCATACTAAGTGTAATGGCATGTGATGAAAGTTTGGTCAAATCCTGACCGATATGTTGATTTATTCTCCGATTATCATCTACAAACACATCTTAGATGTACAAACATATGGGACATCCTGTTTATTTTCACTTGTCCGCTCTACAGTTCGAGGCTCAGATGGCGATCACGATTGACTTAAAAACGGGAGCCATGACGGGGGAAGTATTTGCTATTTTTGGGACACTGTACAAACACATTAAGGACACCATTAAAGCAAGCTGGAAAGAAACAAAGAAAAGACGTGTGAAGTGTTTCCTTGACGTTTTGGGATGTTGATCATTAGAGGACACGAGGAAGCGATGAAGCCAGAAAGCTGGAGCCAAAGCTGCCACTGCTCTGGATCAGTGTCACCTCCGCATTCGGACGCACCGCGGCATATAGCGCACTGCGGCTGGCTTATTACAGTCTGTGTGCCGGCGCTTGTGTTATTTACTGCAGGGCTGCAAGGAATGAAAAGAGACCTTCATTTTGGATCTAACCTCACTTGACCACACACCACAAGAAATGTGGGTAAATATATATCCATAAGGGCTCCTACCCTTTAGTCTGCGGCCCCCGGGGACTTAATGAAATAGACGCTGGAGGCCCCCTCTACAATCAACAGACGGAGGCCCAGGGCTCAAATTATAATCAGCCTCAGTTTACACGTTGTTTGTTGTGGGGCAATTAGGCCGTCCAAGCTCAGACAATGCGGTTATACTTTCCTGCAGCAAATGGCCTGCATCCTGTGCCTGAACACTGCCAAGAAAACCCCCAAATAACAACGGAGAGCGAGATGTGGCTTCTGTGGGTCTTGCCTAAGAACAGGCCTCAACCTGGCAGCATGTTTGTCAGCAGAGAGAATCAGATATGGCCTCATTTCCCTGGAAACCACCTCCAGCCACCCGCTCCTCACACTGCCTCAGACTTTTTTTATTCCGCCCCACTGTTTTTTTTCCCCCCTTTATCCTTCTTCTCTTTCACCAGAGGTCTTGCTTGACTTATGCAAATTATTAGTCTGCTTTTTCCATTTTTCCAGACCATCCCGATTTCCGATTCGGAGATTACAAGTAAAGGAAGAGAGGGCTCAATATAATGAGCTGTCACTTCAATGCAAAAATGAAATCCTGCAGTAGAAAAAAAAGGAAGGACTCTTTCTGTCTTTCTTTCTTTCAACATGCAGTACATGGTGTCATCCCTAGAATGGAATTTATGGGGTAATTTCTCTCTTTGAGTCTCTGATTTACTATCTCCATGATACAGCATTTTGGCAGAGGCTCAAGTCCCCTGATTGTATCTGGTACGACACACATCAGCGCACGATATTTGTCAAAACATGTGGCCTTCACGCATTCTTTTCTCTTCTTCATATCAACCCCACCACCACCACCACCGCCGCCTCCTTCTTTCCCTCCATCCCCTCCTCTTCCTTGGATCCTCCGAGGATCAGAAGCCTTCCGAGACCAACACGAAAGTCTTGGTGACAGACAGAAACATTTTTATCAACGAGATCCCAAAACCTGATGTCTGAGAACGTAGATGAAAACAAAAACTAGAACAAATGTGTCTAATCCTGCTGTGGAACGTGATTGCATGTTTAAGAAACCAACATCTTTCAAGAAAAAAATGGAGGAAGACAAACGTAGAGATATCGGTGCATCTCCAGAGGTGCTGTCACGCTACGGCCCGGCTCGGCTCCTCCCCACAAACACAAAAGGATTAGACTAAGTCTCTTGAATTCTCACAGGATTAAAACATGCGCTGGTATTTCAGTTGTGCTGGCTACTTGGCAGACTATTTAAGCTACTGATTAGGTAATGTGAACATAGTGGGAGGCCTTGTTGGACATGAGGGATCTGTTTGTGAGTTTGGGGTCTGCAGAAAGCAAATAGGATACAACTCGAGTCAGACGGGAATGTATCCTATTTGAATCTGATCAGCAACCTGACTTTGAGACCAATGGCTTGTGATTTCCCTTGGGCTTTAGTCTTTTGACTTGGAATGGCTTGATATCTTCCTGAAGCCCAAATATACGTTATTAAGAACTGTGCAGCAAATACGGGAGTGTCCAAGTTAAACTTTTGTTTTGAATGTCAAAAAAAGCTGAAGAAAAATACATTTAAGAGACTTGAAATTGGATTCAGAGTTGATAAAATGCTGTTGAACCCCAAACCTAATCACAGGAATAACATACAATTAATCTTCCTTTAAAAAAATATTTGGACTGGATGGTCTTGACTTGGGACTTGACCTTGGACTTGACTTTGGGCTTGTTGGACTTGACATGAGAGTTGTTGAACTTGATTTGGGATTTGTTTGTCTTGCCTTGGGACTTGGTCTTGATCAGGACTTGTTGGACTTGACTTGGGACTTGCTGGGACTGCATGGTCTTGACTTAGGACTTCACCTTGGAATTGACTTCGGGTTTGTTGGACTTGACTTGGGACTTGTTGGTCTTGAATTGTGACTTGGTCTTGACTAGGGACCTGACCTAGGACTTGTTTGACTTAACTTGAGACTTGCTGGGACTGCATGGTCTTGACTTAGGATTTGACCTTGGACTTGACTTTGAGCTTGTTGGACTTGACTTGGGACTTGTTGGTCTTGAATTGGGACTTGGTCTTGACTAGGGACCTGACCTAGGACTTGTTTGACTTAACTTGGGACTTGCTGGGACTGCATGGTCTTGACTTAGGACTTAACCTCGGACTTGACTTTGGGCTTGTTGGACTTGACCTAAGACTTGTTGGACTTGACTTGGGACTTGTTGGTCTTGCTTTGTGACTTGGTCTTGACTAGGGACTTGACCTAGGACTTGTTGGATTCAACTTGGGACTTGATTAGGACTTCACAGTCAGAACAAATGTAAGAACACTGAGGTTGCTGAAATGTTCCTGCCTTTGGCTTGAAGAGACGCTACACCCCAGTAAGGTGTCATCTTGGGTGTTTCCCGCTCCCTGAGGCCTGTGGTGGCTGGGTGGGGGACCCACGGTGGGACACTTGCCACGGGACACTGGCTCTTTGCTTTACCCCTCTTACTGGCGTTAATCAGACCCACATGGAGACAATTTGGGGCCACATTTCCTTATTTATACACACATTCATACACTCAAGGTCACATCACATATCCCCAAAAGGAAACAGACCATACCGCTGTAATTGGGTAGTTTTGCAAACCTATACATTTATAACCTGTACATCCAAACACCCTGGAGAAATGCATGCGTGTGCCCTTTTGCTAAAAATCTGTCTATACAATAACAGGCAGTGAAACAGGATCCAGCTCTGCGAGGCCACATGTCCCCACTAGGAAGAGAGTTGATTTATTAAAGAAGTTGTGGAAAATATCCTTTTTTCTGCCTTGTTTGCTGGACAATGAGTCACTGTGCCACATGAAGTGTTTTTGCCGTTAGCTCGGAGAAACAGCGCTCTAAAAAAGCTCTCATGGCAGACAGTGATTTGATTTAATTAAATGAAAAAATCATTGCACAGTCGTCCAATTCTCAATGCCCATTCATAAAAATAATTCGGTGGATTGCTGCGCTCATTCATTTTATTCATGAAGATGAATGGTCCTGCCTGGAAATGGTTCCACTCCGGTGTGTGTGTGTGTTTTGCATCCATTAAGGGAGCTGCTCATGTGCTCGAACACATGACAAACATTCTTACAAAAGGTCAAACGTAAGCTCAGATAAGAATTTTCGTTCTGGTTTTTCCCTTTTAATCCTGCTTACACACACTTCAGTGTCAAATGTGAAAGTGATATATTTACATCATCATTTTGTTCTCACGTCGTACACAAGGTGGTAACTCGAGCACACTATCCATCCTCATTTTCTCCATCTGTGGAACAATAACAAGCTAACACCAGCATTCAACACTTCTCAATATCCCCATGGTTGTGGTTTTTCCAGCATTTGGCACGCCTCCCTCCCACCCTCTCAGATCCCACAGTCTCATTACAGAGGCAGGGGCCAGAGTCTCCCATTATCCCAGTCCCTTCTTATTACCCAGCCCATTATTCCCACTGCGAAGACAAAGTGAGACAGGAAATGAAATAAACGCAGAGCAGCGGTCGAAAATGAATGGCTTCTGATTGAGGGCCGCCGCTTTTTCGTTGTTTATGGCGCCCGTCCACTTACTTGTCTTTTCCATCACTCGGATGCTGTGTCAGCGCTGAGTGGACTCAGTCACGCAGTGTGTTCGGTGCAGTTAGGCTGCCTTTACGGATGCAATCTGCAGGAACTGACACTATTAATGCACTCTGGACAAATTGGTTGTCCTGGCCTGGATGGAGAAAAAATATTGGAAGGACAAGATTGTTGTAAATAATGATATTTGTTAAGTGTTAAGAGCAGAGCAACTGTTCTTTCTTTATTGATGCAAAATGCCAAGGTTTTTTTTTAAGTGGTCTGGACAATATCTTGATATCAGACTTGTCACGACTCCAGCATCCAGAACTAACTGCCAAGCAGATCAGACAGATTATCTTTGGTCTCTGGAGACAGAGCGGAGAACACAGCATGAACCTACATGAAACCTTTATTTCACAACATTTTACTGTCAGGTTTTACATGACATGATAAACAAACACATAAGGGGTTTTCACAGCAGAATATCTTAGAATAAAGAACAGCAGTAGAGTTTAGGCAGGGGAGCTTTGGGGAAACCTTACCTGCCACAGGTGGTGACACGTAGTACCATCAGAGTCCCACAGATGCCAAGGCATCTAATGCAGTGTCAAATATGAAAGTGATAATAGTGTCATTCCATGGTCGATCCTGGTAGTTGTTTTTCCATTGACAATTCTAATAAAAGGTTTATTCAAACACGAAGGGCACTGATACTTTATGCAATTCTACTTTGGACTGAAGGACAGAAGAAGCAAAGATGGCTGGAAGATGCAGATAATATCTGCGTTTCCATTCACAAAATGTTATCAGGGCGATCAACGTTAAAGTGTTGATGAAAAATCGTTTTAATGCCACTAATTTCTTTAACACATTAACACAATCGATCTGTCGGAGGTTGTAGCAGGCTCCATCTACTCTACTCCACAACTGCTCTGTTCAACAGTGTTGTTCATTTTGTGAGGGTGTCTTAACCACTTAGTGAAGATACTGGCATCATATGAAACTAAAAAAAAAACAGGAATCCATTGGTACCAACCATGTCATACTAGCTTGCTGCGAAGGAGGTGAGATAACGCTCCAAACTTGCGCTAAATTTTGGCGAGGTAAAACTGCCATGGCAATTTTCAAAGGGGTCCCTTGACCTCTGACCTCCAGATATATGAATGAAAATGGGTTCTATGGGTACCCACGAGTCTCCCCTTTACAGACATGTCCACTTTATGATAATCAATGCAGTTTGGGGCAAGTCATAGTCAAGTCAGCACACTGACACACTGACAGCTGTTGTTGCCTGTTGGGCTGCAGTTTACCATGTTATGATTTAAGCATATTTTTTTATGCTTAATGCAGTACCTGTGAGGGATTCTGGAAAATATTTGTCATTGTTTCGTGTTGTTAATTGATTTCCAATAATAAATATATACTGTATATACATTTGGGAAGCATATTTGCACACTCCCATGTCGATGAAAGTATCAAGTAAGTACTGGTTAATCTGTCATCTGAGAAAACTGTCAGATAATGTGTTCATCTGTACAAATGGACAGTGATGCCTGCTGTGACAGTATAAATACTGTAAAATAGCATTAGAATACATGTGATAGAAATGAAGAGTTTCCCTCCACATTACATCATATTAAAAGAGAAACACTGTCAACATTACAGTATAGGGTGTATGTATCAGAGTTAGTGTGCAGTGAAATGTAACATGAATGTTCTGAGCATAATTGGCTCTGATTTCAAATTTTGAATTAAAGAGAATTTAATCCAGAAGTAAATGGTTCATGATGCTTTTCTTGGATTGGCCAGCACAAGCTAAATAAGTGCTCCTGATTACCGGTAATGAGTTTGGGATACAGTCTCCAAAAATCTTTGCACAAAATGTATCACATCACAAGCTAAACGCGGTCGACGGCTCACCAGGGTGATTATACGAGAAAATTTGTTGGATCAACAACTGAACCTTGTAAACCGAGGCCCATTTTCTCCAACTCCCTCACTTCCTCTCAACCACATCGCTAATGAAAATATCCCCAACCATCACCACCCTCTCTGCTCGCTGGAAACCCAATGACAGCATTACGCCCGGCATTCCTGTCTAGTGAAGTGCTTGGCTCCCGTTTCCTGTTGGTAGAACATCGCTCCAAATGAGTCAGTGGGCACAGCTGCTCAAGTCTTGTTTAATCCTCAAGCAATGCGACTGACAAATGTTGTTCTTTGCTCCTGTAACCTGTAAAGATAAAAGGGGATTTTTTAGCAACTTGCAGTGATTGGCGTTAGGGCTGGTTCTTTTGGTGCCCTCAGCGAAATTAGGACTTGGAGATGAAGATACTGGTATCATATGAAACTAGAAAACCCAACTAGCATAAAAAATCTAAATCATAAACATAGAATAACCCACTATATTGTTACGCCCCACCGTTGGGCAGCCCTATTGGGGAGAACAACACTCCAACACTGACCCAAACCAACCACAAAAGACACCTTTAAAACTTTGAAAATCCATAGGATTTATTAACAAAGACATATAAAAAAATACTATATAAAGGGGTAAAATGTCATTATACAATATCTGCCATTGTTTTATGTTGTTAATTGATTTCCAATAATAAATATATACATACATTTGCATAAAGCAAGCATATTTCCCCACTCCCATGTTGATAAAAGTATTAAATGCTTGGCAAATCTCCCTTTAAGGTACATTTTGAGCAGATAAAAAAATGTGTGATTAATTTGCGATTAATTGCGAGTAATCATGGACAATCATGCGATTAATCCCGATTAAATATGTTAATCGATTGGCAGCCCTAGTTGTAATACAAAATTAAGATTTTTATTTTCATAAACAACTGTATTTGTTATGATATAAATAAATAATTGGTCCCTGATATTGTTGGCTTAAAGGTGTTTCGTCAGTATCACTACAGTTTACACGTTCATTAACAAATAAGTGCAGCCAGGCAGATGAAAAAGTGTGAGAAAGAGAGTAACAGGTGAAAAGGGTATAATTTATATTTATTTATTTGTTCATTTGTTACCTCAATGCACATAATGAGGAAGGGCGCCCACCGTCATTTTGAAACCATTTTTGTTTTTTTTAAAGGTCAACCCCAGAAGGTGGCGCCTATTTGGCCTATGCCTTAAAGCAGCAGTGGGTAGAATTGGAGCAAATATGATTTAAAACAGATCAATACATCCTGATTATAGTGCATGAGACAGGTAATCTAAAAAAAATCATGTGCCTCTGTGTCCTCTAGTGCTCCTAACGGCATCTGCAAGATTTCACAGACCGGAGGAAATCAACCAATCAGAGCCGAGCTGGAGCCTTGTCGTCTATGAGCAGCATTTGCGAACTCCGATCAAATGGTCAAACTAGGCAGCACTGATCAAATATGAATCAATATTCTGTTACTATAATGCCTATTTCTCTCCTCAAATGTTTCAGAAACATCTTGTAGTGTACTGTTTGGCTGTAAAATGAGAAAGTTTGTGACCCGGCAGCCATGTTGACATCAGTTGAGGAAATACCAAGCACCGACCACCAGCCAGAGCACACTTCCTCATTGATGCCCGCTACTTTCCTCCGTCACGGCTCCACCTCCCCATCCCACGGTGCAAACAATAACAGCCTGGTCTTCTTCCCTTCCCTTCACCTCTATTTACTTTCGCGTCAAATTAACTTTCAGGCTCCAGTGGTGGTCTTTCTCGTTCAACCAATTAGCAAGGAAGTGCGCTGCTTTTACCTTCCAGCGTATCCTCGACAATATATCCAGTTGCCAGGGAAATTTGATAGTCAAACAAACGGAGCGGGGGATTGTTGACTCAGGATATTGCTAATGTTTTACATTAGCCAACACAAGCCTCGGTCTGTCCTGGCTGAGGAACATGCAGCGGCCTATCAGCAGCAGTGATCCGCAGCCTGACAACTGTACAGGCTTTTAATAGTGCACAGCATCACCCAGAAGAGACGCGCACTTCCTGTCCCACACAGGCTCTCTTATGAAATGAAATATTGCGGCAGCCAGAGCATTTGTTATGGTATTAGGCATATGGTCTTATCATCAGACAGCACCCTGTTCTTCATGATAAAGTCCACCATAAGCCCCCCCGTCCTGTCTCCTCTGTCTTTCCCTCTCTGTAATGTTAGCATCACACTTCATTCATAAGAAGACATGCTCTGCAGTTATGTGGAAGGATACTGTAGCAAAGAAAACAACTTTCTTTGTTAGTACAGTAACTTTATTTCAGTATCTATTGATCCGGTTCACATTTTATAGTGTTCATTGAGAAAATCCAGCACTTCTTGCACATTGCCCAGATAGTACCTGCAATATAGGATAGTTCTAGTTCTAGTTGTGTGGTTAGGGCAACCATCATTGTACCACCTTTCTTTGCATTATGTAGGTTAAGGCCATGAGTTAGCGTAGTGAACACATAAGCTGCGTTCTAAATCGCATTCTTTTTCTTTTTACTTTTAGTACATATGGTGCCTTCAAATGGGGTCGTGTTTACCGTGTTCACGAGAAAAGTCCATATGAACGCCCCCCTCTTGTGGTATTCACGACCTCGTAAGTGGAAAGTTTCTGAAAGCTCAGAGTTTTGAAGTTGTGACGTGTTTGTCGACGTTGTCAGAAATGCCGGAGGACATGGAAGTTAATTTTTGGTGCATCATAAGTGAATATATTGTAATTTTAGTCGAATATTGTTTTTCTTTGTAATTTTATAATGTTGATATTCCCAATGACCTCATCTTTTTCCTCTGTCATTATGCCTTTGCAGTTACTGCATTATGTTACCCACTTGCTAGCCTGCTAAATTTGTTAGCCTCTGTGGCTTCTAGACGCCGACAGCAATGTCAATATTGCTCACGACTTTAACCACTTGAACGCCAAGCATATTGTGTACACGACTTCTCATGTCGTAAACACAAGCTCACAAGTTTCATTTAAAGACATCAATACTCCAGCTGCCCTTACAAAGCACGTACTGTTGCATGCAGTACGCATACATTTGGGACATACTATTCATCATAACATTGCGCCTTGAACTTTGACCCTCTTGTCCATATATCCGCTGCGCAGAGGAAAAGCATGCTGGCTTGCATACTGCAAAATGCGACCCGATGTAGTAGTAGGACATCCTGATATTTTTGGCATTGTGCATTTGACATACTGTACTATGTATTGGGACATACTAAATATTTTTCTGGCATACTAAATAGTATGGTATAGAGTACGAGTTCTGGTCATTTCAGTATGCATACTGGCATCATTCACATTATTAATGAAATAACCACACATACATTTGTCATACACACACGCACCACCCACCCACGCACGCACGCACGCACGCATGCACGCACGCACGCACGCACGCACGCACGCACGCACTCTCAATTTTATCATTGTTCAGAAGGTGCAGCAGATCATTAATACATCTAACCCACATTCATTTATTGGTTTTATTACATTTTAATCACTGAAACGGTTGTTTGTTTGCATGAACTTCCATCCATTATGACAATCTTCGGCTTCAGGCACTCTTCAACAATGCTCATTAAATATCTATAAAAAAAATATCACGCAAGTCAAAGTAAAACCTGAATAGACATAAAATAGTGCAAGTTGAAGTGAGAGTAGAGTGTGTAAAAAGTTGTAAAACAGTAAGTAAAAGTATATAAGGGTGAAGTGACGGTTTAAAGGTGAAGTGACAATAGAGATGTGCTCAGAGTTCAGCACTCTTATGGCCTGCAGGAAGAACAGTTTGTGGCTGGGTGGTTGTGGTCTGGTGTAGACATTGATATTGTTTCCAGAGAGAAATGTTGTTTATACTGTATGGTTTAATTGATTATGAAATAGCTTTAGTTTATCTGGAGGTGGAGCTTCCTGTTTAAAAGCCAGTAGTACAGTAGAAGCTCCTCAGCTCAGTTCATCATTGGAGTTAAGTGGAAAGTTCAGGTGTGCTAGCTGCCCAATAGCAGTGATGTAATTTAATTAAATACATTTACTCAAGTACTGCACTTAAGTACAATTTTGAGGTACTTGTACTTTACTTGAGTAATTAATTGCAATTAACTATACAATATTTTAATCGATTGACAGCCCTACAAAATATAAATCTGTAAAGTAACTAAAGCTTTCAGATAAATGTAAATTAATCACACATTTTTGTATCTGTTCAAAATGTACCTTAAAGGGAGATTTGTCAAGTATTTAATACTCTTATTAACATGTGGGCAAATATGCTGCTTTATGCAAATGTATTTATATATTTATTATTGGAAATCAATTAACAACACAAAACAATGACAAATATTGTCCGGAAACGCTCACAGGTACTGCATTTAGCATAAAAATTATGCTCAAATCATAACATGGCAAACGCGACAAATCTTGAGGTCAGAGGTCAAGGGTCCCCTTTGAAAATGGCCATGTATTTTCAGTTAGAGAAGAGTCTGCACTGGGACACATCTAATAACACAGGACGTTTTGGGATCAGGGAACTGTCTTGTTGGCCACAAGCTCTGGATTTTTTTGCTTTAGCAAATCACAAAGACGCTATCAGAGCATTGTGTTTGCTTTGGCTCGAACGCAGGCAGCAAACACACGACGTGAAAGGCGGGGTGGCACATCACACACAGATGGCGAGCCGTGTCTTTCAGTGGCACAATCGCTTCGGTAGATCTCCGCACCGCTGTTGTCCTTCGCACCTGGCAGGACAGCCAATTAAAGCCTGCACAGATGTCAGCCAGCTCTGTGTTTCTGGTCGGGTGAACATCTATCAATATAACAGAAGCTGTTGGTGTTTTTTTGGGGCAAATTTGCCCCCTTTAAGTGTTTGCGAGAGAAAATAGGATGTGCTTTAACGATGCCCTTTTTGGTGAATAAACCTCATTTACAAGATCGGGAAATAGGCAATGGAAACTCAAACATAAAACAGAAGCTTTTTAGTAGCTGCTCCCTCACACACACATGCACGCACACACACTCACACACACACACACACATGCGTAAGCGCTCACTTCACCGCAAACAGTAAACACACATTGGATCAAATGAATGCAGCAGCAAAGACACACATACACGAAAATCACATGAAATGAACTCTTCACCACAAACACACACACACACACACACACACACACTAACCAATACCATTAAAAACAGTGAAGCAGAGACAATGGTGCAAGTCTCCGGCCGGGTCGAGTGAGTGACACACAGGGCTATAATTCCCTGCATTTCGGAGAGGCTTTCCAAGCCATACTGACGTCTCTGAGACTGGAGCGAGACGGGTAATGGTCAGTGTTTACCACCACAAACTTCCCCATCACTATAGGACTGACTATAAGTAGCACAGAGTAACTGAGCAGACGAGGCAGCTTCAATTCCCCCCAATTCCACTGGGACAAATGGGGAGAACTGGGAGTGAGAGAACAAGACAGAGAAAGGGAGAGAGGGGCCACCGTGTTAGAACAACTGCACTTATGCTGAGCTGATTTTTACCCCCCCACCCCACCCTCCTCCTCCTTTTTTTTTTCTTCCCACCCTCCCTCCCCCCTCCAGCGGACACTGGTGCCAAACTGCCGGGTCGCGGTGGCGAGGGCGCATGTGGTGTATGTCTGCGTGCCTGCGTGTGTGTGTGTGTAGCTGTGTGTTGGGAATGAAGACGCAGAGCCAGGGCATACCTAGGGGCCATTAGTTCAGTCCTCGTCGGCGTCAGCAGAACACAGCATTAATTGGACACAGTAGCAGCGAGATCACAGCAGCCCCAACCAATTTGTGAACTGAGTAAATTGCTTGTCTTGTCATTCCTGGGCTCGCTTTTGCTGGGGAAGCTGTGTTTATAAGGGTAAAGGGAAGGGATAATGTCTAGCATATGAGCTGGAATAGGCGCAGACGCACAATTACAAACACTTCCGCAAGTACAGTATACTATTACAGAGTTATTAAAGTTGGAGCTCAAGACACATTTGTTCTTATGATGTAATTTGCATCAGTTTATGCATCAAAGGAAAAACTTAATTCCTGTTGACAAAGAGATCCAAGACCCATGGCAATAGAGCAAGACAATACCCAGTTCATAGGCGTATTAAGAGAAATTTATACTGTGGTTCAACATGGCATCCCATTCATTTATTGTTGTATTCTGTCATTTATTGCCAAAAAATGTTTTTCAGGCTTCCACAGGCTTCCGAATTTTTGGGCCCATCGAGCATTAGAGTCTATCTCGAGCCGAGCTGGCTGAGTTCTTGCCATAGACTGTATAAAAGAACTGGACGTAGTCACCGTGACGTCACCAACTAGTTTGTGGACTTCCATTTTGAAGCCTTGAGTTCAGCATTTTGGCCATTGCCATCTTGGTTTTCAGCAACCAGAAGTGACATGAGAGAGTGGAGCTAAGTACAACTGAACGCTGAGTAAGACATTTTAAGGCGACCAAAATGTTACAATTAACTTTCATGAACAATGTTTACTGAGGTAATAAATTAAGTGAGAAGTAGTCATTTTCTAATAGACTTCTATACAATCAGACTTCCTTTTGCAACAAGAGGAGTCGCCCCCTGCTGGCTATTAGAAAGAATGCAAGTTTAAGGCACTTCAGCATTGGCTTCACTTTTCAGAACCGGAGGTTGCCGTCTGGTTCTTGCATGAATGACATAGAAAGAAGTTGATGATACAGCTCTTTGAGACTTTATCCTTTCTAACTATGCAAACAACTGCAAGTCATTTTAGAGTGTTGGTGACGATAAGAAAAATTGTATTATTGTTTTACAGCTATTTCTTTGGTAATGTTTGTGCATCTTTTGTAGGGTGTCATGTAGCCTGCAAATTGGACCACTACGACAAAATTCCAACACAACCCAGATTGAGTACAATTTAAACCTGAACCACTCCCAGCTTAGATCTCAGCTATGAGGAACTAGTAAAAAGACCCATTACCGGAAAAACACACCAAGCAGCAGCACAGTGCAGCTGGCCACAATAATTACAATTTAATGCGGCCGGGAGGCGTGTTCATGTGTTTCAGGCGGGACGAATTTCTTTGTAACATAGGTGAACATGTCACAGGAGTCACAGGATCTGTTTAGTGATTGGCTAATTACTGATTGGCACTTTGTCGCTAAAAGTTATCCCTGCATGGCCGCCACAGCTTTCTATAAGTATTGCATGGCAGCTCGCCGTAGGCAGCACTT
The DNA here is from genome assembly GCF_015220745.1 of Sebastes umbrosus. Taxonomy (NCBI): domain Eukaryota; kingdom Metazoa; phylum Chordata; class Actinopteri; order Perciformes; family Sebastidae; genus Sebastes; species Sebastes umbrosus. The sequence continues at coordinate 17,316,261 of NC_051289.1, forward strand.
TGCCGCTGCTCTGGTGTGATTTCGGTGCAACGTGTAAGAGGACGCACAGGCACATGAGAACGCTGGTGATGCGATACACAGTCCTGCTAACGGTTTCACTCTATTCCACTGATACTGAGACAACTGGTGGCAGTAGTGTGTGAGGAAATGTAATAATGCACCAACCAAAGGCAGATAAGAAGAAGACTGCAAGCTAGCAAATATAAATGTAAACAATGCAAGTTTCCAAATATTAAAAAAATTGGTTTTGCAAATGCTGCATAAGGAAGGAAATGCATTAAACACGTTTGTCAAGTATCAATTATGCATTCTGGTAAAAAAAAATACTGAATATAAACGTAATTGTTTGTTTACAAAAAAAAACTCTCATGCCAAATAGTTCACAGGGGGGGGATTTAATTTCCATGAGGGAAATGAGATATTTCATATGTTCATGTACAAAAACCAGCAAACGTGCTTTGAATGCACATGTGGGTTTTCTCATGCGACTTATTCTTTGCACAGTGCGTCACAAACACTATATTTTGTTCCCATGGACTCATTTTTCTTAAATCTCTGAAGTAGCCGCAACACTGTTTGATGAAATGTGATGTTTCCTGAGTCCCAAAAACCCACAGAGCGCTGAAACGGTACCCATGTGAGCTCTGTACACATTTATATAAACTATGTATACTTTCAAAATGCCTGGCTGCAGCGCTGCAATGACCCCGCTTCTCGCTCTAAACAATGGCTGAAACAGAAGAGTGTTATCCACATTAAACTGAGTTTTCCATCATAAAAAGGCGAGTCTTTGTTTTCCATGGTTCCTGCGGTGAGCGCGGAGGCCTGGTCCTGTGAAGATGGATGAGTCAGTGCATTGATAGCAACTGGCATAGAAACACTGCAAGCTCTCTGGAGCTCTTCTATCCATCCGCCTGTCCATCCGTGCTTCCTCCCCGTCCGACCCACACACGCTCATCAGGCATGCGGATGAGCACAAGAGCCTCCCACAAATCCTAATTTCCCTACACAGAGGAACTCTCTCCTCCCTCTGTCTTTCCTCCTCGGCTGCGGTAATCGCTGGTGTGTGTGTTCCTGATTCTCTGTCTCTGTGGCCGGGAAGGCTTCTTGGAGCTCTGCCTGGACATTTGTGATTCATCAGTGTGTTTGCTCTTTGTTCTTAACGGCGCTGGTGGAGAGGGTCCAGTAAAAAGCTGATGACGCACTGCTGTGCTTTGGGCGTTCAACCCAAAACACAGCTACTAACCTCCCCAATCCACAACCCTCACCGCCGCCCCCCCAAAACTTAACTGGACCTCTGCTTCCTCGTGGCCTCCTCACACGCCACACCCTCTAACCCGCACAAACAAACAAACACTCAATCCCACATATCCGCTAACAAAAACCCTCAATGGGACCGAGCAAAAGGGAAGCACTATTTAATTTCACATTTCACAAGAACAAATCACAGTCCTGTTTCCCCTCAACTGGATTAGTCAATCTCCTCATCCCCTCGTGGCGCCGCCTCCCCTCTCCTCCTCCGTCATCACCACCTCTGGTTTTTGTGTAATTTTCCTTCATTACCTCTTCAGTTAGTAAATAAAGCCCAGAGTAGTTGGAGTCCATATGGAGCACCTTGGGATCTGTATATCCGCATGTGTGTTCCTGGGCGCCACAGTGAGTGTGTTATACAGTGGAGGGTCGTTTGGTCAGCATCAACACAGCACAGCGTGCATGTGTGGCATATTCCGCCATGCATGTCTGGTTGCAGCCGAGCGCAGGGCAGCTGACAGAAGTGTAGCAGAGAGGCTCACCGCCCATCAGTCATCATGAATCTACAGTCCAGCTCCAAGTGAGAGAGGGAGACGGGAGGAAGGTGTGGTATCAAGCTGACTCATGTTCATGTTGTTCACAAAATTAATAACTCAACTGTAACATCATGCTGTGTTGAAGAAGACTTGAAACTAGCAATTGAGACCATGAACTCATGTTTGCAATGTTTACTGAGGTAATAAATCAAGTGAGAAGTAGGGTCATTTTCTCATAGACTTCTATACAATCAGACTTCTTTTTGCAACCAGAGGAGTCGCCCCCTGCTGGCTGTTTGAAAGAATGCAAGTTTAAGGCACTTCTGAATTGGCTTCACTTTTCAGAACAGGAGGTTGCCCACTGGTCCAGCCACAACTGTGATTTAAAGCATAAAATTTAATAAAACCATCTATTCAGTAGGGCCTCCGGCAGACTAACTAAATACATTTTACATTGTTTTTGCAGTTAGTATACAAGCAATTAACAGGATATGATATGATATATGTGGACATCAAACTGTGACTTGCCACTGCTCTTTAAACTACACCAAAAGAAAGAAAACTACACAAAAATAAAGAAAAATGTTTGTGAAGATGTAATATTTTTTTTGTTGTTTTCCAAGATTTTCTGTAGCTGTCTCACCACCACCACCCGCAATTTGTTTTAATTTGTTGCAGCTGTGAGCACTTCTATTTCCTTTGTGCAATTCATTGTGGGACAATAGTATACAACAACAGTACACTCAAAAAACATGTTCTATGGTGTGCATACCAACTTTTTGAGTTTAATTTATATTGTAAATTTTCCAGTATGAACATATACGTATACTCACAACCTGTTAGAATTAGCATGTCTGGAATCGGGACACAGACAGTGTTAATTGGTAGTCATTTAGGGGAGAAAAAGCCCCAGGAGTAGGAGTCCTTTTCATTTTCTGCATACAACGTCTGCTTGGATTGGCATGAATCTGAATCATCAGTACAAATGATGAGCAACCGTGTAGGAAAACATCTGGTTCTTTGATTTAAAACTTAAGGTAAAAACATTTGTTCATAAAATAGTAAATATTGCTGATGATAAGAATATAAGAGTCTCAATAAATGTATGAAAATAACTTTGAACTGGATATACTGTACCGAATATACAGTACACATACAGTACATATGTTTTCTGAAGTTGGTTGTAGCATTACTGGTAGTAATTCTACATAAATGAAGGATTTTAGTGAGACTGTCTGGTACTATAGAAAAAAAGAGATGTTGAATTGAAGAATGGCTCAGAAGGCAGAAGTTGTGTTTTTACTAACCAAAAATCCCAATGAAACAGAGGAGAAGATCAAAAATCCCAGGGAAATGAACACAGAGAGGGAGAGCAACTTCATTCTCTGCTCAGGTAGATATGACTCCTTAATATCTTTACATAGCAAATACTTGTTTGTTCTGAATCCCTTATATACTGTAGAACCTTAGACACGATGTGCTCTAACTGTCTTTTGTATTTAATATGTAGTACATATGTACATATGTTTTCTGCCAATGTTCCAATATTGTCTTTTTGATTAGTGCTTCACCTTCCCCTTTATCAAACGGCATGTCCATTATATGCTTTATATTTCAACACAGTCTCATGGCAGTTCGTGAAATAGTCACAAAATGTAATCTATGTGATTAGTGTACATAGACCTGAGTTTCCCTTTTTTTTCATGACGCTCAACAACATATTTTTTGTGTGTTTTTCTATGAATGTCCAGCAACGTGTGACGCATGTGTCAATTTCGGCTCCAGTCTTTTCAAAATAAAACTTATTTAGTTAGGTTTAGGAATAGATTGACTTGGTTAGGCTTAGGCAACAAACTGCTTAGTTAGGCTTAGGAAAAGATCGTGGTTTGGGTTAAAATAACACCGGAAGTGGCGTAATTTAAGTACGGAAGTTACATGACAAATAATTCAAAGTTGTCTTGTGGTTTCACACGGGACACAAACATCAGGCCTCTAGGTGAAAATCCGGCTTTATATACCCTTCCTGGCTCCAGCCTAATTGGACTAAACCACTGCATGGAGATTAGGTAAACTAGAGAGGGAATTCCCACTGAAACGTGATCCTATAATAGGACCATACTGTAGCAAACATTTGAATACCAACAATATTTCAAGGTGAGCACCTAATAGGCTCGTTCGAGATGAACTGCTCCTCGCCTGGAAAGTAGACGAGATCAGGCGGCGGCAGCAGCAGCAGGGGGCGGAGACTAAAAGCTGTGGTCAAGTCGGACAGTTTCCAGCTGTTTCGAGCAGCCTTCACTGAATTTACAGGAAGTCACAGAAAAAGTTACATCCTGTTAGATTCGATCTGTAGGCCACTTGTAGTTTTCAGACCATGTTGGGATTTATTTATATTTTCATCATAGGTCCTCTTTAAACTTGTAGAATAAAATACAAAGAATTTCCATTTGTGGCGGCTTTTCTGTCCCAGGAAATTAGGTTTTGAATTGACAAAACACTTCCTATTCCATAATGTCTTTCTCCGAAACAAAGTATTTACTTGGCTGAGGCTCTTTAGGGGCCTCTTTCTCTCTCTGCCACCCCCATGTAGGTCTCTCTGTTTGGAGAAGGAAACTTGCGGATCATGTAACTCACTTCAAACCGATTTGGGTCAAGGTATGTGACAAGGAAATTGATTTTTCCTTGTTGTTTTTCTTTCAGAATGGGTCCTACACAGAACATTACATGGGCTGTGTGGCATAACGGATGAAATTTTATGATTTTCCCTTAAAAAAGAATTAAGATTCCTCCAATAACACAGGACAGCTACAGTACGCTTCAGGAGCTTTGAGTCTCATATTCGGAACGGCACTAATGGCCGAGCAGTATTTGCTGTCTAAGTGGGTTTGACATGATCCACTTGCATTTATTGTGGGAAAACATTTCTCTTTGGAAATGTTACCAGACAAAATAAAGAAGACATGTAATATGACTTGTCAGGAATTTATGAATGGAAAACATTGGCTTTTTGTCAGATATGCACATTTTTTGAATTTACAGAACCAGAAGAACTTCATTATAATGGATTAGACCATTGCACTTTATGAGGAATATGATTTGTGCTAGCATTTATATCAGTAACATTTCATTATTATAATAATAAAACATTTAATGTAATTTCAATTTATTTCAATTAGTTTTGACATGGAGAGCATTGGTCACCGACGGAACACAAACATCATAACCACAGAGATAACTGACCCCTGACAAAGTGTTTAATGTAGTACCTGACATGACGTTCACTAGTTTGTCACTAATAACTGCACCCAATAGAGTGCTACAGCAATGTGTCCTAAAACTCAGAAATGAGTTAGCATTTTAGCACTAAAATGCTTCGTGTGGAAGTCAATGGGTTTTTTGAATGGGTTTTTAAGTTAGATGCCTGAAATAAGGTCTGTGGTTAACACAAGCTGAAGAGATTTTAACATTTTGTTCTATGATATAAAATACGTCATCCCTGGAGACTCTATTCATCTATGTAGTTTAATTCATAGTCATTCCGACCTCCGCCAATCACACCATGTAATTATCTTTCCACAGGTGACGTGGCCAATCCAACCACCCAGCATTTTGGAATAAACAACATTAGATTGTCTCCGGAGAGTACACCCGATTGTTAAAAGCAGACCATACAATGAAGGTTTTAAACATACCAATTGCTTGTCTCATCATTAATTACATGCAATTAGGGGTGCCGCTATAGCTCACCTGGTAGAGCGGGCATCCCACGTACCAAGGCTGAGTCCTTAACGCAGCGGCCCAGGGTTTGAATCTGACTTGTGGCTCTTTGCTGCATGTATACCCCTCTCTCTCTCCCCCTTCCATTACTATCTCTCTCTCCCACTATAAATAAATAAAGGCATTGAAAAGACACAAAATATAATCTTTAAAAATCATGTGCAATTATTTTCCTGTGCATTTATATCACCATGCTTTACTGTGCATGACATAGTATGTTGTGCAAATGCTTCGCCAATAAGGAAGCTCTAAAGAAATGTAACAGAGACTGAGAGTACCTCCGTTACACTCCGTTTAATTCCCAGGGTGTTAAATACCGCGGTGACAGTAAACGATCTGAGAAAGTGCGCCGGGAGTGTGGTGACGTAGTTTAAAGAACGAAAAGACACACACTGGGCGGGCGGGAGGGGACGTGGATGGATCCAACAAACAGAGGCTTTCATCCAGGAGACCGCTGTTCGTGTTCCGTGTTCACAACGTTCAGTGTCATTTTCACTGTAGAATCATAGTAGTTTTAAGCCCAACCATGTAGTTCTTTCCTAAACAGAGGAAACGTATTGTTGTCTGGGACTACGGAAATTATGTTTCAACTTTAATTTTGAAACCAACCCATCTCTATCACATCATGTTGCTCGCCAAAGCCACAGGCTATTATAATTGAAATGTGGAGCTCAGAGGACATTTTGGCCAGAATGGAGATACCGGGTTAAAGACTGACAGGAACGGACGGTCCTGAGGGAGTTCTAAGCGGAGCGAAAGATGGAAAGTGATTCATAATGTTTTGCCTACACGCATGTTGATGCGCAGAAGAGTGTAGAATAATTCATCAAAACGACAGGTTTGATGTGCATAAGCACGGGTGGCTCTGGTTCAACAGTCTGATGCTGGTTGCACAAAAGTTGTAACCAGCAGATCTGCTGTGCCAGTGCGGAATTGTGGCTTGACAGAGAGAGAGATTGCAGCGGGGTGCGCTGTGTTAGCTTTCTATATACTTCTCTCGTGCGCACAAATTAATGAATGAGTGACACAGAACATGATAGTAAACCTCAATTTAAGTATAATATTGTTATCATTTTTTCAATTGTGGTGAAAACCGATACAATTTTTAGTGACTGTTGAAAACCGGGACATTTGAATGTTTTACAGATTTGTCGGGACTCGGGACATCCAGCTTGAAACCGGGACAGTCCCGGACAAACTGGGATGTCTGGTCACCGTAAATTTAATCAATTCCTTTTGTGCATGTGTTTTTGTTTTTAAAAAAGACAATAAAAAAGACACAACAGTCCAATCTCTTTGTACATTATGTATCGCTCTTACTACAATCCCATACACGTCGCTTAAGCCCTGCCGTGCCAAGCTAGCCTTGCTAATCTATGACTGGACAATCACTGTTCAGTGGAAGGATTTAGAGAACGGTCAATTGTCAGTGAACAAAGGTCCAACAACATAATTTGAGGTCTATTGTAATCACTGTGTACCTTTCCGTGTGAACTCTTCTCGTTCCAAAAAGTTAAAGTTCAAACAACCACAGTTCATGTCCATTACACGCCATCCAGCTCCGTGAGAAGCCTTGGGCAGCGCCGCGCTCATCCCCATCCCTGGCAACGACACACCTTTGTCTGGTAATTGAATGCGAGACAATAGGCAGGGTTATTATCTCAATTTTACTCTCCCTCCGCCAGACATACACACACACACTCCCTTCTCACTGCAAACCTCACAGAAGTCCCTTAGTCATAATTGTCCTCTGCCAACAGAGCGGGGATTTTTTCCATCTCTGTCTCACAAAGGCGTCCCGTCACTCAGGTTTGCCACTTATCAAATCAAACATGGCACATAAAATGGGCGTCTTTGTCAGCGGGGCTATGTGTGTGGGAGAGGAGGGGAGGGTAATAGAGGGTTATTCATGTCGCTGTAGGGTGAGGAGGGTCTTTCTACCACTACAGTAGACTAACAAACCGTAATCACAACAACAAGGGTGATTTACCATACTTATGTGTGTGGTTTCTTGACATAGAGCTGTCGAGACTGTCACTGATGGTATCCGCTTTTGACTGACTGGCTAATGCACCGCAAAAATCTTAACCATCCATATTGACTTTTAGTGTGGAGGGAAAAAAGCAAGTGAATTACCAAAAAAGACAAAGAAGGGGAAAGTGAGGCTCCCACTGATGACCTTTCTGAACCGCGCAATGTGGAAAAGCTCAGGGGGAGGAAAAAACTCCAACGTACTGTAAATCTAGTTTAAGGGGCCCCTCTCTCTCTCTTACATGCAGGCCCCTGTCCTGGCAGCGTTGGAAAATGTCAGGCCGTGGACTGGCAGGGGATGAAGGGCTGTGGGCGGAGGAGGGGTCGGGGGAGGGGGGGGGGGAGGCAGTTGAGGCAGGGGCGGAAGAACGACGTTTCTGAGGTTTTCAGGCACCATATTTGTCCAACATTTCTACCCATTTCGAACAAGTTCAGTCACAGTTCATGAAACAGAGCACCTCCATTTACCGGCCTCCTTTGACAAGCCCGTGCTTTATGCTCAAGCTCTTACGCACACCCATACAGGCAAGCGGAGAGAGAGAGAGTGTGTATGTGTATACATAAGATGAATTCACAAAATAAATCTTCCTTAGATTGTTTTAGCCCTGTTGAGATGGGAAAATCAGATCCCACATTTCTGTCAGAGGTTGGTTGACTAAAAGAGACTTACATTCATCAGGTAAGTTCAAATGAATGCTGATGTTGCTCCGTGTCAGCTACCGCCAAGTGGCCAAAATGTCAATTAATGCAGCTCTAACATGTCTTCTTCTCTTTATCCCCTTCTTTGTTATTAGTACAGATTTAGTGACAAATAAAAAAAAATTAACCCGATCTCATGGAAGGTGTATAAATAGTTTGACATTTTAAGGACATTCCAAGTGTCATTTAATGACACGTTGTTACCATGAAACGGTCACGGCTATGTTTTGGCAACAAAACTACAGTAATGTCCGCAGTTACGTTTATGCAGGGTACACACTACACGAGAATCAAGCCAATATTGGGCCCGATTCCCAATTCATCAGCAAAGGTGGTTCTAAAGGTCATCCTTCCAGATATTCCTGTGGTGTGAGGTATGTTAAGAGTGTTTCTTACATCCCCGAAGTCCAGGCCGCACCAATTACAAATAATAAATATTAAACATGTTTAGTATTTACGATCGGATATCCTGTTGTGTGTGGGGAACGTGACAGCCGATGACGCAGTCACGTGGGAAAGAACGAAAGCCAATTGAGAAACAAGCTGACTGAAGCGGAAGGACAACCACCGCCGCCATGGCGGCCGCAGCTAATGCATGAGCAAATGCAAAATGTGAAGCATATAGTGGTAGTAACACGGACCTCAGAAATGGAGGACCAACTTGTTGATTTGTGGCAACAACACAAATGTTTATTTAACGTGTCTCCTGACTTCATCCATCCATCCTCCGTGAATTTTCAGTACAAAGTAAAAACTAACTCACTACTTCTTCCTGCCTGTCGTCCGCCATGTTTGTGTACACTAAAGTCACGTTTGATTGCGAGAGATTTTGCGAGATTTCTGTTTTTTTTTTAGTCGGGACCCTTGTTGTTCATGAATGAATCTGTTAGTGTGTGGTGTGGTGTGGTGTTTTGGCCAAATCGTTGCTCACTGCACACTATAGGAACAAAACTGTTATATTTAACACAACATGTTGTTATATGTGGGATGTCACATTTTCAAAAAATTGTTTTTAGTGTGGTCCAGCCATTAGGCAACAAAATCACTTAGTTAGGTTTAGGACAAAAAATCATGGTTGGGCTGAAAATAAATATGTAAAATACATACGTAAACAACATAGCACAAGTACAGAAAACACGTCATTAACGTGACTTCAAAATAACTCAGCAACACTTTGGAACACGAACACCGGTCTGTTTGATGAAAGTCCTGTGAGTTTGACCCTCTTTCCCACCCGCCTGCCATGAACAGTCTCTCTCACTCTTAATTCCACTAGCTCTGAGCGTAGCAGTACAGACTACATGGCGTACACATGACATTGGCGCTGTTATTGTACGTGAAAATGACTTACAAATTATGTGTCATTCATACGCCATTTGGTGAGACCGGGCTGCTGGTTTTACCTCAGAATACAGAATATGTATTGTGCATGTGCAGTAATAAAGCTGCAGTCTTGCAGATACCCACGTTTCTCATCTTGATTGATAAATTCTGCTGATTTATGCCTTTAATTAAAGCTTGGCCATCGGCACAGAGGTTAGTCCAGTGTGTGTCAATGTGGCGCTGCAGCCCACGATCCATCAGGAGGGTTCGGTCGCTCCAGGAGGGGGCAGACATCATGAGAGAGACAGAAGGACCAGAGGTAGGTAAGGAGACAGAGAGAGGTAGACACAGACATAGTAGCAGAGAGGAGAACGAGAGGGGGGGCATTGCCTGGGTTTATGACCAGGGCGGGCAAAGGGGAGCAGAGGTGGGCGGGGGGAGAGACATGGATCAGAGGCACTGACGCCTTCAGACAACAATGGACTGTTTCCCCTGTAATCCTGTGATTCATCGGGCTCAATGGAAGACACTTGATAGCAGATGATAATGAAACTTCAACCCCAGACAGCCTGGCTGCCAGGGGCTTTTCCTCACCAGGCCAACAGCTACTTAATGCACGCCGTCTGACCGGACTCTTCGCCTCTCGTTCGCAATCACTAACGCGGGGCGGTTCTGCCCGGTGATGAGCTCACTCAGTCCCTAGGGGAGTCATTTTTATATCTACTGGTATCACCTCATTTCAGACGTGAAGGTGTGTTTGACTCAACGTGTGTCATGTTTACTACCTGCTTCAGGCTCTGGGGACTCTTTCGGTCGGGTTTGGGTCAATTTAAGGCTGTTGTAAAAGAAATGTCAAGCCTAAATACAGAGATGTAACTCAGCAAATAAAACTTTCAGACCATGGTGCAGAGCAGCAAACCACTGTGACCCTGTGAGATTGCATCTGTCTGAAGAAGAGAACTGGAGTTATTGCAACATTACTAAAGCACGCAAACAGATATAATGTCGTGCAGGTTTTGGGTTTCATATTTGGCAGTGCCAGTTGGGTAGATTCTAAGGCTGTCACTTTTTATTTGAAATTCAAACTAACCTTCAAACGTGAGAAAAAATTATTACTGTTAGCGCATGTACTCACACTGGGGGTGTTCATAAAATTCACTCTTCATCTGACTTCTGTAAACTAGGCTATTGTAGTTTTCTTTGCTAGTGCAAAATTACAGTAGGGCTGAGTATTGTCTAAAAAAAATACAATACCAGTACCCTTAAAGTGATACTGATACCAATAGAGTATTTCAAATATTTTCGTATTTTCACCTTGGCCAGAGGCGTTGTTTTTGGGTTGTCCATCTGTCCGTTGGTGAACATGATATCTCAGGATGCCTTGAGGAAATTTCTTCAAATATGGTACAAACGTCCACTTGGACTTGAGGATGAACTGTTTAGATGTTGGTGGTCAAAGGACAAGGTCACTGTGACCTCAAAAACAAATTTTTGGCCATAACTCAAGAATTCATATGCCAATTATGACAATTTCACACAAATGTCTAATAGAATAAAAGAATTCCTCATAAGTTCATATTTCATTTTTTAAACAAATGACAGCCCTAGGTTGCGAAAGTCATGGTTCCAGGATTGAGTTTCATTCTGGGATGAAGTAATGAAGGTGTTTTGCAGACATTTACATTTTCATAGTGTTGTAAACTTCAAATTTACCACCGGCTGTAACACTTTGCGAAAACCTGTGGGCGCCAACACATATATGACATACTGATTTATGCCATATTTCCTCATGGCAGCTTTCATGCTTGGCCTCGTGTAAACCCATAAAGTTGCTTTTAACACAAAATAAATGTCAGCCAAATTATGGAAACAACGACAGCCGCAGGTAGTTAACACAATAAGAAGGCTTGCTGCTGTTTAGTCATCAGTTCTTTAACATCAGCGGGGGGGAAAAGAAGGGAGCGCAGCGAGGGGTCGGCTCCCCCCCGGCGTTGTGTGTGGCGGCATTAATGCCGAGGGAGGCGTCCAAGTTTCGCTACATTCTGCACAAGGGAGATGTGAGGGTTTTGCCAAAGCCTTTTCACATTGAGAGAGCGTTCCAGTCCAATGAAAGTAATATGTTGTAGGCGGTGAAGGGAGGGAGGGGGGAAATATAAATCCACTGTTGTTTTACCTCCTTCAGGGAAAATCCATTGTTTTCCTCTGGTGCCTGGCTGGATGGTGAAACTGACACACACACACACGCAAGCAGAAACACCCACATACAAAGTCATGCTAAATATATATAGATGCAGACACAAGTTCATACAAGTCTGTTCTGAAATGCTTAAACACATACTGCACATGCTCCGCAGCACACACAAATACACACACACACAGAGCTAAAGTGCAGAGTGTGGTGCGGTGATGAGAGGTTTGGCTGAAGTTTCACAGAGACTCTGGTTAAATCTGGTTTATCCCCGAAGCACAAACCCTCCTCTAAATGTCTCAGCAGCCTTGTCATCAGACTCTCTGAACGCTACGCTGTAATAAGTCCTACGGGCGTCCCTCCCTTCCATCCGATGTGCCGCCACCACTACCACCGCTCCCAGTTCAATACACACTGATGGTGGTACTGGTGAAAAGCTGGGGTGTGAGTGCGTGTGTGAGCATGTGTGTGTCGAAACCTCCACATCATCAGACTTCCACACCCTATTCCCTGACTCTCTGATGATGCCTCTCTCAGCTCCTAACCAGCAATTATGTTCAGTTCTTCACTCTTTTATTATGAATGGAAAGGAAGTCGGCTGAATGAACAATGACCCTATACAGTAGTTCATACAATTCTATTCATGAAATAGCACATACATCAACAGGAGACTTAAGAGTAATATGTTTTAGACTGTAAGAGAATTTGAGAGTTTCCATTTTCCAAAGATACTGGACTAAAAAGTGACTTTTGGACTGTCCCCCTTCATCTTTAGTGTGCTTCATAAATCCAACTCATTATTACCATTCTCTTTGTTCATTTTACATATTGTACACTCAGTTAACATTTTTACTCATTTGATGCCCAAATATGTAGGTGTGGTGTCAGAAGTGGAGGGACATGATGAAGTCTGGGGTTCTTCAACCAGAAAAAAAGCTGTTATATTATAGTGGCAGTAGGCAGAATATTTTTGGCATCATTGGGCAAAAATTTCATAATAACCTTTCAGCATATTGTAATTCAAGTGTTCTGAGAAAAATACAAGACTTCTGCACCTCCTCATGGCTCTGTTTTCAGGCTTTAAAAAATCTAGCCTGTGACGGGAGACTTTGGCCAATCACAAGTCATTTTAGAGATAGAGCATTCCTATTGGCTGTTCATTCAACGGAGGCAGCTGTCAATCACTTGCAAACTCCGATCAAACTAGGCGGCGCTGATCAAATATGAATCAATATTCTGTTACTGTAATGACGATTTCTCGCCTCAAATGTTTTCAGAAACATCTTGTAGTGTACTGTTTAGCTGTAAAATGAACACTAAACAGTACACTACAAGATGTTTCTGAAAACATTTTACACAATAAATAGGCATTACAGTAACAGAATCTTGATTCATATTTGATCAGCGCTGCCTAGTTTGACTGTTTGATCGGAGTTGGTGAGTGATTGACAGCTGCTCAGAGACGGCAAGGCTCCAGCTCGGCTCGGATTGGTTGTGTTCCTCCAGTCTGTGAAATCTTGCAGTTGCCATTAGGAGCACCGGAGGACGACGGAGGAACATGATTTTTTTCAGATTATCTGTCTCATGCTCTACTGTCAGGATATAGTGACCGTTTTTATAAAATTAACTTTCTTTAATCACATTTGCTCCAATTCTACCTACTGCTGCTTTAAGATAGAAAATAACACATTATGATGAAATCGGTTTCTGTGCCTTTCATAAGACTAACAAAAGAATTGCAGCCCACATTTCTGTATTATTATTGCACTTAGCCTTAAAATTATATAGTTTAACTGGTAGGATAAAGCTGTATTTACATCTCTAACACACAAAAGTTTTAAAAATTATAGTGTCTTTTGATTGGAAAAATAAAATAACATAGCATTGTCAGCTGTAAATCAAAATATAAATTTAAAGTTAGAATTTCATGAACTCCAATTTTGATACCATTTATGGTCTGTGCTTTTTCTGCAACAGCCATTCAATGTTTTTACATTCTGTAATTACAGTATCTCTCTATATAGCAGTTTGTGTTGTTAGTGTCGGGATCCGCCATTCCCGTGCAGGATTCTAATTGCTTTCACACGCACGAAGGGGATTCACAGGAAATGATGCATGCACGTAATCCAGCATTACTGTCTGCAATTTTATTTAATTGTATTTGTTTCAAAAACATGCAAAAGGAGAGTTAGTGTTTTTTTTTATTTCTTAGGAGTGTCTGCAGAACCTCCTGAGAGACAAAACTTGGTATTAAAAAACCTATAATTTTGAAAAGCATGGGAAACAAGTAGTCCCCTATCCCCAGTAGAAAAAAGAAATTCCGCCCTCCGACACACCCTTTAATTTTACATCTGACAGAGAACAGATTTTGTATGTACGCATAAACAAAGTCAAGATGTGCTCAATGCCATGTTAGAGCTTCATGTTTCATGAAATATTCCAAAAAATTCATGACAAAACAAAGTGTATAATGTTTCAACTTAAGTGCCATGAAAATATTCTCAGCCATGAAATCAGAAATTGTCGAACTGTGTTTGCACACAACTACCTGATCCTCTGCCTAAACCGTGGCTGACTGTGACCCTCTGACGCAAGCATACCCAGTCACATTGGAGGATAATCTGCTTCTAAGATCCAGAGTTACTGCCCAACTCTCAGTACAATACTGCTCTTATAACAAGGTTTGCCATTTAAAATGAACCCTCCGGAGAAGGGGGCCCCAGCACTGATGGTTGAGGAAGAAAAGGGCTTTCAACAACGATACGCTTCCAACAGTCATCAGTGATTTAACAGATGCAAACATTTTGAATGAGGTTAATATTAAGCCCTAAATTGAGGGGAGATCCTGACAAGATTTAGTGATGCCACCGGGTTTCACAAGCATGTAAAATTGCCTGGTTAAGCAAAGTCTGACACGTCAAACGCTGGCAGCCATTTTGGCTCGAGGAGGATGCCTGGTTTCCCTGTGCTCACCGATCCGCCCTGTGGCTTTTAATGCAACTTGCCTGGTGTGCTCTGATAGAGCCATGTCAGGGGATGTTGGGTGACAGAGGTTAAAACCGCGGCATGTTTACCCGTTCTGGGGCCAAATCTCCTCTTCCTTGGGATAAGACTGGAGCGGGGAAGCCTGCCAGGAGCTGCGGCTCCTCCGTACAGACTTCATTCCAGTCAGAACTGGAGACGAGACAACCAATTATTTTTATTCTGGGTGATTTGGGTTTCTTGGGGTTAGAATAGAGGAGGGGGAGGAGTTAGTTGGATCAGCTAAATATAAATCCATGAATGTATGCGTTCTTTCTTTCTCTGTTTCTTATTCACTATCTCTTCTTATGTCTTCTGGTTGTTTATTCTTATAGTCTGCAATACCAGCACTAAAGGAATGCAACAGTTAAAGCAGCAGTAGGCAGAATGGAGCAGATATGATTAAAAAAAGTTATTTTTATGGAACGACGCCTCTGTGTCCTCCAGTGCTCCTAATGGCATCTGCAAGATTTCACAGAACGGAGGATAACAATCAATAAGAGTCGAGCTGGAGTCTTGCTGTCTCTGAACAGCTGTCAATCACTCGCAGACTCTAATCAAATGGTCAAACTTGGCAGCGCTGATCAAATATGAATCAATATTCTGTTACTGTAATGCCTATTACCTGCGTAAAATGTTTTCAGAAACATCTTGTAGTGTACTGTTTAGCTTTAAAATGAGAAAGTTTGCGACCCGGCAGCCATGTTGAGGTCAGTTGAGGAAATACCAAGCACCGCCCACCAGCCGGAGCAAACTTTTTCATTGTACAGCTAAACAGTACACTACAAGATGTTTCTGAAAACATTTGAGGTGAGAAATCATCATTACTGTAACAGAATATTGATTAAAATTTGATCAGCGCTGCCTAGTTTGACCGTTTCATTGGAGTTCGCAAGTGATTACCAGCTGCCTCCATTGAGTGAACAGCCAATAGGAAAGCTCTCTCTCTGAAATGACCTGTGATTGGCCGAAGTCTCCCGTCAGGGCTAGATTTTTTAAAGCCTGAAAACAGAGCCATGAGGAGGTGCAGAAGTCTAGTTTTCTCTCAGAACACTACACTTGCAATATGCTGAAAGGTTATTATGGAATTTTTGCCCAATGATGCCAAAAATATTCTGCCTACTGCAGCTTTAAATCCCATAAATGCGTTTGCGTTTTAAGCCTAAGAACTCAGAACTAACTGCATGTGCTCTTCTTTATCCCTGAGATGCCCGAGGTGTTCGTCTGAGAGCGTTTTGCTGACTGCAGTCTTGTCCAGGGACAAATCAGGATGTCCCTGGGAGAGGCCAGAACAGCCTCAAGGCAAGGAGGGATAGACAGAGGGAGGAAGAGAGGGCTGAAAGAGAGGTGTGTTTACGGTTAGTTTTGCGGTTTGCCCGTCAGTAAACAGGAAAAGGGGCCAAGACATTCATTAAAGCTACGGTTCAGTCCCGTCCGGGGGACTTCCTGCACTCGGTTAGCCAAAAAGCAGAGCGAGACGACGTTTCAGGAAGGGAGGGATGGAATGAGCGTGGCACTGCCAGCTGTCCACCAGCACCACCACCAGAATTGACCCGCTTGGTGCCGTGTTGGTCCCCACCCCCCTGTCACTCCCTGACCCAGGCTGGGTGCCACTGCCAAGTTTCCACCAATGGCCTCCAGCTGGCACTTAAGAGACGCATTCGTTTCCCTCATTCATTCACGTATAAATGCAGTTAAGAAAACATCAGTAAGGGTGGCCAATGCTGACATATAAATGAATGAATTTTAAAAATCTGAAACGCTCGCCGTAAAATGTCAAGAGACGTCTTTCTAGACGCTATGTAAATGACTCTGTGCTCATGAATCTCGACAGTCAACGCATGATGCAATGGCTAGAGTGGTGCCTTCATTTTTCCATACCTACTGGAAGGTGACAAGCTGGAGGCCCGTGGAGCAGAGCATGGAGCTGGATATAATATCAGTTTGCTACAGTACTATGGGTTTACATCCAAGTGTGTTCACTATGGAAATGGCTATAAAATATCTTTAATATAGCATAGGACGGTGTAGACGTTTATGATTAGAGGAAAAAGTCTGTAACATGTAGTTACATACTGTAAAGATAATATATGTATAAATAAATAATATATATATATAAATAATGTCCATTATTCATGTGCATTTACCCAACATAGTCTACACTTACATGCTTCATGCATCTTGTTGCACAGCCTTGACAGATATCGCATATAAAAAAAAAAGTATAACCACATTAAAGATCAATCTAATAGTTGAAACTAACTTGGTTTGAGAGGCCCTCCAATTGAAGTATTGTAAATGCATCCATCTCTCCAAGACACATATGTAATCTTTGGTACTCTACTGTAGTTACATCAGTAAGTGGTCTGTGGAAGGAGCTACGGTCGTGCCCCTGTGATCTTTCTCCCTGACACATTAAGACAACAGGGAAAAAAGCAACTTTAACACTTGACATCTCTGTATTGTCACTAATATCTGATCAGTGCGACCAAGATCTGTCAACCTTATCAGCAGTCAAGAATGTCGATATTGGACAAATCTGCAAAACCCTACATTAATTTTAGTTTACATGCAACTGAAAAACGTATAGATTCTTATGTTCTTGCAACTCGTTCTCACTCTCAACTCGTCAAATACAGTAACTTGGTCAGTGACCCTACGCTGCAAACGGTCAATTTCGGACATGTCAGGAACAGCGAGTCAGGCGTCGTTACATGCATAGTGTCTTTTCAAAATAAACTTCAATGTTTACAGGAAACATACAGTTTCCGCCCGTTTCTTGCATAAAGTCTCTTTTCAAAATTAACTTCCAATGTAGGTGTACTTCGTTTTTTAAGTTTACTTACGCAACAACACTACTTGGTTAGGGTTAGGCAAAAAAAAATACTTGATTAGGCTTAGAAAAAAATCTTGATTTGGTTTAAAATAAGTACGTTTGTTGCGTAAAATAAGTAATCCCATTATGCACCTGCCGTTAAGTAGGCTACGTAAAATAGGTAAGCGTATTACATAATGGGCGTTAAGTAGGCTACATAAAATAAGTAAGCGCATTACGTAACTGCTGTTAAGTAGGCTACGCAAAATAAGTAAGCGAATTACGTAACTGGCGTTATGTAGGCTACGTAAAATAAGTAAGCGCAATACGTAACTGGCGGTGTGTCGGTATCAGACGCCGAGGGGCACTGACCAATCGTCAGTATCTGACGAGTTGGGAATGAGAACGGGTTATTGTTCTTTCATGATGCCCAGTAATACGGTGAGTTCAGGTCAAAGCTATTATACTGATTTATTTCTTCTATAAAATCGGTAAACGTCAAAACAACAGAGGAAACAACAGAAGAAATACACATGGTAGCTTCAGACTTTGTGCATACAGCATGTGCTTGGCGACACTCTGTGCGCAGTATACATGGTGTGGATGTGCACGTAATTGTGCCTGCAGTTGTGAGTTTGATGCGTGCAAAGAAGTCTGAAAGTAGCAGCTATGCTTATCGGGTTTTGGGGGGGGGGGGTCTGGAGATAAAGGCTGTCTGGAGCGGGTGTTACTGAGCTTCAACAGACCGACAGTAGCAGCCAGCATCCTGCTTCCCCTTGTCTTCCCTCCACCTCCACCTACTCTTCAAGCTCCTTCATCTCTCCTGCCCAGCACTCCAAACTCCTTCTGCTTCTCTATCTCTTCCACCTTCCACATCTATCTTCCTTCTTTTGCCTCTCTATTTCTACCCTATCTACCACTCGGCTCTTTATCTCTGCCTTTCAGCCTCTAACTTTGTGCCTCCCACCGTGCATACCGGAATCCAAACTCTGGCCTCAACCATGGGACCCTGGCAGCCAGATTTATGCATATGCCTAAACTGTTGTTTTGCTATTGTTGTTTATGACACATTATAATCACAGTGCTCAGCCAGTTGTATGGAAGTTCCTTCCTTTCTTTCCCGTTCTCCAGCTCATCATTCACTCCCACCTCCAAATTAGCGCTTAAGCCCCAGACATGACAGATGGGGTATTATGAGTGGGAACAATACCAAAGGAAGGGTTTGCATGGATATGTCATTTGAAGAAAAAAGATCTCTTGGTGGGAAGACCATATCCTGGAAGTCCATTTCGGGCCCAGAACGCAGTGCCTACCGAAACAGCTGCTGTGGCTTCTGAACCAAAAGAATGATGAAATTTAAGCGGGAGAGAGAGAGGGGGAGAGAATCTTCCAAAAGCATCGCCTCATCTCGACAGAACTACGAGGCCTGACGTCTGCAACAATGCCAAGAGGAGATGATAGGCCGCAGTAAAACCAGTCTGAAGCGTCTAATTTAGGAGCCCTGGATGGCTCACAAAATACCGAGAGGGAAAAAGAGAATAGCTCCCCGGCCCGACATGGAAACTGTCTGGGGGGAGTCGGAGCCAGTTAAAACAAACATGAAAATAATTGACGCTGTGAGACAGCTATGATTGGTGTTTGCGACTGTGAAAGTGTTTGAGTGGCACCGCGGCCGGCCGTCATATCTGCCTGTCAGTAATGACGCTGGAGTGTCTGCTGAGTCGGTGTTATCGGGAGGTCTCCAGTCTCTCCATGTGCTAAAAGCCGTTAACCCGCCAAGCCAATTAGCTGAACCCCTTTTGAGGAATGGGAGGATGTCTCCACGGCACCGTGTGATGCTTTCCACTTCCTGTTTGCACTCTCTGGCTTTCCTCCGCTCGCCTCGCTCGGGGACATCTGGGGAACACATTCAAAGTAGCCTTGCTGCCACCAAGTTAACCACACAGTAAGTAGGAACACACACCAGAGGCAGAAGAAGAAGAAGCCCAGTCTCTTCTTGTGCTCCCTGCAGTGTTCAAGGCTATTATCCCAGTGACTGCTGACCTGTGGTCCCGGCTGACAGAGAGGTCACAGAGGAGAGTGATAGGAAGGGAGATGAGGCAGAAAAGTGGCAGGCCAGGTCAAACCGTGGGGACCAGAGGCCCCGGGGATGGAAAGAAAGCTCTTAACAAGACTGCCAGAGGGGGTGAGGGTGGGGTTCCTAATAAGACTGGCTGCAGGGACGGGTCAGCTCCCAAAGGACGTGACACTAAAAATGAGGGTTCAACTGGTTCTTTGAAACAGCTAAAACTGGGCCCAGTTATAGAAATCGCAAACAACAGGCATACTTATGTGGAGTCCTTATTAATTTAAATGATGCAGCAGAATCAATTCAGGCTCAGAGCTTCCAATATAACCAATGTGACATTTTACAATCCCACAAGGAATCTTTGTTCTTGTAGAATTAACTCAAATTCACCCAGTCAAAGTATTCTTCAAACCCCTGCAACTTTTGAGGACTGGATAGAGGAATGCTCGCCAATTTCACCACTCACTGCTGTTTTCCACATAAAAATAATTCAATTCAGAGCTAAATTGGTGGGAAAGACTTTGTTTCCCTGAGCTGTCTTCTTCAAACAGCGCATGACCCCGAGACATTATACAAGTAACCGAAACTGAAACATTTCTAATCTTATGCCTAGCAGGATGTTGGCAGAACTACAAAGCATGAAAGGAAGCACAAAGCTACCTTATAGACTCAATTCAGGGAAAATAGAGTTAAAGAAGCAACTTCCTGGCTAACTGTTATGCTAACGGCTACCAACAGAAATGCAGAAAAACATTGGATTTCTTACTGAGCAAAATGGGCGACTGCCTCAGGGGCCCGAAGGCTCCAAGTTTATTGTGTGGTATTTAGTTTGTGGTAATTTAATGAATTGCAAAGTCGTTTGTTAATATTGTATGCACCAGTAAAACTTAAATGACCACCTGCAATCTTGTGTTTGCATACTTATCATCTTACTGCAGTGATGTAAAAGTGTACTCCAGAAGGTGTTAGTACATTGTGACATCACTGTGACAGTGATTGTGGGTGTGGTCAGAGGTAAAACAGACTTTCAACCAGAGAGGGCAGTGAAACACTGCTTTTCAACCTGGTGTTGAGTTACTCCACTCCACAGATGATGTCAACAAAATGGGCATCCATAGGGGCCCACAGCACAATTTTGCACCAGAGCCCCCTAGTGGGTTGAACCGGCCCTGCTGTAACGTATTACATGTTATAAATACATATTGTAAGTTCGTTGTTGTGCATATTTTAAAGGTACAGTGCGTAGGATTTGGCGGCATATAGTGGTGTGGTTGCAGATTGCAACCAACAGAATACCCCTCCGCTCACGCCTTCCTTAACAAGACTCCCTAACTAGCGAGAGCCTCTCCCATTTTTACGTTACCTGAAGGCCACCATAGTTGTCTGACGCGCTTGTGAAACTATGGTTACCTGAACCGATGAGTGTAAAACCGTGGTAACGCCGTCCACCTCGCTCAGAGGCCATCCTTACCATAATAACACTACTTTAGGAGCAACAGAAGTCAGACAGCGGCTGGCAGTACCACAGTTTTGCACTCTGCGGCTCACGTTACCGCAGTTTCACGAGCATGTCGGAGAACTATGGTGGCCTTCAGGTAAAGTGAAAATGTGAGAGGCTCTCTCTGGAGTCAGTGTTTGGTTTGTTCGTTCTGGGCTAGTGTAGAAACATGGCTGTGCAACATGGTGGACTCCATGAAGAGGACCAGCTCCCTATGTCGATACGAAGAGCTCATTCTACGTTAACAAAAATACAATTCTTAGTTTCAGGTGATTATACGTTGATCCTTTAATATTACTGCAATTTGTCATAAGATACAAAATTGGCCACAAATTGTAACATTAGTTTTGGAAAACTCAAATACTTGTTGTTGGCAAAATAATCACAAAAATACAGGATTCATGAGATCCTGGACGGACTAATTTTAAATCGTACAGTAATAACCAAACAATTACATAATGTCTATCATATCAAACGACTAAGATAATCTTAACCCACAGACTTAGAATGGGACAAAGATCATCTTAGCCTTAAGATGTTTTGGGGAAAAGGCCCTGATTGGTTGTTACGTTATCTCAGTAAAAAGCCAATATGTAATGGTCATACCCTAATACAAAAACACACCTTGTATCAGATAAGACTTTGCACAACACTGAGCGTAATTTTAGGAATCCTCAGCTTTGGACATGACATCAGTGCAATCATACAATAACGTCAGCTCAGCCTTTTAGTATCCAGCAGATAGTACCATGTGCGGATAGCTGCAAATAGACACGGGAGGCACATTCCTTCCTTGTGTTTTTAATATGATAATTGAGAGTCTAATTGCAGCTCGGTGCCGGAGAGCACTGGCCTGCTTCTATTTACTCTTCGTGTATCTAATCAGCTTCCTGCGAGCCTGGCCTATCTGAGGGCTGTTGCTGAACAACGGGCTGGTTAACCATTGGCTCCGTGCACCACATTGAGACAGATTAGATTTATACACACTCCCTGTATCGCTGCCAAGACATATTTTGGCTGACGCTTGTCGTCTAAGACTATTTCCTGGGACAGTCTGGATATGACAAACAGGGCTCTGGCACAGACATAATTTTATTCAGTTCATTATTTCTTAATGAGAGCCATGCAGCATCGGGAGTGATTCATGTTTTCTTTTATTTAACTGTGAAGCAAGTGGAAGCAGGATCATTCAGGAGCTGGAGTGGATTGCGTGTTGATGTTAACAGGCTGCTGTAAATGTCATCAGAGTAAATGTTGTTACATAAAGTGGAATTCGGGTCAATGGGATGATGGCCTTTGCGCCACCTCCAGTCACTTCCAGGCCAGTCAAGCAGAGCAGGCTTCATTAGATCACTGACTTCTGGTCACAAGCTCTGGCTTATGGGTCACAGCAACAGGCAGTGTGTGTGTATGTGTGCATGCGTGCGTGTGTGAGCAAGAGAGAGAGAGAGAGAGAGAGAGAGAGAGAGAGAGACAGACACCGAGAGATTCACATATCTTTGGAAGTATATTGGGTAGGTTTATGGTTTGGAACATAGATTGTATATAAGAAGTGGGCGTTGTCACCATGACGTCACCCATTGGTTTGTGGACTACAGTTTTGAAGCCTCTAGTTCAGCATTTTGGCCGTCGCCATCTTGTTTTTTTGCAACCAGAAGTCACACGAGAGGGTGGAGCTAAGTACAACTAAACGCCAAATAAGACATTTTTAGGCGACCAAAAGTGTTACAATTAACTAACATGAACTGAAAACACACTGTGAAAGGGTTGAAGTTCTAAGACGAAAACACAGACAACTCCCAGACCGGACAATGCCGTGGTAGCGAACTGTCAATCACAAGGTAGTCACGCCCTAAGTCATCCCCTGCTTTATGGTCTATTTGACTCTAAATGGGACCATAATTTACTAAATGAACATCATGCTGTATTGAAGAAGCCTTGAAACTAGCAATTGAGACCATAAACTCATGTTTAAAATATTTACTGAGGTAATAAATCAAGAGAGAAGTAGGCTCATTTTTCTCATAGACTTCTATACAATCAGACTTCTTTTTGCAACCAGAGGAGTCGCCCCCTGCTGGCTATTAGCCGCCTGGTTTGGAATTAGACTTAGGGTTATTGGTTAAAAGGAAAATTCTTTACAATTAAGGCTTTTAAAAATAGATAATGGTGATATAAATCACATTCCCCGGTTCATTTTATTCAGTGCCAAACATAGACAGAATGATGTCTAATCTTGATATTCCCAGTGCAGCTAAAATGGAAAAAGAGGAAACTAAAACTGGGCAATGGAATGAGAGGAAAAGTACAACCTGTATACTGTTTACTTGAAAACTGTACTGTCTATTCCCTTAATGTCTCTTACAGTTTTTGCTCACACATTCCAGTTTCGGATGAAGATATAAATGTGCTGCATCCATCTGGCCGTAATAGCACAAGTACAACAGTACTTAGTAGTAAAGTAGTTTTCTCAAGCATATAATGTTTTATACTCTGTCAGTTATAACTGATTTACAGGGTCTCAAAATTCCTTCAGCTGTGAAACCAAAAGTCCCTCTCTCACCTCCAAGTAGTTCAAAATGCAGCAGCTAGGCTTCTCACTGGTTTAAACTGTCAACTGCAGGTAAATTGTTGGCATTGATGGGTAAAATCGTCAGGCCATCCGCCACTTTGGCAGACAGGGAAAACGCTAGAGGTGGGAATAGAGAACCGGTTCCCGTTAAGAACGGGTTCTTAGTTGTCCGATTCCTTGTCATCTCATGCCTCTGTGACTATCCATTCCTCTGTATTGATGCTTTCCCACAGTTACACATGCACAATGACGCATACGCACGCTGTATAATGTTTCAGTTTGTTTGGGACCGGAGCCACAGCAGAGAGAAAAAAAAAACACTCAACGGCATGGCGCTACTAAACCTGAGTGGCGCACCCTATTTTTTCCCAGACAATGCTACACTGTGAACAACAAATCTGTGTTGAAATCAGCAGGAGGAGAGTTAGTAACGTTACCTGTTAGAAGCAGGTGGGCAGCACAGTCCAGCTTGGTTAAATAACAGAGCTACTAACCTTAACGGAGGTGCCATATAGTTATTATTATGAGGCGTTCAAACTCTGCTCAGGAAAAATGACTATTGGGCGAAGGTAAATTACAACGTTATCATGATGTGTTCAAATGTAATCTCGTAAAATGCAGTTTTAGCGAGAAACTTGAATAAATACAGTTGTATGAAGGAGATGTTTTCACAGCAATATAAAATAGATATTAGAGAATTATGACCTGTTTTAATCAAAGCAAATATTTAAATAATC
The DNA here is from genome assembly GCF_015220745.1 of Sebastes umbrosus. NCBI lineage: Eukaryota > Metazoa > Chordata > Actinopteri > Perciformes > Sebastidae > Sebastes > Sebastes umbrosus. The sequence goes on from NC_051289.1 coordinate 17,340,777, forward strand.
ATAGTCATTTGAATTGTGTGTTTTTATGCAAACAACCACTATAGATGACAATAACAAAGTACAGTACAGTACTGTGAACAGTACCCTCCATGCCCCGAAATAGGGCCTCCCCGAAAGCCACGGTGTAAATCGAACACTGTAATTTACCGTGCATCTAATGTTTATTATGTCAAATATATTGAACATTGAATGACATCAGATCTAAAATATTATTCCTTCATTTAGCGCAGAGATTTCCAAAGTGGCAGATAAAATTTCTGAGTGGCAGACAAAAAAAAATACTTGCCTGTCACAGTGGCAGGAAGTGAAACATATTAATTTTAGACCCTGACCCCAACCCTGGCTTCTCTCTGTTGGCTCCCTATTCCATTTAGAATTGATTTTAAGATTTTACTGATTACTTTTAAAGCATCCCAGCATCTGGGTCTGGCCCCAAGCTACATAGCAGAAATCTTGACCCAATATGAGCCAGCTCGCAGCCTTAGATCCCCAGGTGGGGCCTTTCTGCTGTTCCAAAGTCGTAGCTTAAATCTAAAGGTGACCGTGCTTCTGACATCAGGGCCCCTCGGCTTTAGAACGACCTACCTGGGGAGATAAGGCTTGCAGAATGAGTGACCTCTTTTAAATCAGTTCTTAAAAGCCATGTTTTTGTAATTCTCTTTTTATTGATTTCTAGAGATACAGAATGGACAGAAGATTAACACCACATGAACACGAAAACCGAAGAAAATTGTAATAAGAAAAGTACAAATAAATAAAAAACATATATACAAATAATAATAATAAAATGTATAAAAAGAAGAAAAATAAATACAAAATTTGATCAATATACAGTATACATCATAGACAATTGGGAAATAATGATTACCCTATGTTTCTAATGCTTATTTACACAAAATCAGGTCTAAAGTTTAAGACGTACACTTTCCATTTTGTCCAGTTCTCAGTAAATGTATCCTTCTAGGTTCTCAAGTCAAAAGTCATTCTCTCCATTACATAAATATTGTATACCAAGTCAATTCATTCACTAAGTATGTCTTTTTTCCCTTTTTTTTATTTCTTGGTGAGGAATTTCTTATAGTCTACCAATAGTATTCTCAACAAATATTCATCCTTCTTCCTCCATTGTTTGTGCAGTCTAATCAGGTACATTAGCTTTCTTCTGTGCAGGAGTACAGAAATAGCGAAAGACATTTTTCCAGCTAAATTGTCTTCATGATGGAGACGTTGTTGTTTTCTACCGTTGTCTAAATATCTTTTCCCATTTCTCTTGTGTGATTGTCAGACTGCCCTCTGTTTCCCACCTTGTTTTAACTTTAAATGTATTTTTTTTATTAAGTTGCTGAAGGCTCAGGTATCATTTTGAAATCACCTTTTTATAAGGTGCATCTTCGCCCTAACAAATATTTGAAGTAGTTAATTTTCTACCTTGTCCTGAGGGTGGCACTAGAGGGAGGACCATTGTGTCGTTTACAGTATATAAAAATAAATGAGTGTGAAAGTTCATTCTTGAAGACGGATATTCACAAATGCCATAGTAATAGGCCTATTAGATATCAGATATACAGAAAAGTATCTTCTGGGGAGCATGAATATCCACACACATAATAATCTACGAAGCAGTAGTCGAGATATCCTGCTTTGCATCGAACTGTTGGACTGACCAACATGGGCCAACAAGACATCACAAGATATCACTGAAAAGCACAGACTGATATAATAGTGGAAAACAGCTTTCAAGGATTCAGTTCCTGAAAAAGAGAGACACACAAAAACTGTGTGTGTGCTATATATGTATGAAGTTCCTGCCCATGCGCCCTTATACACGTAATACACACAGACGTGCTCCTTGCCCTGCACCCCCCTTCTCCTTCCAGCAGATAGCAGTTTCCTTTGAGGAGAGCTGTGATGGGAGAGGAGATAATGCGTCGCTCTCAGGATGAGGAAGAAGCCGCAGACTACTGGCCATCAGGACAGGCCCTGACGTGCCCCGTCTATGAGCCCGCACTGTGAACAATACACTTCCTACCAAACCATTTGTTCTAGTTTTCACCCCTAAAACCTTTTTAATACTCAATTATTTAAATATAAGTGAAACAATTTAAAGGGACAGTGTGTAACATTTCGTGGGATCTATTAGCAGAAATGGAATGTAATATTCATAACTATGTTTTCATTAGTGTATAATCACCTGACACTAAGAATCATTGTGTTTTCGTTTGCTTAGAATGAGTCCTTCATATCTACATAGGGAGCGGATCCTCTTCTCGGAGTCCGCCATGCTTCTACGGTAGCCCAGAACGGACAAACCAAACACTGGCTCCAGAGAAGGCCTTTACGTTACCTGAAGGCCACCATAGTTCCTCGACCCATTTGTAACGTGAATAACGCGAGCCGCAGAGTGTAAAACCGTGGTAGTAGTGTTATTATGGTAGGGATGGCCCTGAGCGAGGCGAACTGCGTTACCACGGTTTTGCACTTGGCGGCTCACAATATTGCAGTCTTGGAAAGGGAGGAGTGAGTGGAGGGGTACTCAGTTGGTTTCAATCTGCAACCACACCACTAGATGCCGCCAAATCTTACACACTGTACCATTAAGAGAAGGAAGAGATGTTCCAGCGATTTAACATTGCACTCATGATGTTGGATGCAGTAAAAACAGAGATATCATCTTTTTTATTCCACGCTTTCTTCTTCCTTGTCAAAACCTGGTGCCTACATTACCCACAATGCAAATCTAGCGCTGACACTTCAGTCGGAGATTCAGCTGTGTCACGCTAATTGTGGCTAATGTAGCCTGTAACCTCAAGCCTCCAGCATAGATGAGGAGTAGACTACAGAGGCCTGGCAAGATCACTTCTTTCTAACTCCACACCCCCAGATTGTTTTCATTCTCAAACTTGTAGTCTTTGGCTCAAACCGACATCAGTTGAGGACATTTATCAGCCGTCACACACAGCTCCCCCCTGGAGACACAAAAGAATTTATGCAACTTTTTTCACATATGCAGTCGTACTCCCCAAGACCTGTTAAAAGATGTTTGATGTGAGTTCCCCTTTAACTAAAAGCAAATATTTGTACATATTTCACATCTTTTATATTCTTATTTTTTTTCTTATTTTCAAATAAGACATATATTTTGTTTATATTGTAGAATTATGTACACATTGTAGCATTATGTACATAATTTACATGTTACATACTCCTTTATTTCTATTTTCTTAGATTTCTTATGTTTATACAACATCCCCCCGGGGATCAAACCAGTATTTCTGATTCTGATTCTAAATTCAATTTGGTTTTAGGTTTGAATGACTTGTGACATGTTGCTCTCTTTGTCTGTACTTGTCTGAGTGTGTGTGAGACAAGCGGCGCTGGGTGATTGGATTGGAGGCAGCAGTTGGTGCAGATTCCTCTTTTCCCTGGAGCAGAATGTGGCTGTGTGACGGGAAGGTGAATTGGGAGGTGGGGCTGTGGGGGGGAGGGCGGCTGCACAAGCAGAAAGCAGGGACCCCTGGAGAAACAGTGGCTCCCTCTGTGAGCAGACAAGAGGCGACTCCCAGTGCCCACCACCCTCCAACGCCCCCTTACCGCTCGCTGTAACTCTACCCCAGAGATAACCATCGCACCCAGGGCCCTCGGCGTGCCCCGCCTGCCCTCTCCTGACCCCCCCTTTTGCTCCCTGGTCACCGAGGAGGGGGCAACACTTTCACATCAATGCAGGCCTGTCTGGAGGCCTCGCATAGCTCTGCTGGAGCCGATAACTGGCTCGCACATTTACACCGTCTTTGTTTTAAAGCCCGCCTGCCTTGGTCATGTCCGCTCCTAGAAACAGTCTGTTAACGCAGCATCTGTGTTTGTATGAGGTGGTATGAGGTAACTAAGTGGTTGTTTTTCTTTGCTTAAACCTGCAGAAGTTGTAGTTTCGTTGCCTATACCTAAAGAAGCCTTTTTGTTTGTGTTCCAAAAGTGATGTTTCATTCAGTTTTACAGCATGTTAGAACGTGTAACTTTTAAGTTTCACTTTCACTTTTACAACATAGTAGGCGTAGTAGGCCCCTAATGACCCACATCTATAGTGCTTATAGCGACTGATAACACATATTTAATGGCCTGATAACAGATGAATCGGGTGGAAGTTGCGTGACAAATACTACTTAGTTAGCTTGAGGAAAAGATCGTGGTCTGGGTTAAAATAACTCCGGAAGTGCTGTAATTTAAGTACGGAAGTTACATGAGAAATAATCAACTTTGATTTGTGGCTTCACACGGGACACGAACACCGGACTCCTGGGTGAAAGTCCTGTTTTTTGACCCACTCATCCAACCCGACCTCCTCCCTATGCAGCATTCACCACTCTTTATACTTCCCGGTTCACAATTACGTGGATTACACAGGAATTGATTTCGTGCTGACCATCACAAAAAAAAAAATGTGAAAGTTGTCTATGTGCACAAGACAATACATCAAATTTTGCATCTAGTTCACAAACTGCTGTGCGACTGGACTGTATTATATGTGTGTGTTCTTGATGAGAAAAGAGTTGCAGCAATTGGGCTAACGTGGAGGGAAAGCTTCCTTTTAGTGTTTATCAGTCTTTCGCCAGCATTAGGACAGTGGGTCTTTGCAACGATTGGGTATCATGTGGGTCCAAATCTAAATATTTGTCCGACCCGGCCCTCATCATACATCAGAGAGAAGCTTTCTGAAAAAGCCACAGCGTCTAAAAATATATTGGGTGCGTTAGTGTGGTCGGGTGAGCACTTTAGAGCTGAGTGGCCCTCCGCTCACGCTGAGCTGAGCTGAGCGTGAAACTGCAGCTCCTGCTGTTCCTCGCAAACACATAAACCCTAAAATGAAACGCTCATCGGCAGGCAGGCACCCTGAGCAATGTACCTTGTGGTTTGTCGGAATAAAAGCCCAAAGACAAACCTATAGCTGCCTCAAAGTCAAACCAATAACTAACACACACACTTGGAGAACTTCTATTCAACTCAAGTGCACCAAACTGGTTTTCATGTCAGCGTCTCTGACAAATAACACTCAGTATTGTAACTGCTATTGTGCAGATTAGCTCAAATACACGCAACTATTACTGTTCAGATAAGATCAGAAATACTTTATTGATCCCCGAGGGGGAAATAGAGAGAGAGAGAGAGAGAGAGAGAGAGAGAGAGAACAAAACAACGGCTATGAAAGTGAGGAAGTGTTTTCTGTTTTCTCACGGCGGCAGCACTGATGGATTTTCCAACTTATTTTGCCGCTGAAGCCTTAAAGGCAAATTTGGCACCTTTTATGTGCAGCTGCGCCCCAGAGACACTGAGAACATCGCCAAACAACTGCAGGTGTTTTTCACACTATATCCCTAACTCAAACAGACAGAGATAAGGTTGAAAATCAGCAAATTTGTCTGTAGTCAGTGGGCGTTGTTTTTGATTAACCTTTTTTGCCAGAAGTTTTTTTTGTTATTATTACTAACCACTTACCACTTTTCTTAATTGATAAATGGCAATTTTGTGTTATGAATGTTGAATATAAGATGGTGAAAATGATGAAACAAGGCTCTGTTTTCATCATATCACGATTGTTTTAGTCAAATCAGCTTTAAATTAATCAAATCACTTTTCATTTCACATCCATTTTCATGGCTCCAATTTTCAATTCACATGCATTTTCATAATTTTTTTTTGGTTACTTCCAACCACTCATAGAGATTGGAACATCGAGTGGCTGAATGTTATCAATAGTACCTTAAACCTTGTGTTGCTGCAACCTTTACATTCATTTGATGGCATTCAATTCTCCCCGCAATGCACCAACTCTTGATGCCTACTTCCTCTTTATTTTCACTAGTTCCTGGTTCCTCTTGACAAGATCGTTTGATGACGAAACAACACATTTTCATCTCACTGCTAATGTACTCCACTGAATAACAGTTTACTAAAATAAGCACATCTCCCATGACATGAGCATTGTGAACAGAAGGTGGCAGTTGGGGAAGCTATTAGATTGGATCAAGTGAACAATGGGAACGTGGTAATTTCTTGGTGGGGCTATTGCAGTACTAGGTGGGGCTATAGGCCCATGTGACCCCACCCTAGCGCTGCCTATGCCTTGAGGTGAGACTGTTTTTGCAAACTGATGTTTCCAAACTCAAGAATGAAAGTTAAAAAATCAGCCAGAATACAAAAACAGCATCTTAGCATGTCGGCCTGTGCTGCGTGGGAAATGTAGAAATGGTGGAAACCAAGGAAAATGCTCCTAACAAGGTCAATAGACCATGGAGCCGGTTGAAGATGATTGCACATTAAACAGATCCATAAAGTTTGACTTTCATGAACCATTAAGTGAAATGTCAGTCCTCAACATGTGGAATGACAGATGGTATTTGGCAGGTGAGCTGAGGTCTGTGGCCACTACACACACACACACACACACACAGGGAGGGCCCTGCAAGTTGTTTGCCATACAACTGGTAATTGCTTTAGTTCCCTACCATAAAAGCAATAAAGACTTATCGCTAGGTAAATAAAGCTGACTCATTAGGGCCAAGGAGTGCTGTAAATATTTCTCAATTATCAATAATCCAGCATGGTTGACGTCCAATATGCACCCATTTCCCTGCACGTCAGCATAACGTCACTGATGCTATAGCAACTGGTGGATAAGATAGTCCTGCATTCCTTTCCTTTCGGAGCTCCTCTTGCTCTTTAAGCGACAACAGGAATCATTTGTGGAATGAAATATAAAGTTGTTCTGCACTCACACATACATGTACACACCCTCCATCCCTCCCTCCCTAGAGCTGAATGGACGGTGAACCACTCAAAGGCATATCAGGTTTCTGTTTGTGTTGGTTCCATTGTGTCCTACACGGGATGGTCGTGTAATTGCTCAGGAACAATACACAGTGAGTTGGCTGAATAAACGGCGTGCCGGTTTGAATCGCAGACCCTTTATGTTTAGATCACGCCGTTGGCTTGCAGTCGAAGCCAGGATTGAGATCGTAAACAGGCTTGGTCACAAAGCAACAAAAAACCACAGAGAAGTGCTGACTCCGGACTGCCAGCTCATCTAATGCAATAATAATGTTTGCTCTCCAAAGAGTCCTGCTGTTGCTACACTTGAAAAACTCCCCTCATTATTGTTAGACTCGATCTGGCCTTTCGGGTTTTCTCACTGGGAATAGAAACATATCTGCTGGAGTTAGGTTTGAAATTCCCACCGTGGTGAAGTTTGTGGTGATTGAGAGTCGATGTAGTCAATTATTCATAGTGTGGAAAGACAACAGTATATTGGAAGCAATGCCATTCTACTGGCATAAATACTATTTTATGTCCTATTGGGATTTAATTGAACAATTTGGTCTCAAGGGCTAAATACTTACAAATCAGAACTTGTGTAACATCCAGGACTTGCCACAGGACAGCAATGTCATAAAATAACCAACAATGTCATAAATAATGACTCATCTAATGGTAAATTTGCTATGGCAGAGAGATCTGGGGAAAAAACTGGAACATGGGAAACGGTTGAATATCGTGGTAGAAAAATAAAATTATGAATGATGAACTTGTAAGTAAGTAATGTGGGAATGTACAAGGCTTGGTTCAGCAATCCCTTTGACTCCTCATTTATAATTATTAGGGAACAGTTATCAAACGCCAAACATATCAATCCTCAAGAATTTGTTTTAAGGCGTTTGAAAACAACCAAAGCTCCAGATCTGACAGATTAAGTAAATACACTGTTAGAGATCCTATGAGTCAATGCAGCTGGCGCAGGAATATGGGGGACAACAAGACTTTTTGTTCCCACACATTCAGGTGTTATGGAAATAAAGTGGTAGTACGTCATAGAACGTTGCCGATAATGTCTGAGCCTATGGCGTCTAACATGTTGGACCTTTATCCAATCATAATCAACCATTGTGTAGCCTAATTCAAATGAAATGAAAGTGAAATGACATCCAGCCTGACATGCAGTCAGCCACAGTTTCATAATGAGCCAAAGATATTTTTAGGGTGTCTGCCCGGAGTGGGAGGATCCCCTCGTGGGACCTCTCCCCGGCGTTTGGGGGCGCATTTCCTCTGGTGCGCTGCGACCGGCTCTCGGTCAGCTGGGAAAGGCCGGGGGTGAAGGTGGCTTACAGCACCCCTCGCCCAGACCACACCGCGGACTTAGAGCCTGCTGCGCCCTCTCTCCCAGCGGAGGGCGATTGGACTGTCCTCAGTGCGTCGGGTGTCTACGACGATGTTGGCAACCCACCCATCTTGAAACATGGACCCCGGTCTTTTTTACCATGCTTTGTGGGTGTGACTTTTCACCGTTGTCATTCATATCTATACAACCAACGTGTTTACAATTAAATTGTTTACACGAACACAACGTTGTTTATTGATCTAGCCTCTTCATTTTGCTCTCAAAGTGCACCAGATTGATGCATTTAACTTTAAAATGTACAAAATGTTCTCACAAAATCCTGACACTGTATTGCGTCATCCAAAACTTTATTCCCCCCCTGACTTCATACCCATTCTGGTGCCACTGGTCTATGCTCAGTAGATTAAAAGGTAGTGTGGAATAGGGGCTCTCCTCTTGGGACTATTTTTGAACCAATATAAAAAAGAGACACTTAAGATTTCAATCATAGCTAAGAATCTCTTGAGAATGTTTTTCATTTAATTGTGAACCAGATCTCTGACTTTGTAAATGCTATTTTTTGATTACCCACTGACTTTCCCTCTAGCGCCACCATGAGGTTATCATTTTTAGTTTTTATTGGTAAATCTAACTATCGTGTGAATTGCTGTGAAAATTGGTAAACGCATTCATGATCCCCAGAGGATGAATCCTTCTGACTTTGATGATCCCCTAACCTTCCCTCTAGCACCACCACGAGGTTATCATTTTTAGTTTTTATTGGCAAATCTAACATGAATTGCAGTGAAATCTAGTAAACACATTCATGGTCCCCAGAGGATGAATTGTAAAACATTTCCCATTCCCATAATTTCTCTCCAATTGAATGACATATTAGCATTAGGTAAGTGCAGAACAGATATTAATTGGTTTTCAAATGCTTTTCATATGCTTCTCTAACTTTTTTGGCACTGGCTTTGTTCTTCAACATGGCAACTCCCATCCAGCAGGCTTAAACAAATACAAAACAATTATTATTGACCCAGTTCTGCACTCCGCCTCGTCATAAAAAGCTGCAAACACAACATCAATTCCATACACGCCTATAGATTTTTACATCAAGCCTTTTGCACATAAAGCTTTTCTTTGACATGTTGTTGACTCTTTCTGAGGTCCAGTATGAGCTGCAGCATTTTATATATATATATATTTTTTACTTTCCAGTAGATGTTGGAGCACAGTTTAATTGCTGCATGAATCATGCTTGTTCTGCATTCCCAGGGCTGTGTATTAAATGCTTCATTAGACGGGCCAAGTGAACATTAGTTTCCAAAATCACTCCTCGCCCTCTCACCCCCCAGGCACTGGAGTGTGGGTGTGAAGTCTGTTTCTGGCTGCACGCCCACCTGTGTTATATGGACAGACAAAGATTGTGTGTGCAGAAAAACCCTAATTGTTTATTCCTTTGCTTGAATGTCACGAACACATAGACTCAAAGTATTCATTTTGCATTAAAGCTAATAAATGGTTGGGCGAACTGTGGTATCCTTTGTTCCGCAGGAAGTACCATCCCCGGAGTCTCCTCTTTGTTGATGTGTGTCACCCTGGGAGTGTTTTCCTGCACCGATTTGTACAAGAAATTGCGTTGAGCAACTGTCAGAAGTAATTTCTATTAATTATCCTCCCCTCTCGTTAGAGCTAATCACCGCTTGCAGCGTCTCTTCGCCAGTTGGGACATGCACAGATACAATTCAAAGTTCACAAATAGAGAAGGAAGGTAACTGTAAGATGTCATCATATTACAAACCAAACCAAGAACACATTTAGCTTCCCTGCTGAAGCATCCTCCCTTAAACCTAAAGACCCAGCGGGCAGCTGAGTCAGCAATGAAAACAGATTGCAGGAAATATCAAAGTTGGAAACTTTCTGTAATTATTTTTTGGGTATAAATTAGGAACTGTAAGCAAAACTAAGTAAGCAAAACTGTGTGCAGCACAGTTGGTGGCCTTTTAACTGACATGCACAATTACACTTTATTTGTTCTCTGTAATATACAATAAAGACGCTAACTAGACCCACCCTGAAAGAGTGCTGAGGAACCAGTCAGACTAAACAAACGTCTCCCACATACAGTGTGATAACAGAGGGCATGTTATCAAGTTTACACGACTTAAATTAAACCCTTTTAAAAGCTTGACACATTCACGCAGTCAGACATATAAAGATACTCATGAAAGGCATGTAAGCTTCTAATGGAACTGCTAATTTTATTGGCCTACAGCAGAGCAGAGTGTAAAGTAAACACCTACTGTAATTCAGCTTTTATTTAACCACGGAGTTGAGCAAGATGGTCTCAGTTTAGCTGTAAGTTGGAGAGTTTGGACGCAGCAAAAATACATTATTTTTAGTTAGCTTGTGGCATGGGTCTCTAGGGGTTGTTGGTCGGTCCACCACTTTGGTCCAGACTGAAATATCTCAACAGCTGTTTGATGGATAGCCATGAACCTTTGTACAGACACGTATGTGTTGATTCCTAATTCCTTTGTTGATCCCATCATCAGGTCAAAATTCCAAGTTGTTCAATACTTTGGTTTTTGACCAAATACCTACAAAACTAATGACATTCCCATCAGCCTCAGCTGTACTTTGTGTTTACTGCTAATCAGCAAATGTTAGCGTGATAACACACTAAACTTGGATGGTGAAAACCAAACACATTCTCACTCCCAACTCTTTAAATACCGCCACAATCAAGTTGGAACCAGAATACATCACTTCTTCCACAAAATGTGTCCCAGAAAAATGCACAAGAAACCCGTTGATGCTTTAATGAACTGACTGCACTGAAGGTTGAATTTGCGATTCAAGAATATCGATGACAATTATGGTTCTCTATGATTTAAGAAATATCTTCAACCTCACACGACGCCTTTTTAACACAAAAGTGCATATGTCTTTTGGCTGCTGACATTTGAATGAAAATCCTTGTACATACATACAGTTTTTTTTTACTCACCCCAAACAATCACACACACAGAAAGACAGCCAGCTGACTGAGGCAGACTGAGGGGCTGGGGCCGGCGGTTGTGTTGGTGCCGGGGGCCCCGGCGGGTTTGTTTGTGGTTTGTTTGCCGGGGTGGTGGGGGGAGTGAGAGGTTTACCCACAGCGCTCTCTCTGGCACCAGCCTGTCCCGAAGGACAAAAAACAGCCTGTGTTTCTAGACGGATGCTGCCGCTCTGGGGATGTGGCGGGACAGATATGTGAGCGGAATACAGCGAGGGTTTATGAGATGGGACAGTTGGTCAGTTTACATGTTCAGTGATTAGAACACAGACACCACAATCATAAATGTGATGCCTTTAAGTGCCCTCAGATACTTATTTAACGCACTCTATGTTGAGTGTGATTGAGACTGGTGTTGTGCTATTAAAATAACAAAAAGGTATGTTTTGTGATAATTGAAATAGCCTAAAGTGAAACTTAAACTATACAAAGGGTCCAAGTTCTAATAGCAAGAGCTGTAGAAGCTAATTTATGTTAGAATATGGACAGTATACCCATGGAACACACGCTTTATACTGTCTGGTCCGTTATAACTTGGTATTCTGCCTGTTTATGTGGGAAACATTGGATAAGCAGGCCACATTAATTCTATCCATCATTAACGTTTTAACATTATTGTTAGCAAAAGTGTCATTTCATGTTTTTTTCTGAAAATGTATTACAGTGGAAACACTGTTATCACATCACTTACGATATGATATGAACATTTGTGATGTGAGATACAGTAGAAATAGTGTCAGATTAATGTGATCATGTAGGCCTAACCACCTGATTTGACTGTTATCAGGCCATTAAATAGGCGTTATCAGTCACTATACTGTAAGCACTATAGATGTGGGTCATTAGGAGCCTACTACGTTGTAAAAGTGAAAGTGAAACATAAAAGCAACACGTTCTAACATGTTGTAAATCTGAACGAAACGTCACATTTTGAACACTAACAAAAAGACTTCTTAAGGTTTAGGCAACAAAACAACAACTTCTTTCGGTATAGGCAAAAAAACAAAACGTTGTGTTTTGGGTTAAAATAACTACGAACGCAAAGACAACTACACATTGTTGGTTCATTCTGGGTGAAAACCCTGTATTTTGTGTCCCATCCATCGCCCCCAACCTCCACCCCTTATGGCGTTTCAAACTGTCCACGCTACAGCGCCTGACTTCCGCTTCTGCTCTTCTCATAATTACTATGGTCGCTAGAGGTCCCTGTCGTCTTCTTTTATATCTTCTTTTAGCGATCTACCATGTGAATAGATGACACAACCTACTAGTGGGTGTAGTTGGCTCCTACTGACCCACATCTATGGGAGTTATAGCGATTGATAACACCTATTTAATAACCTGACGACAGTCTAATTGGCTGGCCTAATAGCTTCACCAACAATTGTATTATTACTTTTCTATCATCACCATCAAGCTGGTGGCGCTAGAGGAAAAGTCAGGCGATCACCAAAGTCGGTAGATTTCATCCTCTGGGGACCACGAATGTACAAAACTTGGGTCGATATTGTTGGTACAGAAACGCCAAAGATATGTCTGAGGTCATTTAGAAATGTTGTTGCAAATACATAGTTTGTCCAACAGAGAGCACTATCAAGTTAAATGTCCCACTTAATACATACTTTGATTCATTCTTTGATAACCACATTCAATTTCCTTAACCCTTATAAAAATGTGTGTTTCAGTTGAAAAAATATCAGCCCATATATCACATTTTGGTTCACTCAATATATGTTGCTTAAAAAGATAGTGTGCGTGTGTGTGTTTTGTGTGTGTGTGTGTGTGTGTGTGTGTGTGTGCGTGTGTGTGTGTGTGTGTGTGTGACTCCAGCTATTAACCACTTGGTCTGCCTCCGCCATGATTTATTATTCAGTTTCCTAACAGAACCAGACAGGGCTCCACAAAATGGGCTTCCTAGTAATTGTCATCTGACATAGCCGGGCCAGGAGTCAGCTTCAAAATATAAATACGCTGTAATAATGGCTTTGAAAACAGAGTGAATTACAAAATGGACTTATCACAGAGGCCGAGAGATCATATGGCCTGCAGCTGAGACGGCAGCAGAAAGATAGAGAGAGAACAAAGTGAACGCAAGTGAGAGTGAGAACGAGAGGCAGACATCCGACACGAGAAAAAATGTTTGAGAAAGAGTGCAAACAAGGAAGTAGCAGACGGAGAGAGCTTGTATGAGCAAATGAGCAGTAAACATTCATTTATATTCCATGGAGCCAACAATCAGTTCTTCTTTCTCAAATTCTCTCCATTCCAGCCTCAGACATAATAGGAGCCATCCATATATTAAAGTTTAATCTATCTTTTTTAAAACTCTCTCCCTTTGACCTGGATTTATCCTGTCAAGTCAGCTCTGCCATCACAAATCAATCCACAGCAGAGCCTACTGTTTATTCAACTTTAATTTTTTTTTGACAAAGCCAGCTTTAAATTTATTGAAAAGCTGAAAATATGACTCATAGGTATTAACAAGGCCTTAAAAGAGAAATATCACACATGAAAATGAGTCAGAGAGAGGCTTAGCATAACCAAAACCATAATTATTATGATTTATAATCCAAATGTGGACCAAAAGCATCATTGTGAGATTTTATATTCAAACACTGAGCAGAGGGAATAAAACTTTTTGCTCAGTACTTTGGCATATTGTAGGACTTTTTTTTAGGTCACGAACTTGTGTTTTAATACGGATATTGGATATCAATGGCTTAAATGGGTTGGCATCGGGGAAACTGCATTAGACAGGTTTTGTCAAGCAGAACGTTTTGCTGCTGATGCCTCCTCTCCGGTGGCCCACCTGACCCGCAATGTTCCCCAAGGCTCCATCCTTGGCCCCCTTTTGTTCTCTGTTTACATGCTTCTATCAGGAGACACAATATTCATGACCATTGCTATACTGAACACGCTAACATCTACGTTAAAAAACAATGCTGAAGCCAGTTTACATTACCTAATGTCTTGTATCTCAGAAATCAATTGTTGGATGCTCCAAAACATTCTCCAGCTAAATTAAAATAAATCAGATTTGGTCCCCCAAAGTCCATCCCCACTTTGCAGACAAGTCTTTTCAACCCGTTCTCACTCCCAAATCGTCAAATATCGCCGATTGGTCAGCGCCTCTCGGCATCGGATTTTGACGCACAGAGACACCCTTTAGCGACAGTATGTGGCGATTCAGGCATTCAACTAACTCTAATGTAAACCCACCCAGCGTTATTCAATGGTCAGAGCAAGTGATGTAGTGTTAATAGCTTGAGAGTCAGGAGGACGCAGGAGGCATGGTGGATGGGTCACACAAACCCAAGACTTTCAAGCTGGAGAACGGTGTTCATGTCCCGTGTGAAACTAAAAAACGTAGACGTAGTTTGTTACATCAGTTGTTAGTCACATGAACCGTTGGTATCATCAGTCCTATGAGTCACATGAGTCGCTAGTCATTGAAGACAACGTCAACCAGGATTGTTTACTAACCCTAACTAAGTGGTTGTGTTGCCTAAACCTAACTTCCTGTGAAAACAGAAGTTTATTTTGAAAGGACACTATGCATGTAATGAGCGTATCTTGACATGCTGTCCCCGGTCCGTCCAAAAGTAATGCAAAAGGGATACCCCATGCGTCGGTCTCCGATGCTGAGGGGCACCGGCCAAGCCGCTGTATGACGAGTTGGGAGTGAGAAAGTGTTTGTACTTTTAGGGTACTTTGACACCTAACCTATTTGGTTCGGTTAAAACCATTTGCCCAGTTAGTACGGTTTGTTTGGCTGGTGTGAATGCTGTCAGTCAAACCCTGGTGCAACCAAGACTTTGCAAGACCATTTGAAAAGGTCCAAGACTAATAAATCCATCTGCCATGGTAACACGTATGCGCGTCAGTGCAGGTATTTGTGTACTTTGTCAGTACATTAAGTTCATTAAGTGTGTGACGATCCCAAAGTAATAAGCCCCAAATAATTACTGCACTAGACGCCTCCTTTTCATCGTGCCTCTATCTGTTAGTCATTATTCATAACATATATATATTCAGTTATTTCTTCATGAACTCTTTGTGACACCAGAGAACATTAATATCGGAAGCATCAGAAGCTTTAAAGTGCTGGGTAATCTTCTGTCAGTCACCGGAATTTGATTTCCCCACATGAGTCCTGAGGACGCAGGATGACAGTCGCCAAAACTGTCTAATCAACGGGTTACCTGTCAGTCTGTATGACTTCATATTTACTCCTCTGGTTCATTTGTAACAAATCAGCGTCAACAGGAACCGGAGCAGAACTAAAATGCAACAATGCGTCGTTTTGTTCCCTTGGTCTGGATCCAGTGAACCCAACTACAGGTGTGAAAGCACCCTCAGGCATATCATGTCTTGATTATTGTAATTGGTTGTAATCAAGGTTAAGCCAAAAAGTTTCACACCTTCAGTTCGTACAAAACACAGCTGCACAGCTGTAACAAATTAAAAGAGAATTGTTTTAATCTCCATTTCAGCCTTAAGCACTTTGCAATTTAGTTTTTATTTAATTAGATCATAAAACATGTCCCTAAGATATTTGACTACAATAAACAGCCCTCTCCTGATTGGGTACATTGTGTACATTCTTCCCTTATATTATCCCTCATGCGCGCCGCACTTCAAAGTGCCGACTGCTCTGACAGTTTGGGAAAGGTGGATCAAAGTTGTTACTTTGGGAGGAGCGTGGGCAGTGAATAAAAGCAGAATCACAGAATCATCATTTTGTGCACCTGCTCCATTGTAAACATGTCAATCAAATCCCTGCCGCTAATCCCTACGTTTCACACACTTCAACAGCTCTTGCATGCACGGCTTCAAAATAAAGCTCACAGTCAACAAAATTACTAAGATGTCCATTAACATTTCGTGGCAGAGGGTTGTCTTAATGCGGGCATTTGAGTATGAGATCAATTGCCTGGATAAAAGATACTTCATTTTTCAAATCTTTCTTTCAACACTGAGTGTATTTCAGCCTTGTAGCTGACATTACTCAGGCATTTTCACATGAGGAAATGGGATTTGCAAACATTTATTCAATCAAATTGCCCAAAAAAGTGCTGTATTTTTCGATTTTTTACAAATAATCCAATCATAGGAGTCATCTTTTATAGTGTACAAGAGGATGTTTTTGTCAAATAAATGCTTTCCCCAAAGTAATTACATCTCCTTTTTCGTTTTAATCTTGTTTTGCTTACCTACTGCAAGGCTTGTTTTCTCCCTTTAAGCTGAGGCTACTCTGTGCCATCCTGTTTGAGGAGGGAAATCTTTTAATTCAGGCCCACAAACTCAGTGTTTACTCAGCGTAGCGGATGATTAGCCTGATGTTAATGCGAGCCAACCTTTTTTTTTTCTACCCTTTTTGGACCGGGCATTGAACTTGCTAATGTTCTGTTTATATGAGTGTGTCTGAGCATTAATGGCACATTAGCTCAAGTCCGATTCAGAAGTTAAAGAAGCCCCCCCCTATTTGTTGCACCGCTGGTTTCAAACACTTTTCCATGTCATGGGTGTTCCTGTCCTGGGAGAGGTGAAGCGGGTTCGTGTTTTTTTACTTGTCCGGAAAAGTTTTCCATCTGACAAAAAAACACGGAGAAGAGACAGAATGAGAGCGAACGAAGGAGAGAGAGGGAGATGACAAATGACTTATGAGGAGAGAGGAGGGCAGGAAAAGCTGCTTCCTTCCTTCCCTCCATCATGATCACCCAGGGGCCGCGGCCCTTGGAGCAGCCTCAGTATTTTTAGCTCTAATCGGAGGGGAAATGCCACCTCTGGGTCCTCAGGGGTCGTTGGGGAGCAGGGAGGGAGCAGTCCACCGTTTCCTGACCCATCCGAAGCCACGCCGACAGGGACACCCAGGGCCGACTCAGGGCCCTGCGGGGCACCGCAGCCGAGGTCAGAGAGCACGAACTTTCAGTGTGGGTATGTGAAAAGATTCAGTGGAGGCAGAGCTGGACAGAGGCCCCCTGAATTATTGATATTTAACATCTTAGAGCCCTAGGTGAGCTGCTGTAGGGGCCAATAATATATTATCAGTTGTTTTCTGTGTTGGCAATGCCTTTATTTCACTGAGTTATGTTCTGTGTGTTACTGTATATTTGCATGAGAGCAGACCTGTGTGTGTGTGTGTGTGTGTGTGTGTGTGTGTGTACTTGTACATCTGTCTTTTTGGGGACCAATTTGAGTTTTAAACTTTGTGAGGACATTTTTGGAGAGTGAGGACATTTCAGCTGGTCCTCACTTCTTCAAATGCCTTGGGTTAGGAATTTAGTTGTGATGGTTAAAGTTAGGGTTTTACGGGGCTACAGGGCATTATCAATATCAGAACCCATCGCTTCCGGTCTGACGACACGTAAGCCTTTGGGGGCAAGGGGTTATATTTCTGGGGTTCCAGCAGAGCAGCCAGCAGATATCTGGGCCGAAACTTCCTTTTCTGTGCACTGCTCATTGTTCATCAGTCCGATTAGCAACTTAAGACGCAAGACTAGAGTTGGAGTTCAGAGAGTAGCCAGTTTACAAGTACATTTTAAGCTAATAAAAAGTTAAATCATCGTCAGACGATAGCCGGTGGGTTCCGAGACTGCTTTCCGCCTCATTTGCTCTCCACACGAACTGTTTACCTACATTCAACTAAAGCCTGCGCGAACGTGATTGGTCAATACTACTCGGACTACAAACTGAAACCAGAATGATTCCAAAATCTTGTGCCGTTGCCTTCAGATCCTACATGTGAATGCAGAATCTGTTTATAGAGATTAGGGCATTATGTCAATGAGGGATGTGTGTGTGTGTGTTTAGAGCAGTAGTGGAAGTATATTCAGATCCCTAATGTAAAGAACAATGTACAAATTTATACTTAAGAATTCCTTAAAACGTCACCCCCACATATTGTGGTCAATTTTGACTCATTTTGATTTATTAGTACCCTCGATACGGGGCGGCTGTAGCTCAGTGGGTTGAGTGGGTCTTCCGGCGGTTCGATCCCCTGCTCCTAGATACTAAACCCCAAGTTGCTCCCCGGACGCTTGCAGCAGCCCGCTGCTCCTAAAATACTTAGGATGGGTTAAATGCAGAGGTCAAATTTCAAGTATGTACTTGTAAGTAGGTATATGACATATAATAATAAAGGTTTCTTTCTTTCTTTCTTCAATCTATTTCTATTTATTGAAATTAATTTTAGGTTCACCACTGGGGTCAAATCAAAGGAAATGGTGGTTATGGGGAGTTTTGTAACAGTAAAACTGTGGATAAGCAAGAAGAACTAGAGGAGCTTCTTTCTGGAGGAGATTTATTGTTTTAAAGAGGACCTATTATGCTCATTTTCAGGTTCACACTTGTATTTCGGATTTCTACTAGAACATGTTTACATGCTATAATGTTCAAAAACGCTTTACTTTTCTCATACCGGCTGTGCTGCAGCACCTCTTTTTGAGCTACGCTCTAATTAGCCTTGTTTGAGGGCATGCCAAACTAGCTACTGGGCAGGTATTATGCAAATGTTTGGAAACCCGCAGTCCATGCTTGGTGACATCACCACGTTACAGAAGAAAAGGTGTGTTGCACTGTTTCTGTGGGGGAGAGTAATTCCCTTTGGCGTGGACTTTGGGCTTTATAACTTTGCAGACTTTTTACATGCACAAAAAACTATATAACACACTAAAAGAAAGGGAAAAAGCACAAAAGCAAAAAAAAAATGTGCCCCTTCTGTAAAGGGATAAATACATGCAAACATACTCAGTTACATTAGGAGCAGATACACTCTAATTAAGGACCACGAGAAGTGGATAATCTTACTCTTAAATTGCAGCCACTCCACGCCTTTGTCTCCCACCTCATTTATCTTTGCCACTTACTCTTTTATGAATCAACATTTCCTCCAGATCAGGTCTCAGCAGCGTCCTGTGGTTCCATACGCTGCTGCGGTGGTGTTTAGATGTAATGATTCCCTTTGATTTCAGAGAACCGCGCATGTCGGGACTGAAAACCCGGGATTTAAAGTGACCTTGGTAAGACAAGACCTCCCTCTCTGCAACTGTGTTTTTTTCTTCTGGGACATCCATATGCATGCAATCACACTGTAACTACGCACATGCAAAACCCGCAGTCCATCAATCTGATACTAACTGTTGGAGAAGTAGCTAATCTTTAATCCAGATATTGAAAATTAGAGGCAGACTCCTTTTCCGGCTGGCTCTTTCTGTCCTTTTTTCTTCCCTCTCTCCAAATGGAGAATCCCTCTCCCAGATCCTCTTGGTTAGGAAAATGTTTAGCGGTCGGGCCTTGCTTCCTGTAATTACTCCATTATTCACATCCCACTGGTGGAGAGAGACAGTAGGGCAGAGGGCGCCCGGGCTTTACCCTGAGTACAGCAGGGAATTCAGCACAGAATGTCAGACATGCAAACTGTGCATTCCCCAGCGCGCTGCAGAACACACGCACATGCGGCGCTCGATCAAAAGCCGCTGCAAAAATGTCGCTGCACTTTATGTTCGTTTAATGCAAGATAGATTGATGTGAGGCCCAGCTGCAAAATGAATTTGGTTATGTCTGATCTCTAAAGGATAACCCTCCCACACACACACACAGTGGTCATGTCAGTGCAGTTTTAATGGAGAGGTCAATCAGACAGAGAGTGAGCCGAAGCAGCGAGGCAGCCGCTCTATTGAGTTAGAGCAGACATTAGCACCAGGCATGTCTCTCGCCTTAGACTCTGTCTCCTCTACCGGCCGTACAGTACAAAGGAGCCTGCGCTGTAGCCTCCGCTGCCCAATAGCAGCGGCTGATCATAACCTAATTGGATTGATGTAACTTGTTTTCCATCCCATTCAATCTAATTTGCCTGGAGCCAGCCGCACAGAAATAATTGTCAATATGATCCGCTTTTTTTTGCTGTCTCGTTCTGTTGGATTTCCCAAGGAAGGATGTGGGAGCAGGATGAGAGGCTGAGCTGTGCAGGAATGCATGGCACTCAGCAGGATGGGAAGATAGACAGCAGGTCTGAGGTGTGTAGAGGCAATTGAATTTGAATTTAATTCAGGTTTCAAAGAGCCCTGGGAGCTTTTATTAACACATGCTTTGCTGGACCGTTGCTAATACACCTTTCATACTGAAGACACACACACTCAGGTATGACCAGGAGACAGGAGAGGGTGGAGCTAAGTACAACCAAATGCTGAATAAGGCATTGTTAGGGCGACCAGGAACTGACTTCATTAACTGAAAACACACTGTGAAAGGGTTAAAGTTCTAAGACAAAAACACGGACAACTCCCAGACAACGCGGTGGTAACGACCTGTCAATCACAAGCTAGCCACGCCCTAAAGCATCCCCTGCTTTATGGTCCATTTGACTCTAAATGGGACCTAATTTACTAAATGAACATCATGGTGTATTGAAGAAGACTTGAAACTAGCGATTGAGAACATAAACTCATGTTTACAATGTTTACTGAGGTAATAAATCAAGTGAGAAGTAGACTCATTTTTTCATAGACTTCTATACAATCAGACTTCTTTTTGCAACCAGAGGAGTCGCCCCCTGCTGGCTATTAGAAAGAATGCAAGTTTTAGGCACTTCAACATTGGCTTCACTTTTCAGACCCCGGAGTTGCCCACTGGGTATGACAAAATAACTGTGTGTGTTCTCAAGGTATGTTAGTGATTAGTAAACCTTGTCACATATATATATATGTGTGTTGATGTATGATGGAGACCTCCCAAAAACGTGTGTCTCCGTCCCGAATGTTCTTCATTTTGATGTTTGTTTTGCATGCATATGTATTAGCTACAGTATTCTTGATTTCCTCATCACTGGCTACCGGTAGCTGACGCTCCGCACTCCGCCCAGCAACCAAATCTAGCCCCTAGATACCAGATATGATCTTCTTGACCGGTGTCCATTAGGTTCTCTTTCAGTGAGTAGTCAGTGTCATAACAGCGGTAGCGTGGCCTTTTGTCTGGCATCCTGCTGCACCGCTTCCCTACAGATTTAAAACACCCTCCTTCCACGATTGGCTGTGCCAGCTATCAGTCCTATTGCTAAATCAGGTTTTCTCGGAGCATTTACTGCCGTGGATGGGTTAATGGCACGCCTGGTGCGTTTCATACCGGCACTTAAGGGAGCCTTGTGCGGCAGCTGTGACAAAGAGTCTGTATTTGACGTCCTGGGAATGACAACGGGCTGAACATTTGGCTCTGGAATTACAAATTACTGTAATTGTGTCCCAGGAATAACATACCAAGACTTGAGTATGAAAATAATTTTTTTTCTGTTAATTTACTATTCTGTTTCTCTGTTTGTGAATGTAAAATGGTATTACATTTGGTGAAAGGCACATAATGACTTTTTTTAACTTTTTTTTTTACTTCTTGCACTTGGACTTGACATGGGACACTGACTTTATCCCACCTCTTGAAATCTATGACTGAAGCATGAAGCTTACTGATGTCAAATAACTTGGTGCTTGGTGCAGCCAACAAAGAAAACTGCCAGAACCAGTAGCTCTCACCTCCCAGTTACAGATAAGCAGTGTTTCAGTCAGACAGGAGGGCACACCTTTGTTTGCCATATCTCAGTTTTATCCTTATCTTTGAGGAGGGCTCTGTATTCAAGACCAAGATATAGTGCAATGGATGCAGAATGCAGAGAGAGGCCGATATTTCTCTGAACTCGGCCCAGACGAGAGAGATTTAAGGACAGTGAGAGACGGTGTGAGAGGCTGTTTTGACGTGAAAGAGCCAAGAAAGCCATCCAAAAGATAAACAGTCCAAAACATCCTCAGAGTTTGTCCTCGGTCCAAATCTTCCCCTCATCCAAACCCACAGTCGAAGAAACGTAATCACAGAGTGCTCGTATAAATTAGTAAGCACTCACCCAAACTGTTAAACTCTGGTTGACATCTGTGAGCGTCGTTAAATGCTCTGCATATAGACACAAGAGCTTTTCACCCTTTATGTGTGTTTACGCAGGGTGTTGGCATATGTACGTCTGTGTAAACAGACACGACTACTTCAATGTATATTCAGCCAGGTCAAGGGGTTACAGTCAAATTCACTTGTCAACTGTGTTTTTTGTTTTTTTCCAGCGGTGTAAAATGGTGGCTGGCAAAAAGTCGACAAAAGAAACTGATCTGCGAGCACTCGAGTAATGAAGTATCTCTCGCCACGGCTTTTGTGCGGACGCTCACAATGGTCCGTGTGATATGGATCCCTCTCAGACGGGCAAAGTGGCCACCTATTGTGAGAGCCGAGCACACGGGATCCAAGGCGAGCCTCTCTCCTCAAAGCAGCCAGAGTAATTATGATATAATTTTTCTTCAGGATTTCAGCAAGTCTTCTCACTTTACTCAAAGGGCCTGGAATTGGGCTGGAGTTAGGTGGCGAAAGCTCCGATGCTGGAGGGTGTCGGGGTTTCAAAACAGCTTTCCAGAAACCCTGGCATGGGAATATTTGTACAGTTTTATACTCCAAGTTTTAATGTATTCTGATACAGTTAACTCGTTTTCCACTTAAGGTTCATTTTGTACACTGAATACAATAATAAGCTACAGAAGCTCTGCATACACTTTTGATTTGTAACCAATATGAGCAGCCTGTCTGCTGTAAGGGATTATACTAAATACATCAACAAGATTTCTACATCATAAAGATTAATTTCTACCACACACTGGGCCAACATAAATTTTTATATTTTAATATTTAATTGGTTTAATTTATAACAGATGAATACATTTTTATTAGGGCTGTCAATCGATTAAAATATTTATTTTATTTTGATTAATCACACATTTTTTATCTGTTCAAAATGTACCTTAAAAGGAGATTTTTCAAGTATTTAATACTCTTATCAACATGGGAGTGGACAAATATGATTTCTATATGCAAATGTATGTATATACTTATTAGGCTATTGGAAATCATTGAACAACACAAAACAATGACAAATATTGTTCAGAAACCCTCACAGGTACTGCATAACATGACAAACTGCAGCCCAACAGGCAACAACAGCTGTCAGTGTCGACCTGCGGCCCTTTGCTGCATGTCATCCCCTCTCTCTACCCCTTTCATAACTATCACTGTCTCTATCATTAAAGGTATAAAAGCCCAAAAAGAATCTTAAAAAAAAAAAGAAAATCAAAAAATGAATTCAAAAGAATTTCGCCTAGTGCTCCAAAAGAGGTAGGGCCGGCCCTGAATAGTAATAACGCTGAGTTTTCTTGAAAAAGAAAGTGAAACATAAAGTTCAGCCCCCTCCCCACCGCGACAATTATTTCCATACAGTCCCTAAATGAGATACAAATGACCCAATAGTGAACAAAATCTGTTGCAATATGTCCCGGTCTACTGCAGTTATGTCAATATTGCATTATGATTAAATAAACAACACAATTGCTGCTAAAGATACACTAGTCACTTTTGTCCTTCATGCACTAGAGGCTCTAGCATGCAAACTGACATCATCCTAAACACGTTTCCCTACAGAGAAATGATATCATCACTAACGTCCCACAACTTGTTGACACCCTGCTGGTCTCTGTTACTACAAGAGGACGAGCCGCCTGCAGCCAACAGGTTGTTCCTGCTGTTTACACAATAGGTCGTCTCTGAGATGGACTGATAGCGGATACTCCGTGTCCTCCTGTCGCCCCAGTCCTACAAGCTGACGACTGCATGACAACATTTCTATGCATAACAGCGAGTCATGTTAGGGTAAATAAAAAGAGGCCGCCACATCTCAGTCCCTGACGTAGGGAGGGGGGGGGGTTAGTGGAAGTGTACGGCCCGTGTTTACCCAAAGCAGGCGGACTACAGCGCTATATATGATAGCCGGTCTCCGAGGTTTCACGACAACGAGGAACGCGAGAGCGCCAGTCTATTGATCCCATCCACAGGGAGAGATAAGCTGTCGCCACTCATGAAGTCATTTCATAGGTTTCATGCTGGGAGTTAGGGGAAAGAGCCCGTCTATGTGGACTGTATACATACACCAAGCTATTATGTTGACGCTAATAAAACAAGACCTGGATGTGGTAACAGGTGGTGTACTGTGGTAATAGTTTTTCTATTCACATACAAGTTTAAAGGTTAATTCTGGTGATACTCCATGTTTATTGTCAGTAAATCCAATGAAATGCAAAAAGCCTGATATATCATATTCCTCTGTGCCATGGAGCTGCATTGTTGTCCAAAAACTATTACAAACACATCAATGAGCCACGCTGTTAACATGTTCCTTCATTACTATGAACGCATACATTGTAGTTTATTTTAACTTTAATCTCACTCTCATCATTCACCAAGTTGTATTCATATCATGTAGTTCTTAAGGGCATACCTAAGAGATAGCCGATCGCAGCAGAAGGCGTATAAATACCACTAGAATGTGACCTTTAGCATGCAATAAATACGCCTTTCTTGATTTCCGCGTGTCATTTGTACGCCATGAATCCTGTACTGACTGCAATGTAAACGTATCTACGTATAAATGCTATGGTAAGAGTTAGTGACGTAGTATGAAAAGTGAGAAAGACCACTTATGATAGGCGGTTGAGGAGGTGGATGGGTTCAACAAACTTCGACGATTGTCGATTTTGTAACATCATCAACGCAATTTACAAAACAAAATACTGGTCAACGGTCTTGAACACGAGTCTCCTGGTTAAAAGTCGGGTGTGACGACTGTCACGTATTTTTTATTGACGTTTGTGATGTGTTTTACGTAGTATTTTAAGCCCAACCATTACGTTTTCCCTTACCCTAACTTAGTGGTTCTCTTGCTCGAACCTAAGTTAGTTGTTTTCTTGCCTAAACCTAACTGCGGACGATCGCGTGGCATACAAATGACACACGAAAAGGCTAAAATGCGTAATCATGACATGGGAATGTCTGTGTAACGTTGTGGTATTTATATGCCTTTGTGGGAGACCTGATTGCCTCATCAGCTGGATACACATTTTTAAAATAAAATCAGGTATAATGAGTACCAGTGTTTTTAAGCCCCAAGTATGTACAGATTTAGTTTCTCAGCTGACATCTGACTTATCTTGGACAAATTCAATAGAATGCATAAACTGGAAAAAGTGCTCAAAGCATTAATCAACAGTAATTTCGTGGTTATGTTAGTTTTGGTTTTCTGTGCAGACCACCATTCAAGTTATTCCCCAAGACATTCCGGCAATGTTTTCAGAGCTGTAAAAGAGGCTGAGGCCATGTGTGAGGGGTGAGGAGGTGGTTTATACCTTGTTCCCCTCACTCATCACTCTCATTGGGGCCAGTTTCCGTTGCAATGATTATGGAGAGCCTGAAAAAATGCACTCTGGATCAGATGTCATTTCAATTACAGCAAAGTATAACATTTAGTCAAAATAAAAGTGGAATTTGTAAGCAACAGAAAGCAGGGATACGCTTATTTGGTTATAGAGGGTAATATTTAAATGTTTGTAGTGTATTTTATATTTTTTAATGCACAAAAAGCCAGATGTCCTGCATAATGATAGATAACGCTGTCTGCTCCGTCTCCTGTCGAGTCAGTCTTTCCCTCCGGTTTCTCAGCACACAAAAGAGAATGACTGACAACGCCGGCCACGGAGAAGCAAAAATCCATCTATGGATTTCAGAGTCCTGTTGCTCCCCCCCCCTGTCCCCACTTCCACTCTCTTCCCCTGCCAAATCAATTCTGTGCAGGGACTTTATTGACTCAGGTAAAGGGGCTGTGATCCAGCAGTCAATGTCTGTGTCTGCACAGCGGAGGGAGGGCTGGAGACACACAGGGAGTGGGCAGCATTAATGCACCCCTCTTACTGGGGTCAGGGGACCATTGTGTGTGTCTGAATGTACTTCTTCTATGCATACTCAAGTGCGCATACACACGCAGTGCATACTTTATGTCTGCGATTGTGCTTGTGTGTGTGTCTTAATAGGAGCTGAAGAGGCAGGCCTGGGCCTCGGGGTGCTGAGGGGCAGACATCGATTATCAGGCGCTGTGGAGCCACTGGTCTGTCTCCACTGGTGGGAGGAAGGCTGGGCTGGTTTGCTGAGGAGCTTCTATAGCTGGGGGCTACAGAGAGAGAGAGAGAGAGACGGGCCAGGGGGTGGGGGGGTTAAATGGTAATGGTGGTTTGATAGGTGGAGGTCTTCCTGCTTCTTTAATGATTAAAGGAGGATGTGACACCCTCCCTGGAGTCACACACAAGCCAAGAATCCACCCCGAGGCGCTTTACTGCCGCTGTCCTCCCCGTTACACCGGCCGTTGTCACCGTGCTGATACGCTGTTAGACTTCTCCACTGGAGCCTTCGTGAAAGTCTTGATCACACCTGGAGAGACACTTTAGAGCTCACATTATATCCCAGTCATCATCACGGCTTCTTGATTTTGACTGAGGCCCCAGAAACCTGTATGAGCTGATGAGGGCGTCCTTCATCCGTCTGTCTTAAAAAGTGCAATGTGGTCCAGGGGCTCAGCTGAATCAAACCTTAACTGTTGCAGGTAGCTGTAATCAGTTTGGAAGTAGATCAGAAAACACTAGCAAGGATTTTTTTTAGGGCTGTCAATCGATTCAAATATTTTGTCGCGATCAATTGTCCATAGTTAATAGCGATTATTTGCAGATTAATCACCCATTTTTAATCAGTTTAAAATGTACCTTAAAGGGAGATTTATTATTATTATTTATCTGCTTTATACAAATGTATGTTAATGATTGGAAATCAATTAACAACACAAAACAATGACAAATATTGTCCAGAAACCCTCACAGGTACTGCACTTAGCATAACATGGCAAATTGCAGCCCAACAGGCAACAACAGCTGTCAGTGTGTCAGTGTGCTGACTTGACTATGACTTGCCCCAAACTGCATTGATTATCATAAAGTGGGCATATCTGTAAAGGGGAGACTCGTGGGTACCCATAGAACCCATTTTTATTCACATATCTTGAGGTCAGAGGTCAAAGGACCCCTTTGAAAATGGCCATGACAGTTTTTCCTCGCCAAAATATAGCATAAGTTTGGAGCATTATTTTGCGACAAGCTAGTATGACATGGTTGGTACCAATGGATTCCTTAGGTTTTTCTAGTTTCATATGATACCGGTATTTTCACTCTAGCTTTAAAATGAGCCCGCTACAACTTAAGAATTGCAAGTTGCGTTAATGTGTTGAAGAAATTAGTGGCGTTAAAACAAACTTGTTAACTTTGACAGCCCTAGTTGTTTTTGAAGGCGGAAAAGGGGAGGAAAAGACGTATTCTGTCATTTAGTTTTGAGAACTTACTGGACGTTTCTGTACTTGTGGGAAATAGTGTTTGTTGAAGTCTTTTCTAAAATGTGCCATCCCCGTCTAGACAAATGAAGTGAACACACAACATTCTGTTAGTAATATGCGTTATTAGAAGAGTTTCAATGTGATTTTGAACGTGGTTTTCTTACTTCTGGACCAGAATCTGAAAGTTCTGTTTGTGTTTTGTCTCTCTCTTATTTTGATAAGGCCTAACTGAAACTGACCGCATTTGCCAGCCCGGTTTTTCAAGTGCATTCAGCCAAGTTAATTAATAAAGTTATGTTCAGTTGTCACTATAAATCAACTTGTTATACTCAGCCAAGTATATACTCAGTCATGGACTCAGGTTAATGGTATGCACTCTACCAAGTGAGCTACCAGGGCGCCCAAGTGCCGCTTTTTAGTAACATTTGTGACGTGTTTTCTGTACTTATGTTAGTTTGTTTCCATACGTATTTTACTTAGTTTACGTACTTATGTTAAGGCCAACCATGACGTTTTTCCTAAACCTAAGTGAGTGGTTTTGTTGCCCCCTGCTGGTACTGCACCTTGATACACACGTGTAATATTCACGCTGCTGCGAGGCAAAACATGACACTGACACGTTATTCTCTGGTGGACAGGCGGGTCTATTACACGCTTTGGCGTGATATCAGGTTGGAAAAGCCAGCCTGTTCTCATTCCCAGGGCGTCAAATACCGACACTTTGTCCCGGCCATTGGTGTTCGATACCGCTGTACAAGGCACCATTTCGCGGCAGTAGGAGATGCACCGGGCTGTGTTTGGTGTGACGGAAAAAGTGACGCTGAGGGGTCTGACAAAGCGTCAGTATGTGACGAGATGGGATGAGAACGTATTGGAAAAGCACAGGTGTAAACACTAAAATGAATGATGGCTGGATTCCTCTTATCTGCTTCAGTTTCAGCTGTTGTGCATGCTGATTTACTGTCACACTGTCACTCTCACTGGGACACTTGAATAGAACAGAGGCATATGGTGTTATTAGTAACACCTGTGCTTATCTTACTATGAAAAGACAAAACGTCTGCTGTGAAAAAGGACTACTCCTAAATCTACCGCAGTACATAACCAGCGCTTTAGTCCCATGTACCTGGGTCTCATGAAGGCAGCATGAGGTGAAGCCTCAGTCCAGCTCATACTTCATGTTTCCCTGTCAGAGCTTCTGTATTGTACAGCAGTGCAGGTCACCCTGGCCCAGTCCTGGAGCCAGCCAACCTCCACCAGCCCATTGATCAATAGTGGCCCGACTGCCTCGTCTCTGCTCCCCCCATTCGCTGCTCTGCAGCTCAGCCTGCTCTCTAACCCCTCCATGACTGGAGCCTCATTAAAAATAGATCACATCCAAATTACATTGATCTCTTTTACTCTTTTCATTTACTTTCACTGAATCGCCGCCCCCACCTCCCTTCTTCTCCTATTCTGCTGTGTCATGATGAGGAATAGAAGAGCGGATCTCTTACCGTGAAACAGTGTACAACTTCTCTTCTTTTCTCATCCTTGTGCACCAGCCCAGTCGCACAGCAGTTCCCGAAATAGTCACAAAATTGAATGTATTGATTAGTGTACATAGACACGAATTTCACTTTTTTTTCGTGATGGTCAGCACAAAATCAGTTCCTATGTAATCAACATAATTGAGAAGCGTAAAGAGCGGCGAATGTCGCGTAGGGAGGAAGTCGGGGTGGATGGTTGGGTCAAATAAAACAGGACTTTAGCCCAGGAGACCGGTGTTCGTGTCTCGTGTGAAACCACAAGTGAGAGTTGACTTTTTTTTAGATTTGTCACGCGACTTCCATACATAAGTTACGACACTTCCAGAGTCATTTTAACCCAAACCGCAATCTTTTCCTAAACCTAACTAAGTAGTTTGTTCCCTAAGCCTCAAATAGGTACTACATGTTTGTTGACTAAGTATGCATCACAGAAACTGAAATAGACTTCAAAGGCAATGAGAGACACCTGTCAGGACCTTAGGAATGTGCTGCATGTTTATATTTTTCCAGCACACTAACCAAGTCGATCTTTTCCTAAACCTAACTAAGTCGTTTTATTTTGAAAAGACTGGTGCGGAAATTGACCGGTGTGTCACGTGTTGCTTGACATTTGTAGGAAAACAGGTTAAAAATACGTTATTGAAAGTCGTGCTGAGCGTCACTGAAATAATTAATTTGTGTCTATTTACACGAATCAAATAGATTCAATTTTGTGACTATTCCACAAACTGCCGTGAGACTGTGTTGTGTGCACATGCTGAATTAGATTTTTCTGCTGATGTTTTGTGTCTTTATTAAATATAGTTTTTTTTTTATGTGATATGTAATTTACATGTGTTGGATGGGCTCCAAGACAGGATGCACTTGGACTCTCGTCATGTTTGCCTGTTTTCACACAATACGCAACACTTATTTGGATGTTTTTCTGCATTCTTCTTCAAATTGCAGTTTCTCCATCTGACTTGGGTGGCATTCCTCTGGGAGATAATAATGAGTATAGCTGAGGGCAGCCGGCTCACCTGGGGACTGCAGGGCGAGTCTGTACAGGCCGCTCGTCTCTATTGCAGCAGACAGCCGGCAGACCGACCTCACTGTGTGATGTGCTGATACCCAGCCTGCCCGGCCTGCTCTCCCTGCTGCACGCACATGCACTCATTCACTGTACGGTCTGCCTCACTTACTCGACAGTCACACTCTCATTCTAACAGGCCAGACACACTTTAGCATTTCAAATGGCAGAATTTCATGGCAAAATCAATTAATTCCAAGGGAATCGCCTCAAGCAGTGGATTTGCTTGCCAGGCCGTAGTAAATCCACATGAATTTTTGAGTGAGTTCAACACTGGTGAACTTTTATACACAAATTTGCACCGTTGACATATAGTAAGCCGTCCAGACAGTACTGTCCTTTGAGGGTATATAGAGAGGCAAAATCCTGCCCCTTCTGGTGGACCACCATGGGACTTTATTTTGGAAAAACATATGTACAGTAGTTAACGGTGAGAGACAATTCATTTTTTAATCATGTGTGAATTGCACCATGAATCAAACATACAGTGTTTGTCAATTTAAAAGGTATTTTGCAAGTCCAGAAAGTCTCACACACACACACAAAAAAATCAACATCTTAAATCAACATCTATCTATTAACAACATTTAAGAATCCAAATGCCTTTCCTATCATCTGCATTACGTAAAATTGATATTGTGTTTTTTTATATAGGCCTACAGTAAATTCTTCTCCTTCTCATTGTAAAGTGAAAATGTAAGCAGAGTGGGGGGAGTTTACATTATACAATTAAAAACCTGAACATTATGGGTATTTTATTAACCAATTCCAATGTTTTTATTTTTACTCCATGCAA
This sequence comes from Sebastes umbrosus, assembly GCF_015220745.1. Lineage (NCBI taxonomy): Eukaryota > Metazoa > Chordata > Actinopteri > Perciformes > Sebastidae > Sebastes > Sebastes umbrosus. Next base: position 17,371,657 of record NC_051289.1, read on the forward strand.
ATATTCAAATTTAACTATATATATTTTTATTTTTTTTTATTTTTTTTAAGATTCAATCTTTCTCCACCAAAATGTGTTCCTTGCAAATGCTTCAAAACTGCATTTAAATGGTAAATGGACTGCACTTTTCTACCCAAGCCTGGTCATTGGGAGCAATTTTGGGTTTAGTGTCTGTCTTGCCCAAGGAAATTTTGACATGAAGGAGGAGAACAGGGTCTAAGTTAAATATTTGTTTTCAATTAAAAGCTTAAAAAAATACATATAATTTTTTAAAAATGTAGACAACTTGTGGTGTCTAGTAAAAAGTTTGTTTGTCTCTTTGTTAGGCCATGATCAAGGAGTAAGAGATTAATTGTTGATGTTGATGCAGTGCCAGATGCAGATTAAAAATATTTTTTTCTAAACAATTTTCTCTTATTAAAATAACATTTTTACAGTCATGTAAAATATCAGTGAGTCATGTTTTAAGTTAATGTTCAGAGTTTTAGAGGATACACACTTTGTCTGTCGACTCATTCGGCTGTTTGTGAATGCTGCGAGAAGAACAAAGCTATGGAAGTGACTTAACCATTGATGATGAACGGAGGCGACAGTGCCAGAGAAGGAGCTTAACACAGGCAGCGACTTCAGGTGAGTGTTGATGAGACTGTCAGGGAGAGGAGAGGAGAGAAGAGAAGAGGAGACGAGAGGAGACGAGAGGAGATGAGAGGAGAGGAGAGGAGAGGGGGATGGAGGGAGCTGTGGACTTTGAGCTCAGCAGAGGGAGCCCTTTCTTCTGTCTCTCTCTGTGTGTGTGTGTGTGTGTGTGTGTATCTATGCATACAGTACATGTGGCTATAGAAAGCTTACAGCTGAGGATGTGTTCAGGGAAAACCACACCTGCACATGTTGCCTGTGTGCAGACAGTGATGAGCAGCAGATCCACCTTCTTCTTGCACTATTTTTAATCTTCAAACATTTTGCAAATGATGCTATAAAAGCCTCCTGCGGGGATCCAGAGTGGGACAAAAAGAGAAATTACAGCTTTCAGTGGACACACAGCTTCATGACTGCATGGTTCCCTGTTCAAAACCCTCGACCACAGTGACGCCTGGGAAAGAAAACATCTCTCCCAGACGCTACAAAGAGGGAACTTTTGGCAAACCCTGCGCTTAATATGTAAAACATACACACTCATCACAAGCCTTTGACATGGCAAATACCAGTGGCCAGATTAATCAAAAATAATAGACTCGCTGTGCTCGCCGATCCACTGAGTGGGGCTTTTTTTTGTGCTTTCATAAAGATCATAAAGATCTTTTTTTTCTCTCCATGTATTGCCGCCTGGAGCTGTTCCAGAGTCAAGAAACCTGATCCACGCCCTCGCATTTCTGCGTCCGCCAGAAATGACCTGCTCCCAAAAGTTCAGAGAGGAAAAGGTCTTGGAACGTCACACTTAATATCACACGCTTCTGCTCACACACACACATACACACACACACAGGGGCGGCTGCCGGCCTCAAACACTGGAGTGATCATCAAGTCACACAGTAGTTCCTGTTATCAGAGGATTCAGCCCACACACACACACCTACCTATCGCTCCCATCACTTTTAAACTGCTGTAAAAATTCCATTCATCCACACACTGTGGGAGGGGTCGCCTGGAGGTGATGAGGGGAGCGAGTTTCTATGGCGACGGTAATGAGCGAATGAGGTCGAGTGCAAGGACCCGGGGCTGCGATGCGCTTTGTGCCTCCCTTTGTCCCCATAACAGTGGAAATTAAGGGATGCAGGAACAACAGGATTGAGTACACATGACCTAATGAGGGTCCAGCGTGGGCCAGGTCTACTAGGGAGGGGGTGGGGAGGCGGGGGGAGGTTTTGGGGGATATGGGGAATGTAGGTGGGAGGTGGCGCACAGTAGGAGGGGTGGGATTATAGACGTTATGTCACTTTGGTGTTTGCTTTAGGACTTTTTTTTTTGTGTGGCGTCCTAAAAGAATAGCTATAACATTAATGTTCTCTTGGATTCTTCTCCCATACTCTGCATTTCCATTCAAACATTTCTTCCCCTCTTTATTCTCTTCTCCTCCTCTCTCTCTCTCTCCGCTGGCTGCCCTGAGTCGAAGTGACAGCAGCTCTCATTAAATACGAAACACCGGTCACATGCAAAATTGACCCCGCAAGTGTTCTGGCTCACCCTGTCCGTCCACCGGGCTTGACTCCCATCAGCACCCCCGGAGGGAAGCACCCGAAGCCCCAGAGGTGTCAGGTATGGAGAGGGGAGGAGGCTGGAACGGATTGTTTTTTGTTTTCATCAGCGGATTTAATGGATTTTAATGATGACCTCCCATTATCACCAGTTTACTGCAATCAAACTAGAAGAAACTAGAAGACCGATGTTTGTGTCCGTGTAAAACCAGAAGTCAACGTTGATTTATTTGTCATGCAACTTCTGTACTTAAGTTACAACAATTCCGTAGTTATTTTAACTCAAACCGCGACCTTTTCCTAAACCTAACTAAGTAGTTTTATTCTGACTGGAGTAGAAATTGACACGTGCATCACGTGTTGCTGGACATTTGTGGGAATCGCACGGAACATATGTTGTTGAAAGTCGTGCTGAACGTCACGAAAAAAGGGAAATTTTACAAAAAATCAAATAGATATATTTCATGACTGTTATGGGAAATCTCCACTGTCTGATCTGAAACACAAGGGTCACTTTACGATTTAGGGTTTTTTCCAGAGAGGTGGCCAGAGAAACAGGGCCTATTGCGAAATGCTAGTCTTGAATGAGCCCAACAAATAGGATTAGACTGTTTCATAAAGCCGAGTCAGAGCTAAGCCAAGCCTAGTTTAAGAACAGATACTTTAAACTGAAAAATACAGTTATGAGTTCAGATTTTAAACAGGCAATTAGTTCTGCCCACGTCAAAATGTGAAAATACGACGTACTGTTCACAGTACAGCAGTTGAAAGGGGAACCTTCAGGGAAGAACTTTGGAAAAAAAACAGTGTGTGACCTGAGTCAGACTTATTTAAACCTCCTTTATAAAACCGAATTTCATGAAAATAAGTCTGGTAATACTGGACAGTGAAACTAGTTTAGAGACTTTGGATTCTGCACAGCCAGCCCTATAAGCAGGAATTTGTTTGCGCTGTCTATCTGTCTGCCTGTCTGTCTATCTGTCTGCCTGTCTGTCTATCTGTCTGCCTGACTGTCTATCTGTCTGCCTGTCTGTCTATCTGTCTGCCTGTCTGTCTATCTGTCTGCCTGACTGTCTATCTACACGGACGCGGCCCAGCTGCTGTGTTATTGCACTTGGCTGCTTCTGACAACTTAATGGGATGTTTGATTTCCACGTTAGACTTCCTGCGCCGCCAATGCCCGACATTTAGCCCTTTGATATTTTTCGGCTTCCCCTACTCACCACTCCAAACAAACACACACATATATAAATACACAAACACAGCGCTGACCTCGTATCACCTGCAACACACATCGCTAATTTCATTTACTCAACCATAAGCACGGAGAGGACGAGGCCAAAACACACACGGTGGCCGTCAGCTCATACTCGCAGGCCAATTATTTCCATAGTTTGTGTAAAGATACTTCTGTGTGGGAATAGGTCTCATTCCAAGACCATCAGACATCTTGTTTGTCATCACTTGCAGGCCATGAGGATGACCTACTCTCCGCTCAGCAGTATCACTTACACCCAGCGATGGCTATCTAGCAGCCATCCATGTCTGCTCTCTATCTCTGTGACATATGATGATAAAAGACGTCTTCTAATTCTCATGAAGTTATGGCCCTGTGTGACCTTTCCGACGTATCCAGTCTGTTTGAATGTTTTGTGTAAAGCATGTGAATGTTGCCATGTCACTCATTAGGTAACGCAACCACTATTTATGTCTCTGTTAGAATGGGCCTCTATTTCTCCTGAAAAATGACTAAAATAGTTGGTGTAAATAGTGGCAGCAGCACCAGAAAAACAGCACACACTGAGGGTGGTTTGCTGGTGTCTTTATTAGTGAAAGAAGTAAAGGTTGTTGGAAATGGATCATGAACATAAAATACTTTGAAAAGGATGGTTATAAATTATCACCTCAGGCTGTAATAATGTTGTACAGTCATGTAGGAGGAACCCAAAGCTGCTGCATTGTGCTGGCAGCTTGCCCCCACTACAAACTACTCTGTACATCTCTCCAGGCTAAAAGGTGTTACTCACTACACCCTCCACTAAATTATTCACCTTCATCTGACGTTAACACATCACAACCTAAATTAATTTTCTTCATCATAATAAATAATCCTTGTTTGCTGGCATTTGAAAGTCTGTTTTCCTGTTTCTGTCACGGCCCGCGTGTCAGGTAATGACACCATCCATTAAAACAAGCATGTGTCAGTCACACCACCGGTTTTAATAAGGTCAACAGTCTCATAAAATATCAGCACATAAAATATAACATAATGAACACAAGTTTTTTATTTAATGTAATGCACTGTAATTCCTATATAACCTACGTAATTGTGAGCCAGGACGTGCAGGGCTGCCTGGTCAGGTGATGTAGTATAAAGAGTGAGAGAGTTTGTGTAGGGAGAAGGTTGGGGTGGATGGATGGGTCAAACAAACACAGGACTTTCACCCAGGAGAACTCTGTTTGTGTTCCGCATGAAACCAAGTCAACGTTGACTTATTGGACCTTACTATTATTACTTAATTTACGTACTTAACTAACGCCATATACGTAAGTTGTGTAACAAATATACTTATTTTTTAACCCAAACCACAATCCTTTCCTAAACCTAACCAAGTAGTTTTGTTGCCTAAACAGGTTCTGCACTGCAGGGCTGGTGCAGGCGCACTGATCGAAAATAACAATTAACTTTTCGGAAGATATCATATGAACTGAACAAGCACAGATACCTATCATTACCTGCTTCGACATGTCAGAATGTCTTATCTTAAACATCTAGCCAAACCGGTCTCACCAAACAACTTGTGAATTTGTACGTCGTGTGCAACCACAACGCCTTTGTTGCTTTTGGCATGTCATGTGTATGTCATGTAGTCTGTCCTGACTGCAATGTAAATGCATTTGCGTGCATATGCTACGCTCAACATAGAATAACAAGTAAGAGAGACTGCATATGGTGGGCGGGTCAAACACATACAAGACTTTCAACTAGTGGACCGGTGTTCGTGTCGCAAAGTGTTGTTGAGTCTTTCTGAAGTTAGTGACGTTTGTGATGTGTTTTTCAAACTTATGTTACGTCGGCCTGTATAAATGGTACGATAATGTGCAAGGCGTCTTGATTTCCGTGTGTCATTTTTTACGCCATGTATCCTGTACTGACTGCAATGTAAACACGTCCGCGTATAAATGTTACGGTAAGAGTTGTGACGTAGTATAAAAAACGAGAAAGACCACGTATGGTGGGTGGATTGGGAGGTGGATGCCACAACTGTCCAACAGACACCAAACTTTTAACCAGGAGACCCATGTTCGAAACCCTTGTTGACCGGTGTTTTGTTTTGTTTTTGTACGTTTTGCATGACGTGGCGATTGTCAAGTTTTTGTGCTTTCTGTAGTTGTGTTACGTTGTTTTCTTAAGTGTTTTAATTTACGTACTTACTTTAAGCTCAACCATGACGTTTTCCTCTTACCCTAACTAAGTGGTTTTCTTGCCTTAACCTAAGTTGGTGTTTTTCTTTGCCTAAAGTGGGGATGTTTGCGTAGCGTACAAATGACACACGAAAAGCGACATACACAAAACACACAAAAAGGCTAAAATGCGTACTCATGACAGGAAATGTCAATTTAATGTCGTGGTATTTATACATCTTCTCATGAGACTGGGTTGGTGACGTTGTTTATGTACGTATTTATCTTAGTTTATGTACTTATTTTAAGCCCAAATATTTCACGGTAATGTCGTGGTGTTGAATGACATGCAAAAAGCCGTTTCACAACGTTAACCCTGTGGTGTATAAATTAAACGCGAAAAACCTAAAATGCATTATTATGACATGTATAATGTCCTTAAAATATCGTACTATTTCCTGTATACGCCTTTCCATTAGATCAGGTTGATACAGCTGATCACACAGCACAGATGTTGTCACTTATCTGTAGTTACTTGTTTTGCTTTCTGACAACGGAAGCAGAAAAAAATTGTGAATTACAGAGAATAGGTGGGGACAGATTGGGCTGTGATGCAGTTTTACTGTTTGCCAACTAAGAAGAGGACAATTAAGAGATTTTGCTGTTTGTTCAGGCTTTAAGGTAGACATCTTTGTGAAAATGATCTGGAAACACTTTGATGCAATTCATATTGAAACCTTTTTAAAAAATTTGAAAACTCGCTATTTGAATTGCACGTCTCATGAGTCTAGGCGGAGTGAGTCGCTCAACATCAATTCTTGTGTAGTCCATACAAATAGTACGACTATTAGATGACTTCTTATCTGCCCCACCATGCTGCATGTTGCCTGTAAAGCAAACAAACACAACAACCGGCAACTGTGAGTACTCTGTGAACCCTTCAGGCTGTGTCTGCGAGTGTGTGTGCGTGTGTGTGTGTGTGTGTGTGTGTGTGTGTGTGTAATCAGAGATCATGCAGAAGATTATGCACACGTAAGTAAACAGAAGAAGCAGAGGATTAAGAAGTTAAAAGGAAGACAAACATTCCCTGACGCTGCGTATGTTTGAGTATACACGGAGCAAGTGTCAAAAAAAGTTCATCCTTGTGAATGTGTGTGTGTGTGTGTGTGTGTGTGTGTGTGTGTGAAGACAGTATGAGAAGAGGGAAAACCAGACAGAAGAGGTCCTGCTGCTCCGGCTCTGTGGACACGTTCCCTCTGCCCTCATTAGATGGTTAACCAGTGTCCAGTCAGGCACACAAAAAACGGGCCCCTCCAACTGACCATCCGTCTCATCTCCAGAGACAGCAAACAAACCTCCCGGCAGCATCGATCCAGCGCTCCAAGAGAACGCCCGCTGCAGCTCAAAACAATCCAAAAAGACGGGTCAGAGGAATGAAAGGGCTGGGTTGTTGAGAAAACCAGCGGGGGGGCGGGGGGGAGTTTTCAATCGATTCGCCACATATAACCGCATCTGACGTGCATGTCGGTAGCTGCTTGCTAATTACGGCCCGAAATTACACCACGAGGTTGTTGTGTCACCGGGTCCCGGGAACAATCTGCTGATTGTTGTGTGAGAAGATTGGTCAGACAAGGGCCAGCCACTTTCCCCCCCAATTATCCCCATTTAGTGGTTCTGCTTCAAGCTGCCTGGACGGGGAAGAGGGGAAAAAAGGAAGAAGCAAAGGAAAAATGAAAGACGTCAAACGGAAGACGAGAGAGACAGAGGAGAGAAAGTTGTCCATCAGCCACTGAGCCACTTTGTCAACACGAAAAACGGTGGAAACTTGAACACGCTCGCAGCAGTGAGGTTTTTTACTTTGCAGTAGCGGTTATTTTAAGAGTGAAGCGAGCGGCAGTTCTTGGCCTAATGAGCTCAGCTGCCTGCCCCCACCTCTACCTACCTAGCCAGTAGGGGTAAGAGAAAGGGGGGGGTGAAAAAGAGACGATTATGAATTGAGTTAATGAGCCTGGATTGGGGTGGGGGTGGACGGGTTAGGGGCAGCCTGAGAATTCACCCTTTCCCCCCTCTATCCTCTATTTCCTTCCTCTAGCAGAAATCTCCAGCAGGTGTTTTCAAAGTGTGCTGATTCCTAGTGATGGACTCCTGTTGTTACGAGTAGAAAGTGTCAGATTCTCCAGACGTGATTGTAAAGTGACGTACTTGACGCTTCTCTCTTACTTTAACTGTTCCTGACCTCTGACCTCTTTCAGTGAATAGAGAAGTATAATGAAATATAATGAATAAATAGATAAATGTATGAGATGATGTGTAAATTGGAACTGAAAATTGAACATGGCAATATAAACTATAATGATACTGCATCTATTGTGCTTAGTGTTTCTATTTTTCAAAACAGGATTAAATTGTTTTGTGACTTTTGATGGGCTATTTGTGGACACAGGATCTCAGCCTAGAACACGTGAGTGTTTCCCATGGTAGCGGTTGACTGACATTCGAGAGCCAGCATAGTTAGGAGACGTGCTGTCAAACTACCGACTGGAGCATGTCATAGCCCTGAAGCGTAGGCAATTAAACAACATTCACCATTTAGGAGGACCCATCACGCCGTTGACTTTGTATTTCACTTGGAAGGTTGTGTCTTAAAAGTAAACTCCCCAAAACGACCTATCCTTACCTTAACAATTCAAGGTCAATGCCTAACTTTAACCATCTCGCGAGAGTTTTGCAATCAGCGTGTGACCTTTTTGATAATGTTAGCATTTAGAGGAGCTGGGCTAGTTCAGACCAGTGGGCGACCTCCGGGTATGAAAAGTGAAGCTAAACTTGCATTCTTTCTAATAGCCAGCAGGGGGCGACTCCTCTGGTTGCAAAAAGAAGTCCGATCGTATAGAAGTCTATGATAAAATGAGCTTACTTCTCACTTGATTTATTACCTCAGTAAACATTGTAAACATGAGTTTATGGTCTCAATCACTAGTTTCAAGTCTTCTTCAATACAGCACGATGTTCATTTAGTAAATGATGGTCCCATTTAGAGTCAAATAGACCATAAAGCAGGGTATGCTTTAGGGCGTGGCTACCTTGTGATTGACAGGTCGCTACCACGGCGTTATACGGTCTGGGAGTTGTCCGTGTTTTTAACCCATTAACCCTTTCACAATGTGTTTGCAGTTCAAGAAAGTTAATTATAACTTTGTTGGTCGCCTAAAAATGTCTTATTCAGCGATCGGTTGTACTTAGCTCCACCTTTCATGCTACTTCTGATTGCCAAAAAGCAAGTTGGCGACAGCCAAGAACCAAGAACCGAACTCAAGGCTTCAAAACTGTAATCTACAAACCAATGGGTGACATCACAGTGACTATGTCCACTTCTTAAATACAGTCTTTGGTTCAGGCATATCTGTATTAACCGCGGGACAGAGAAAATGGAAATTTAACCTCAGGAACACACTTTATTTTTTCAGAAAAACAAATGAAAGAAATGCTGAATGAGAGAATGCATTGAGTTACAGAAGCTAGTTGGACAGCGGCTGGCGTTTGTGTGACATCTGGACTTTGGACAAACACCAAATACATACACGGATTTTGTAGCTTTTTTTTTTTTTAATTTCAGTTCAACTTTAAAGCATCATCCAGTAAAATAACTGAGTCAGAGACAGACTTCATTCTGAGAGTTGAACTAGCCTTGTATGTGACTTCTATTTATACATCCCCTTCTCCGTCCATCCACCGATGCTGGTGTGAGAGTAGAGAGGTGAGCCTGTGGACACGGTGAACCCTGTGGCCGAGCCAGGATGGAGGTGGAAGGACAGAGAGAGGGGAGGTGTGTTTGTGTTCGGCCAGGCCTACTTAGACTGATTTCAGCCCCAGCAGCAACCCGTCGGTGCTTCTGCGCTTCACCCACTGAGCTCGCCTCAACACCCCGACTTGATCAGTCAACCATGTGACTCCGGCCTGGAGCCAAGAGGACTAGAGACAGACAGACGGGAGGGGAGAGAGAGACAGAGAGAGGCTTGATCTCATGAGCGGCAACATTACTCGCATTTATCAATTTCATTTTCAATCTAATAGAGCCAAATTCGGTGGCTGGAGATTTGTATCAAACCACTTATCTGGACAATTTATCAAGCGTCATCAAAGGCTCCGCCCATTAGCCGAGTCCATGGGGATGACATAGGGTCAGAGCGACGGACAAAAAGCCTCTTTCTGCATCTGCCCTCTGTAAACCAGGCTGAACTTTTCCATCGCAGATGATAGCGGACTGCTGATCTTCAGCTCCGTATCAAAAGAAGGCCGTTTCCCACACTGAGGCCTGTCTCTTTCCCACAGACGACTCCGAACGCAGATAGCCGCGCTCTGTCTCGATGTGTTCAATACGAGCCATGCCAAGCTTATCATCAGCACATTCTGACACAACTCTCCACAGGCCCCCCATTCATTCCCTGTTTTCATTATCCTTCACCCCAAAAATGCGTATTGTTTGCTGCAAAGAGTGAAAAAAGAAGACTCAAACAAGAGGGCTTTTTGTGTCACATTCAGGCGCCGGCTTCAGTAAACAAAGCTCGGTAATAAAAGAGCTCAGTTACAGTGCTTTTTATTTGCTCCGGTCCTGTTTGCTGAGTCATGGCAATTTAAAATTCCCTCACATGGTGCGACGTATGACACTGCATAAACATGGGCATTGTCCGATAACGGTTAACCTCTGTCTGTGGGATGTTTGATGTTCTCATGCACCTCAGCAGCCAGACTGTAGCGTATTGTTCAGAGAGACTTAACATGAGAGACAGACAGGCTGGACAGAGCAGGAGTGGCCTGGTGACATTTCACTGGCGACAGCAGCAACACACTGTGACCTTTCAGCTCCGTGTCCCGCACTGAGGGCACGCACGCTGCAGGGCCAGCACTGATAGTACAGATAGGACTGTGTGTTTGTGTAGGACACGAAAGAGCAAACACTGATGGCAGCGATGTCTCCCTGTCTGTCTGTCGCCATGGCTGCAGTGATCCATGGCCACTGCCATCGGGGCTGGCGGTCAGAGTGGTAAAAGTTAAAAATACGCTTTATATTATTTTATGATTGGTTTCGGACGGCTTATTGAGTAAACTGAGAGTCAACAAGGTCGGGACTTTCTAAACCATTAAATTGAAATTTGGTAATGGTAACGGAGGTATTGCTATGTTGTTTTTCTTCTTCTTTTTTTTTTTTTTTACAATTTATACTGAATATTGCCATTGAATATATAATGTTCTCTGATTAGAAACTGTTGTCAATATAATACATCTAATGTTATTTCACTGTATATTTGTTTTTTAGATATTTTCAATGAAAATGCAGACGCTTAATCAGGTAAACCCAGAGTGATACTGTTATTACTGATAATAATGATTTAACAGAGTGACGTTTTTTGCACAATAACAGTTGTGAACATTGACCAGCTCTGACCCCAACTGGGGGTACAACATCTGCCCAAAGGGTGTGTCCACATTGAAGTGTATAGGAAATACTCTGTTTTCTTTTGTGTGAATACAAGTCAGCACTGGTCTGTAGAAAAAGAAGATTCATCACCCAAAAAACAAACAAGTCTGATCTAGTTCTACAAAGACTAAACTTCATATGATATGACCTTTTTGTTACTATTCTTTTACATTTATTGACCCAATTATATCAAAATGTTTCAAATTGTTGTTATATGTAAATTGAAGTGGGACACAAACTTCAGCTATCTTCCACAAAGATAAACAAAACATTAATTTTGGACCCGCCAACATTTTTTTAAATGGTTGATTCACAGTCATAATAATTGTTTTAATCTGCACCTCTCTAAAGGCTCTGTGGATTTTTTTTTTTTTTTTTTTTAAATATTCGTCTACACATTATCGATAAGACATTTAAATTCATTATTATTATTATACCGGTAGCTTCTACTGACTTAAAGTCCAACAACCTTAAGCCCCTTTACCACTGGACAAAAGACCCACTAACACCCCAAAAAACATCTGACTTTTGTCTTCAGTGGGAAAGGTTATAATCAGCATTCATTCTAGGGACAAATGACTCTGCGGCTGCAGCTCTAATCGTGATGGAAACATGACAATTTTCCCTTTTCCGGTGCAATGCTATGTGAAGCAGGTTGAAGTGAATATGTAATAAATAAAATCAACAGGTACTTGGACAATATTATATAATTTCTTAACGTACAAAACATACAATCAATATGCTCTCCTCAAAGCCACCAGACTCCATTGACAGAAACATACATTTTACCTCGCTGATCGTCGTAAAACACTTCATTCAAACTCGACAGAAACAAAATGAAACTCATCAAAACTGACTTTGTTAGTCTTTCTACTTTTCCGCAAAGTTTGAAAGAGAGACTGAATAAGTAACAGAAAAAATAAGCACCGTAACATTTTCACTGTTTACTGACTCTGCTTCCAGTGCTGTCCGGCTCTTCTTTGACATTGAACGTGACACACCAGAAAAATAGCAGTAAGGCTCGTCTATTTATTTATTTATAAAAAATCTGCACATATGTACTAACTTTGGTGGAAAAAGGATATTATATTGAAACTCACTTCACCTGGAGTAGGCTGTTACAAACAGACAGGGGTCTATTAAAGAGGCTCCATGATGTCTTGTTAGCTCTTTAGCACCCTGGTGCCATGTGCAGCCTGCTTTAGTGCGTAGGTGTTAGCAATGTAATGGTGATATTCAGCAGGATTTCTGGCTTCCACTCATCTGTCTGTCAAGTCATTCCCAGTGTGAACTCACTGCCAGGAACAAGTCATTTCATTTGTTGAGTGTTTTTTTTTTGGAAGGTATTTTATCATTTGATATGCCAGTGGGGGTTTCCCTCTGGCAAACAAAAACCTTTAAACTTTGTTAAAGAAAAACAAAACAACCGTCTTTTCTTTCTAACTATCTGTCTTGATATTGAGCCATTGATCAGCATTGTGTTTTATCTAAGAGGGAAAAGTTCAGTCGGGGCTTTGCTGACCAAAGTTCATTGCCATGCCATTGGCTAATAGGCAGTGGCTCAATAAACTGTGCGGATTAGAAATATCAAATATGTAGTTTACGTCTATAAGATGAAAACAAGAATGATCAGTGCAGTGATATTATCATTGGGTATTTATGACCTTTCTCTGTAGATTAGTTTCTATCAGTCTGTTTACGGTCTCATGACTCTTTATCTCTCTCTCTCTCTCTCTCTTTCTCTCTCTCTCTCTCTCAATGCTGATTGTGTCAGTGTCTCTCTGCTCTCCCAACACAGTTTCACAGCAGTTTGTGAAATAGTCACGAAATTGAATCTATTTGATTCGTATACATAGACACAAATCTTTTTTTGGTGACGCTCAGCACGACTTTCAACGACGTATTTTTCATGCATTTTCCTACGAATGTCCGGCAACACGCACGTGTAAATTATCGCTCCAGTCTTTTCCAAATAAAAGTACTTAGTTAGGCTGAGGAAAAGATCGACTTGGTTAGGCTTAGGCAACAAAACTACTTAGTTAGGTTTAGGAAAAGATCGTGATTTGAGTTAAAATAACTCCGGAATTGTTGTAACTTAAGTACGGAAGTTGCATGACAATAGAATCAACGTTGACTTCTGGGTTGATACTTGATGAGTTCATATATAATTATCAACCTATCCTCATACAAGGTTCGTATGATAGCTCATGAAAAGTTATTCCTCATTTCGTGCGTTTTTCCGAATGTCCAGCAACATGTGTCAGTTTCAGCTCGATAAATGCATACAGTCTCTTCAGCATAAACTTCCGTCTTCACAGGAAACACTTGGTTAGGTTTAGGAAAAGATCGCGGTTTGGGTTAAAATAACACCGGAAGTGCTGTAACTTAACTACGGAAGTTACGTGACAAATCAACTTTGACTTGTGGTTTCACACGGGACACGATCACTGGTCTCCTGGGCGAAAGTCCGGTGTTTTTTTGACCCACCCTGACCTCCTGCATTTGCCGCTCTCTACTTAGAGAAAACGTCTTAGTTAGGTTTAGGAAGTTTTAGATTTAAAACTTAAAACAGACATATAAACAAGACAATACACAATCATAAACTGAGAGGCAGCAAGAGCAGCAGTCCCCACACTAGAGGCCTCTCCATTCTGCTGCTGGCACAGGAGATTTTAAGGACTTCTTTCCCAACCTCGTTGAGCAATGCAACACACCTGAGCTCCTGGAGAGGGACAAGGGACAACAGCACAGGGAACACACAGCCGTAACACCAGCGGATATCCAGGCCAAGGCTGCGGTCAAAAAGTATTTTTTGGCAGTTGGTGTCCTGCCGCCCAGGGAAATCGTAAGTACCCTTTGGTACATTTTGAGTGGCAGACACACTGAGACAGGCCAGGAAAGCTCGTAGCTGGAGTTGGTGATAGCCTAGCAGTGTGGAACACACTACTGGTCCTGGTGTCTCTGTTGTTCCACAGATTCGAACGGGGCTGGCGAGACGGCCGAGACGGGCAGCTGGCGTGGTAGGAGTGCGGGAGGAACCAAGATGCGGACAGGGGAGGAGCCGCTGGATTGGACTGTAGGTTTCTTCCTTTCTTTCCCCCTGTTAAAAGGTTTTTTTTTTGGTTCAGTTTTTCCTCATCCGATGAGAGGGTCGAAGTGTAAAGAACAGAAGGTGTTGTGAGGCAAATTTGTGATTTTGGTTAAATTAAAATTGACTTGATTTGTTTACAGTCCGATTAGCAAATTGAGACACAAGACTGGAGTTGGAAATGAGAGACGACATCTACAACCGGATTGTTTAGTAGCCAGATAACAAGCTAATTTTAAACCAATAGAAAGCAAAATCATCATCAGACGACAGTGACTGGATTCCGAGACTGCATTTTGGCCGATGCGTTCCACCTCTTTTGCTCTCCACATGGACTGTTTACCTGCATTCAACCAAAGCCTGCTCGAACGAGATTGGTCAATACATCTTGAGCTTACAAGAGCGCTGAGCTTTAAAGCTTCAGTAGGCAGAAGTTTTTGGCATAATTGGGCAAAAATTCCATAATAACCTTTCAACATATTGTAATTCAAGTGCTCTGAGAGAAAACTAGACTTCTGCTCCTCCTCATGGCTCTGTTTACAGGCAAAAAAAAAAAAAAAAGACAGAAGACTTTGGCCAATCACAGGTCATTTCAAAGAGAGCATTCCTATTGGCTGTGGTCTGGCTGGTGGGCGGTGCTTGGTATTTCCTTATCTGATCTCAACATGGCTGCGGGGGCACACACTTTCTTATTTTACAGCCAAACAGTTCGCTACAAGATGTTTCTGAAAACATTTGAGGTGAGAAATATGCATTATAGTAACAGAATATTGAATCATATTTGATCATCGCTGCCTAGTTTGACCGTTTGATCGGAGTTTGCAAGTGATTGACAGCTGCTCAGAGACGGCAAGGCTCCAGCTCGGCTCTGATTGGTTGTTTTCCTCCGGTCTTTTAAACCTTGCAGATGCCATTAGAAGCATTGGAGGACACTGGAGGACACCAGAGGACACATGCACATGATTTTTTTCAGATTACTGGTCTCATGCATTACTGTCAGGATATAACGACAATTTTATAAAATAACTTTTTTTAATAATATTTGCCCCATTTCTACCCACTGCTGCTTTAAAGCACATTATTTGCATGTCCTTACTCTCGCTGAATTTCCAGACAAGACTGTAACATCCTCAGCTTCCCTGATCAAACGGGCAGGAAGGTAGCGTCTTTTGTTAGCGCCACTGAATGGCGCTGACGCTGCCAGGAGTAATTACGGGTAATTGGCGGGACAATAAGGCGATGACAGCTGTGGAACCGTCACAACATAAGGGCAAGGCTCGGCCCAACCCGCGATCCGGGCAGCACCCATACCTCACTCCCCACCACCGTCACAATCCACTGGGCGTAATTAAGCCACACAATGACCTTTTTGTGGAACCCTGTCTGGCACACATCAACATCACATCTAGAGCCGGGAGTGGAATTTTTTTCTCCATCGTGTCTCACCCTAGAGAAGCATTTATTTTAATCAAAGAAAATAAATGCATGAGAGGGAGGTCTGGAATCTAAATAAACCTTTGAGAGGTGTAAGAAAACACTAAGTGGATAGAGTCCTGGCTAATGGTGATAGCCAGATTGAGGAAGTATTGCATAGCTCTTAAGCACTTGTATGACATATTCCATCATTTTGTCTGACAGCTTGTTTCTGTGGCAGCACAGGAAAAAAATAATAATAATGAAAAAAAACTGAAACCATCAGTTAATTCACTTGGTTTTGGCACCGGAGCAGCTTCCTTCCTCTCCTCCCTCAAGTCAAATGAGAGATTTGGTGGTTAAGAAAAAAACAAAACGGAATTGATCATCGTTGGGAATTTCCTGTCAAATTTGCTGAGAGAGCTGCTTTTGCTCAACAACACATTAACCTCTGTTTGCTCGTGGGAACTACTGAAGTGAAGACCTCGGCACAATGATGTAGGGTAAGAAACAGAAAACCTGAAGCCCTTTTAAACGGAAGTACTACTTGCAAGGCTATATGCAATTAGCCATACGTGATCTCATGTCTGCTATACTTAAACCACACAACAAAGTGTTGTCTGTTCAGAGTTTGATCCTAGGAATCTATTTTATGTTCTAGATGATAGAGATTAGAGGGGTGTGTGGGGAAGTTTATGTCCTCATTTCAATATTTCTCTTATAGTACTGCAAGTAGTTAACCTCAATATGGAAGTTTTACCGCTGAACTTTAACTTTGAATGTTGCATTTTTAGTCATGAATATTATAGTGAGATAAGATTTGAAACCAAGTTCTCTATCGTATTGAGACTATCTCTCCAGCCTACATATTCCATATGTATTGGGAATGACCCCCCCTGGGTCAGTTTGACGTGGATACTTATTTAAGACACAACGGCACTGCCGGCCACGCCTAGACGCGAGTCGATAAAGCGCATACGTTGGCGTTGGATCACTGCCATTTTGATCTCCACTTTGGAACAGGTGCAGGACGTGTGTTCAGAAAAAGAAGAAAGAGAAAAAGCTAAACCAAACCAGAATACTGGATCAGGGTTACAGCATCGAGCCCACTTACTTGGTGTAAGGAGCCTGTCTGGTAACCATGTCTCCGGTGTGCTGCGTGACGTCCAGAGGCAGTTTGTCTGCTGTGCTGTTAAGTCGGCTTCAGCAGCGAACGTTGACCGGTGTGTGTGTGTGTGTGTGTGTGTTCCTATCCTGCTGGGTCACGAATCATATCTCCGGGGGTATAACACATGCGCAGTAAAATCTCGCCTGCACTCGCCGAAATTGAGCCAATCGCAACGCACAACCGCAGCTTCTGTTACACTGCGCATGTGTTATAGCCCATACCCCAAGACCCATGTCCGCCCTTGACCCAGCCTCCTTTTCATAGGCCTTGGTTCGGACCCCGCTCCCGCCCGCTTGAGAGCGGAACCGGGTCCCCCCCGAACGCAACCCCAGCACACAGGGCCGGGCGGGCGTCCCGAGAGGAAGGAGACATTGCGGGGTAAACAATCTCATGTGCCTCTTCTGGGTTCCATGTATCACAGGACTGGATACCTGGTGACATCACTTCCTTGGCATTAGAGAGCTGTTTCACTTCTTGAAAGAGAATTAAAAAAAAAAGAAAAAGAACAGAGTGGCAAAAGAGAGACATTTTTTGGATTTAAATTTTTTAAAAATGAAAGTGATACCAAATGATAAGATATTCATTACACCTCCTGTTCCAGAATATTCCCATTGCATTATGTTTATTATTAAGGTAAACCTGACAACATGTCACAACAAGGATTCTTCTAACCCAGCCCCATGTGCTGTAATGTTATGTTAGTGCAAAGTAGCAGTATAGATAATTGGCATATAACTCACATGCTACAGTACATACCCTAAATCATCCACTGTGAAGCCTATTATATGATACAGAGTAAAGTGCAGATGTTTCTGCTCTCCTAGTTATCATGGCTCTACGGATGTGCCTGTCTGCTACTGGTTATCCAAACCAGGGGTTTAATCATTACAGAGAGCCCAGACATGTTCCCATGCTGCGACTGATTTCACTGTCATTTTTCATCCATGAGCGGCTGGAACAAACTTTACAGCTACAGCTCCTCCACTTAATCATGTTTTATTGCTCCTCTGACCCTCGCTGCCGAGAGGAGATGGCAGAACATAGCGGGCAGGGGCCTTAAACTAATAATTATAAACCAGCCCGCTCTGTCCGTTTACCAGACAGCCACTTCCTCAGATAATACACAAAGCTGCAACAGTGGCAGTGGACCATATAGAATATATAGGGGGTAGACAAAACAATAAAAGACTTAACTCTTAAGGAACTTATTCACAATTATATACACTGCTACGAAGATGGGTCGGCATTTAGATTGAAGCAAAATAAAACAATTATCCAAGCTCAAAAAATTCACATTATTTTGTACACTTTATTACTTTACTAATATTACTATTACTTAAAAGGGACATGAAAAACTCAGTGCTTGTGCACATACATTTGGGTATCTGGAATATCTACCAACCCAAGAACTGTGAAATAAGACAGTTTCTTGTGTGGGCTGCCTACATCAGAAAACATGTGATTCAACAAGCCATCCAGATTTGGCTCACTTCCTATGCAACGTATTCTTATACAACGGTTCGTATGATATATTACGAAAAGTTATTCCTTATTTTTTGTGCGTTTTCCTCCAAATGTCCAGCATCAATTTCTAGTCCAGTCTTTTCAAAATAAACTTCCGTCTTCACAGGAAACAACTTTGTTTGGGTTTAGGCAAGAAAACCACTTAGCTAGGTTTAGGAACAATTTTAGTTAAATTGCGCCACACCGGAAGTAACTTAAGTGTAGAAGTGACGTGACAAAAACTACATAGTTAGATTTAGGACAAGAATGTGGTTTGGGTCAAAATAACACTGTACGTGGTGTAAAATAATCAACATTGACTTCTGATTTCATACAGGATATGAACACTGGTCTCCTGGGTGAAGGTTCGGTGTTTGTTGACCACACATAAATCCGATCTTTATACTTCCTCATTCACAATTATGTGGATTATGTACGAATTGATTTTGTAGGATGTATACGAAATACAGCACATTTACCTTTCGTAGGCATAGCTACAAACGGTATATGAGAACAGCCTGTCCTATGTCCCATGCAGGCTCATTAGAATGAGTGAATAGGTATATTGAGACAAACAGTATGAGAAAAATAATGTGTTTTTTGAACATTAAAGCATGTAAACATGTTCTAGTAGAAACCCAAAATACAAGTATGAACCTGAAAATTAGCATGATATGTTCCTTTTTAACATGTCAAATATTTGGACATGAAATAAATATGGACATAAAAGACATGCACTAAATAAAGTTAGACGAATTTGACAAATAATGTTTTCAAGTTAGAGTTGTAAAGCTAAAATTAGAATGTAACAGCAGCACAAATATTCATCAAGTCAGCAAAGCAACCCAATAATGTCAGTAACACAGCAATATCTATCCAGAGTCAGCTACCATTCGCTAACAGCCATAAGCTGCTGGTCATACCGGACCAAGTAAGGCTGTAACAGTAAAATCTCAGAGTGTATGAATTGAGCAAGGGTGCTTTTTATTGCTCATAAAATTCAACTTTTCATTTGCAAGAAGGAGACTGTGTTATTTCTTCTTTCAAACGCTACATAGTCTCACCGTAAACTCCTTTTTCAGTGTTTGTGCTATTTTGTCTACCCCCTGTAATTCCCATAAGTGCCGACATCATTGCCAAATTGCCGTATTTCACGCACAAGCTCAGGAAAACGGTGGCACACTGAACAAGGAAGTTCTATTCGAGTCACAAGCGAATACGATGCTGTGGCGTGACTGCACAACTTTTACACCTTGCCGTGCCAGCGTCAACAGCCGAGCCCTCCAAACCACACTGCCCTCACTTCCAGGACACGCGCTGTGAACTCACAACAACATTTCTGGAGAATTGGTTTATTAAGAAGACAGGCCCTCATAATATTTATGCGAGGCGAGACCAAGGTCAGCTGGAGACCTGTCGCCGAGCGCGCGGCAGCGTTGCCAACACCTCTTTGCCATGTTGGGTGGAGGCTGTGGTAACATTTCTGAGAGCAGCCAACATTTCTAACTCCACATTTAAGACTTTAGACACAGAGAACTGTGACTCCCAGGCTGATGAAATATGTCCTGGAAGAGGCTTCCTTGTTGCAGTGACCCGGTGAATTTCCTCGCATTCAATTAACAAAGTGCTGCGGTTTCTGCTCGCCAGTATATCAAATGTGAGTGAATGTAGGTTTTATAAAGTGAATGTGGAGCTGTAACGTCTAAACACACTGCTCTCCAACTCTTGGAAGTGACCCAAATCAGAGGACACAGCTGAACTGATGCCTGCTCCAACACAAATCTATAAACTGGGAGTCCACTCGGCTCCCACAGTCAGACTGAAGAGCCTTTTTATGATCTGTTTATGTTAGTCAAAGCAACGGCCATTTTCCAGCGCCCCCCTTTCAGTTTGGTCTACTGTATCCCATCCCATCGGACACATCAGGAAACTCTGGATCCAGCAGCGTGGGAACATAGAGACCAGCCAGGGGTGCCGACAAAATCGTCCGTCTGACTTTACACACACATACATGGGTGCACCCGTGTGCTCATACAGTCAGACACAAACTCACACCACCGCCCCACGTCCCCCTGCGCTGTCCTCACCTGCAGCAATAACTTTGTCACGTCATAAAAAAACAGTCGCTAAAATGAACACCACTTCCACATCCACCTCAGACTGAGGTAGCATGCGAGGTGTTTTATTCAGACTCCAGCTTTCAGCATGTCTCTCGCACTTGGGGGCCCGCACAGTAAACCAAACAGTATAACAGCGTCTTTGTGCATGCCCAAAACAGTCTCATGGCAAGTTTGTGAAATACTCACGAAATTGAATCTATCTTTTGACAGTATATTGTCATCATAACAGCAACATTACTACAGCTTCAATGTCTGTATCTGTAGAATACAGTATGTCACAGAAACGAGAAAAAAAAGTAAAGATACATTTTTAAATCAACACTTCCTGCTTCCATTTTAAAAATAAAAGCCGTCAAGCATTGTTTTCTGTGGACGGAATTTCTTCATTTTTCAACCCAAGGCTTTTATTCTGAAATATTTACAGGACAGTGTTGTAGAAAATGCAGTGACTTGCACGGCTCCATGAATGAATGAAGTACGTGCTTTTAATTGTGGATTATTTCTATTATTTACAAATGAGCACACGCCTCTTAACCTTTTTCTGTCTAAAATAAATATAAGTGACATTTATAATGAAATGAAATGGCCATTATGAAAGGCAAACTCAATATAGAAAGAAAGAGCTGGGAGCAGTTCAGCGAGGCAGCCGCCACTCACTGATCATGCGCGCCCCCTCTGTCCCGGCCGTTAGGAAAAGATCGACTTGGTTAAGCTTAGGCAACAAAACTACTTAGTTAGGTTTAGGGATAGATCAGGGTTTGGGTTAAAATAAGACCGTATGTGGCCTAACTTAAGTACGGAAGTTACGTGACAAAAACTACTTAGGTTTAGGAAAAGATCATGGTTTGGGTTAAAATAACTCCGGAAGTGTTACTTAATTCTGAAAGTTTCGTGACAAATAAATAAACTCAGACTTGTGATTTCACACGGGACATGAACATCAGTATCCTGGGTGAAAGTCCTGTGTTTTTTGACCCACCCATCTGCCCCGATCTCCTGCATTCGCCATTCTCTATACTTCCCGGTTCATAATTACGTGAATTACATACGAATTGATTTCGTGCTGACCATCACGAACACACGAATACATTACAAAAGTGAAAACAAAACCAAAGCTCAGTTCAAAATTTAGTTTAAAAATAAAACTCCTCATCTCTTCTCTGACATGATTTTAACATCAGATGATTTACTAACACTACACTTCATAGTGATTCAAACAGCGAGAGACTGAAGTCTCATCTGTCACTGGATTTAAATGAATGCCTCTGACTGCAGTAAATGCAGAGTACATTCAATTTTGTGATTTCACGAACTGCTGTGCAACTGAGCTGGCATGTTGCATGTATTTCTGGCCTTTTGGTGCTATGTAATCACACAATGCACGTACTATTTTCATGCACATTATGCATGGTGGAAAATGCTTTCATCTCAGGGGCAGAGTTTCACAGTGGCGCTGCCCTCTCGGCCCGTGGAGACGAGGGTCTGCGCCCTGACACAAGTCACACTCAATCTGGGCTGAGGGAGAGCAGTGGCGGCCCGCAGGCGCTCCGCTCGTCCCAGCCCTGCCCCAGCTTTCCGTTCATTTACTTCACCTCTTGTTTCATTCCCTGTTCTCACAGAGCTCAAGGGTGGCCACCGGGTTAAAGGAGCATTCGCTTACCGTGCGCACGGAACTTTCCGTGTTTGTCACATTGCGTCAGCTTATTTCTATTTTATCACTTCACTTAGATCTAATGGCGCTTGCGTCTCCTTGATTAATACGATTTTGATGGTCTGCCACACAACACTCCTCCAGCATGCCCTTATAGCTCAAAATGGCATTATTAAAGTGGTAGCTGCGCAGGCCGAGACTTAATTCAAAAAGCTCAAGCTGCTTTTACGCCTGTAATTATGAGATTTATACCCCCACAGCTACCTATTCCTTTTTTTTATTTTCTTAAAATTTTTCCACCTCAATTTCCAGTTACATCCTTAAACTGTAAAGGAGCTCAAATTAAGCGGCCACAGTGGCAATCTGGTTCCTATTTTGGGACGTAAAAGATCGAAAATGAAAAAGAACAGAGAGAGAAAGAGAGCGGGTTGCTGCCTGCCACCGCCGAGATGCTAACCACTTCCATGTGTCCGTGTGTCTTTGCTAAATCCCCCACCTCTTTTTTTTCCGGCTGCGTCCCGCTGCTTCTTCCCCTCGCTAAACAGACTATAAAGAGCACGCATGGTAGTAGGAGGGACTCAACAAGGTGCAAGCACTTCAGGCAGCCAACCACAGTCTTCCTTCCCCAGCTCGGCTGCTCTATGCCTCCGCTGATTGGCTGCGGCCGGCACACAGATGTTTCTTCTTTAATGATTTTTGTAACCATTAAGTTAATAGTTGTTTATGGCAGTGAAATGCAGGAATGCAGGGGGAGGTGGAGGAAGGAGAGCGGGGCTGATGGATAGGGAGGTAGAGGGGTGTGTGTGATCATGGGATAAATACGAGGAAGGGGCTGGCAGACTTTGGGCCAACTGCGGTGGAGACTGTGGGTTGATGTTACAAGGGGGATGGAGACAGGGGCTCCACACGTACTCTGTCATGTAAAGACACACACACACACACACTTCACACAGCCACATGAATGCATGTACATCCTTTGTGGACCATCAAAGTCTGAATGACTGAATGAATGAATACAGAGATCCAGACAGAAAGGCAGTTACAATGTAGAATAGGAATGTATGTCGCCTCCTCAGACAATTCTGAATCTAGATATATGACCCGCTACATAAACAACGCAGATAAATGTGTAAAGATATGATTTAAAAAACTTGATGTGGTTTCATTCAGATGCAATTTAATGTCGACTCAGTTCAAATTCAATATGATTTACTATATTTCATGAATGATGGTGCCCGAGAGAAGTTTGGTACCAGGGTGTATCGGAAGTAGTGCAAGCTGCTAATACTACTACCACTCGGGGGCAGGTAGTAGCATAGGTAACGCCCCCTAAACACTATAAGGGCAGGTAGTAGCATAAGTAGTGTCTCTTAACACTATATAAGGGCAGTTAGTAGCATAGGCGTCCCCTAAATACTATATAAGGGTAAGTATTAGTATAGGTAACGCCCCTAAACACTATATAAGGGCAGGTAGTAGCATAGGTAACGCCCCCTAAATACCATATAAGGGCATGTAGTAGCATATAACGCTCCTTAAAAACTATATAAAGGCAGGTAGTAGCATAGGCGTCCCCTAAATACTATATAAGGGTAAGTATTAGTATAGGTAACGCCCCTAAACACTATATAAGGGCAGGTAGTAGCATAGGTAACGCCCCCTAAATACCATATAAGGGCATGTAGTAGCATATAACGCTCCTTAAAAACTATATAAAGGCAGGTAGTAGCATAGGCACCCCCTAAATACTATATAAGGGTATGTAGTAGCATATAACTCACCCTAAACATCTTATGATAATTTTGGACATTAACAGTATACGATTGAGGAATGGGAATGGATCTGGGAAGGGCTCTTTGATGCCTCTGTGGGTGCGCCAATTATACGGTATTTGGCTATAGCAAAAAAAGCATTCTTAATTCCTGTCTGTTGGTCAGCACTGTACAGAAACAATACATACCGGGGAATGAATGATATGATAGATGTCAGAATACTCCCGGAAGTGCACAACTCAAAGAGGACTGAAATGCCTGACCTGTCTCCTTTATCTCTATCTCTGAATGGATCCTGTCCTAAAACTGTGAGTGCGTTAAATACTTGCAGGTGTGGAGGCACGGGATTTGACCTGCGTGTGTTTCTCCTAAATTGAAGCTAACAGGGTATTGCACAAATCTAAAGGCCTCTGAAAATTGTTTACACTTTAATCGTGAGATCATTTCACTTATTTTCCGTTGTCTTTTATTATAATTATTTTATGTGTACCACAACTCGCAACTATTGTGGAAGCTAATGGGGAAATAAAGAATAAAGAACATGCATTGTATATGCATAGACACAATAAATGCCCCATACCAAAGTAAAAAAAGCCTCTTAAAAGAGGGATGTATTAATTATCTGAGACAGGAGAAGATGAATGGTTACTGGAACACACGGAAAAGAAAACAGAGGATCACTCAGCTGCTCTGAAAGCTCCTCTTTCTGTGTGTATATGCATGTTTGTGTGTGCATGCTTTCATATCATCTGTACAGCACATATGCTGTACATTTCCCTTGTGGTATTTGAACTTTCCCTCAGACTTCTGCTGCGATCCCACTTCCTCCTCCAGCTTTTTTTGTTTCTCTCCTGCGTCCCAGTGGACAAAAGCATCCATCTCAATCCAATCAGGCATGTGTCCATACTGCAGGAGCGTCCAACACGTAAACACATGAGTCAGCATTCAAACACAGTGCTTATAACTGTGTTCCCACTGAATTTATGGAGGTGCTTTCAGAGCACCAGAGTGGGGGCCCCAGTCTTCGGCCAGGTACAAGCCCAGCGGAGGCGTGGCCTGCTGGGTCAGAATGAGTCCCAGGTGTCCCTCAGAGGAGGGGTAGGGTGGTTGTGGCAGCAGCGGCGGTTGGGACCGTGGCTATCGCTAACGATGCTAACACAAACCTTCTGTCGCGGCCATATAAAACGCTGCCCCCTTATTAAGAGGGAAAAATGAGGGATGGGTTTCCTATAGGGTCCCTTGAGGGGCTCTGTGGAGCGTGTCGTGCAGGGATGTGGGGGTGGGAACTGCTGATATATATACTTCTGCCGTATGTATCTATCAATCTGTCTGCTGGTCCTGAAGTCTACCATGAATGATGTGCACAAGACCGCAGGCACATGTGTGTTGTCTCTGTGTTTGTTTGCTGATTTGGTAGTGTTTGCTTTAGAATCAGCGCTCCTCACTGAAGCGGCCGCTGAGCCCGGCCCACATTCATTACACGAGACGGAGTTTATTCTAGGCTGAGCTGAGATTGGTTGCAAAGCTCCAGTTTGGACTGAGACAGTCACCGACCACAGTGTAATTAAGCTGATTTGCTCCCCTGCTCTCCCCATAACAGGCCAAAACTATATATCTCTTTTTATAGTTTGATGAGTTTGAGTTTGAAGCATTTGAGTGCAAAGCAGATAATTGCCCTGAGGCTACAACTAACATTTGCAACTATTTTCACTATCAAACTGTTCATCATTTTTCAGATTAATCACCTAATCAGTTTAGTCTGTAAAAATGTTTAAAAATTGTGAAAAACACAAGTCAAAGTTGACGTCTTCAGAATGCTCATTGTGTACGATCAACAGTCCAAAACTCAAATTTGACAATAGTGTAAAACCGAGAAAAACAGCACATCCATACATGTGGGAAGCGGATCATGGTTGGCATTTTTGCTTGATAAATGACTGAAACAATAATCACTTATCAAGATGGCTTCTTCTTTCTATCAATCAACTTATTGATTAATCAACTAGTCTGCTATAGATCTGTAAATAAGCAACTGTTTGCTAACCCGGTGATCAGGGTCTGAAATAAACTTTTTTCACTGCTTGCCATAGTGGCAGATAAGTATTTTTGTTTTGTCTGTCACTCTAAGAGTGACAAATCTAACTTTCCCTTTTGCCTCTTCACCTATGAAAAGTTGAGAAGCTTTGCTTTACGCAAACCTTGCTCCAGGCAACCACAATCAAAACCATTATATTACAATATAAAATTCCTCTCAACACCTCCACGCTCTCCCTGCTCTACCTGTATGCATTGGCCTAATACCTCAGATTTAATGCTACACTTCACCTACCAGTCTCACCTCCTAAACAGCTGAGTGCTACAGCGGCTGCCTAATCCCCCCCACCACCGCCCCCATTAAACCTGTTTCTATCTGCGAGCCGGCCGCGTCCATCAACAGGAAATTAACCCCAGCTTCCCTGTAATGTGAAACAGCATCGCGCTCCATAACAGCAATTCTCATTCACAAGTCTTACACACACACACACACACACACATGTGCACGTTGTTAAAAATATGCCCTGACGCCTGGGACTGGGGTGAGGATGAAGTCATCAACACACAGTTTGGATACGGGTGCACACACACACACACACATGCACACACAGAATTTCACCCCAGCCACACACAGGCAGTATTCCCACCGCTAACTGGCTGCGGAGACAGCAGTGTTATGGCTTCATTGTGGGCAGACGTACAGCTGGGAATGTGGGACGTGCAGGCTGAAATACCTGGCACGGCGAAGAGTCTGGGAAAGGAATGCTGCATTGACAGGAAGGTATGGATAGGAAACTCTAGGTATGTGTGTGTGTAGGGAAAACAGAGGCCACTGTTATCAACTGGCATTATCATTTATGGCTAAAGGTAAGAATGTAGCTTGATATGTGTGTATGTGGTGAGAAAAGGTGGAAAACAGAGGGGTTTAAAGAGATAGATATGTAGGTTTGATTTAATCAAGAGAAAGAAATGAGGGCCGCTGATCCAAGTCCACCTTTATTAGACAGTAGGAGGACGTGTCACCGGCGTTGATAAGGTTCCACTAATGACTGGGTCGCTCCAGATGGAGGACATGTGTCAGCTCATACAGCATGTGAACTACCCATTTCTGTTGTTGTTGTTCTCAACAGGCTGCCTGTGCTGCCTCCAAAACTTTAAAAATGCATCACTTCCTGTGCAGGAAGAGATTTTCAGCAGGAAAGTCCTTCCAGACGGAGTGGGTTTAGAAGAGGAAATATAAAATCTTTTATGATTTAAGATTTGTATCAGATCAAGTGTGAGTAATTTACAAAAAGCAAAACAGGCACTTGTTGATATAAAAGAGGCAATCACATAACAACACTAAAGCTGCATACAAATTCACTCCCTCGCTCACTCACGCTCTGCTCTGTGTAAGAGACACTCAGCAGTTTACTCTATGGTGGGCAGTAAAGTTTCGGGCACTTACTCATCTTTTGCATTTTGCGTCATCGCTGACGCTGTAGAGTCACACATCGTATAAAATGTGACGCATTGCATTGTGGGATGGTTAGCATAAAGTATTTTACGTGCCATGTGAGGATTTTTGAGGGAACTATAGTGGATACACAGAATTCAGACAATAAAATAAAGGGATCAACAAAGTCATTGGGATTCATCCTCTGATGATCTTCAGTATCTGTACCAAATTTCTTGTCAATCTCTTCAACATTTGATGAGATACTGTATTTCAGTCTGAGGGCGGGTTCATAACTAAAGGTCCAGTTCCTGATTCAAACCAATGGGAGGATGAGACATTGTTTTAATCTTCCAACTGGTCTGGTTTGCGTTCACAAAGGCAAAACTCAAGTGGTCCAGAAATTCTTAACAAAAGTCATGTGGTGGAAATTTGATTATTGGTGAGTTGGCTCTAGTACAACTTGTGTGATGTGCTTTCCTACGCTGTGTCAAGAGTGTATGGATGAAACAAAGTTGTTAAATGTTATTCATTGAGCGGTTGGCTGGTAAGCCAGCTAGTTTGCTAATTCCACCATGCTTTAATGCTACACTGGTTACAGAAATTGAACCGAACAGTGAGCTGGTGGCCAGTGGCAGCACTAGGTCTAAACCATGGATGTATAAAGAGAACTGAATGCAGCGTTGAAGGCAGGCTCCCGTTCATTCCTATGAAAGTTGCTCAGTGGCGCATGAAGCCAAAATGGCTCCACTGCCGAGTGATAAAGCACCCGGATCATCCGGCGACCTTCCGCATCCATTGGGCCCATAGAACAAGCGCAGCAGCGTTTCATTTAACCCTCCCTCCGAGCCCTCGCAATAGCTGAATCCAGAGTTATTTTCCTTCCTCCGTTCATGTGAATGAGCCCCAGACTGAGGGCTAGGAGGCGGGGCTAAAGAAAACGCTACTACGCCTGCTATATGGGCCAAATGGATGCGGAAGATCGCCGGATGATCCGGGTATTTTATCATTCAGCAGTCGAGCCATTTTGGCTTCATGCGCCACTGAGCAACTCTCCTAGGAATGAACGGGAGCCTGCCTACAACGCTGTATCCAGTTCTCTTAATACATCCATTCTCCAGAGTTGACAGCGGTCTAAGACCACCCCTTTTAGGTGGACCAGAGAGCGGTTATTTGGTCCGCACCAGAGTTCTAGTCCAGAGTTCACACCAACCCAAACAAACCTCACCAAGGGGGTAAACACTCCAGGGTTCGGTTCAGCCGTACTAAACAAGGCTGGTGTGAACGCCCCCTGAAT
This sequence comes from Sebastes umbrosus, assembly GCF_015220745.1. Lineage (NCBI taxonomy): Eukaryota > Metazoa > Chordata > Actinopteri > Perciformes > Sebastidae > Sebastes > Sebastes umbrosus. The sequence continues at coordinate 17,400,214 of NC_051289.1, forward strand.
CAAAGTGGTGGACCAACTGGCAGACCAATATGGCAAGCCCTACAGAGCCAACGTGGCTAAAACATTATGATTTGTTGAACGTTAATGAACAGACTGTCTAACTGTCTGTTTACACACATCACAGCAAATAGGACAATTACATAAAAAAGTGGCTGATGTCCAACTCCTCCAGCATTAGCTGATTGGGACAGGATACAACACATAATAAAAGTAGGAGGTAATTTCAAACAATCTGCACAGAGATTACGCAGCAGGATGACGTCTTAAAGTCTGACAACCTTGAGTGGTAGTTGACCACAAAAAAAGGGGGAAAAAACATGTACTCATACAACATCTGAAAGTAATCTACTTCCCAGCTACCAACTTAGTCTGACACCGACCAACACTCAAACACCCACCAACATCCAAAAAACTCTCCCAGTGCAACACCAACGCTATCCCCAAACCCACATCTAGTTAGCAACGTATTGGCAATTCCTCTCTTCCCATAACATTAAATTCCTCAGGATCATTAGGTAACCATGACCTCAAATGTGGGTTTGAAATCCTTAAAACATAGATCCCCATCTCCTGACACCGAGTTACAGTTAGGAATAAATATATACATGTATGGGGCTGCAGTGGGTTTAAATGCCAGGGATTAATGTGGAGCAGACTGGGTCTATTAGCTTCGCTTTAAAGCTCGGCGCACTTCAAACGAAGGAGCGCAGAAGGAGCAGATGTTGCTGATTTATTAACACAACAAGGAAACTGCTAATGGTATCTGCACTTTATTTGTTTTGGCTAATTACAAGGGAGCAAAGTCCTCTAAATTGACAACCATGATAATGCTGAGAAATCTGTCTGGTTCACTCTCTCAGCACTGAGTAGATGTACCGTGGGCTTCAGCCAACGGTGGCAGCACTTTGTTGGCTCACGGTCTGATGTGCCACAGCTTCAGGTCACAGTGGTCAGCACAGCCCCATACAGTCTCCATACAGTTGTATTGTCTATAGACAATACACACACTGGGCCTCACCACGGTCACTGGGGCAAATACGTCACACACACAGAATTGTCTCGCCTATCTCAAACAAATGTGGCCGCATGGACTCCAACAGAAAACTATTTCCTACATGAACCTCATTTGAAATCGATGTGTATACAAAATTGTTTGGTTTCTATTGTTTGGTTAATGTTTTAATTGCAGCCCTATTATGCACAGTATTGTCTTATTGAGCCATGCCAGCAGCATGCCTCTTGGGATGTCATTCAGTCGGTCGGTCGGTCCAACATTTTAGTCCGCACTGACGAATATTGGATGGAAGAGCTTTGAGAAAATAACCCTAATGATGTCATTATGATGTCTTAAGAGACACTATTGAGTTGCATTATGGGAGGTGCAGGATATGATGTTTTGGATATTGACCAATACTTGAGACAAAAAGAAAGAATATCTTGGCTTCTGCAGGACCAATTTGAAGTATTCTTATTTCATCTGTCTCTCGCAAGTCAACTTACCTTGCACAGCAGCTGGATTTTCGCAATGTAATGAGTCCACGAGAGAATCGTGGTATCACATATCACACAAAAATCCATCGTGTCAGGCTTCAATTAATGCGTTTGTGTATGACCAGTAGGGGCTGTAAGGTCGTGGCTTAGGTGTGTGACGCGACGACACAGAGAGGCGACCGTTCGTTCTAAACAACAATGGCAACTCCTAAAGATGGTAGCGTAGATGCTGTAGTAGCATCAGTTATATAAGAACTAGAGAGTATTTCTTCATTGAAAGAAGAGCAAAAAACGGCACTGAAGGCTTTTCTCCATGGAAAACATGTTTTGGCTGTTCTCCCGACTGGCTTCGGCAACAGTTTGATTGACAGATGGTTCATCCAATCACTTACCAAGTATTTTTTTTTTTTAAATGCCTGCCCTTTTCCAAACAGTTTCCAATGACGTGTCAGGTGAGTTTGACACTAAACTGTCACAGTATGGCACCGTGTCCAGATGCCCTCAGACTTTTTGTAGACCGGATTGAGTTGTTTTCTGTGTTTTGGGTTTTCTGTGCTGTGTTTTTCCTCCTGTGTTCCTGTACTCACGACCTTGTAAGTGGAAAGTTTCTGAAAGCTCAGAGTTTATGAGTTGCGACATGTTTGTTGACATTGTCAGAAATAATAAGTATAATATATTGTAATGTTAGTCGTATATTGTTTTTCTTCATAATTTTATAATAGGTCTGAGGAAAATGTTGATATTTTTCCAACCGCCTCATCTTTTTCCTCTGTCATTATGCCTTTGCATTTTCTGCATTATGTTACCCACTTACTAGCTTGCTAAATTGTTGGCCACTGTGGCTTCTAGATGCCGACAGTAACGTTAACATTGCCGTTGCTTAGCAGCAGTGTTATCATGATTTGAACGCCAAACATATTGTGTACATGACTTCCCATGTTGTAAACACAAGCTCACGAGTTTCATTTGATGGCACCATATGTCCATGTGAGATGTTCAGTTCTGCCTTGCCTGCACCGGATATTGAATTAAAATTATTTCGCCAAGTTCCTGTTGCCTGTAATCTCCTGCATTTGGGTCCACCTGCATGAAATAAACTGCTGGAATACTCCTTTAATGACTCTTTTATCCAGGGCAAAGAACATCTTCCCATTTTACCCATTATGACAACATCTTTTTCTTTTCTTTTTTTACACACTTTTATCAGTGACATCTAACACCGGTCTAAACCACAAAGCTCACTTTTATTTCCTTCCTCCCTCCCAAAATCTTCTCTTCAATGCTGGAAGAATGAAGGAATTATTTTCCCATCCTGTCTTTACCACAACTTTTTCACCACCTTAAGTGTTCCTTGAAAATGTCAACACAGGTTCTCCACGGCTCTTCTTATATAAGCCACCAAACGCAAGTCAAAGCGGGAGTCCAATTAAAGCCGCATGCTAACCATTGATGTAACTGCATCCGCCGCTAAAGATCATTTGGTGGAAAAACAAATTCTGGCCTCCTGGTTAACAGAGGGATGTTTTCCATTAATACGAGGGAGCGCTCACTGGCAGACACTAAATGAACCAAGAGGCCTCTGTTCGTGGATGTGTGTGTGTGGGTGTGGGAGCAAAAGTGGGAAACAACATGTACCAATGCATAAATGAGTATTTACTGAGTATTGTGTGTGTGTGAATGGATAGAAGTGTGTCACGTGTTACACAAAGCTGAATCAAATCTGTCTTTTATGTGTGTTTACAACTGAAAATGCAACTATGCATTAGTTCTCAACGACCGTGCCCCACCCTGTGTGTGTTTGTGTGTGAAAGAAAGGGGATGAGCCCTGTTTGGAAGCCCAAGGGAGGCATCATGGGGTGGTGGGGGATAATTTTCATACCTGTCCCATTGGTAATGGTGCACGGATTTCATGGGGCCCCAAATAAGACTGAGGGGATTAGATGAACCTGCTCTGCTGTAGAAAGAGAGAGAGGGAGAGAGAGAGGTGAGCATTAGCTTCCTGAAGAACAGAAAAAAGCATGAATGTACACAAAAGTAGACATTTTTGTGGCTACAAAAGCACTCAGGACCAAGTGAAAAGTCTGCACAGGGTGACTTGTGCAAAAAAATATTATTTAGTGCACAGACGTTTCGGGCCGAGCCCTTCCTCAGCGTGCTAATACACCATTTAGCGTGCATTAAATCATATTTTCTGCATAAGTCACAGTCACATACAGGCACAGTGTGCAGACTTTTCAGTTTGTCCTACGTATATTATGTATGTAAGTTCTAACCCTCTTGCGTTACGTTTCATATAAGAAGAGAGTCAAGCGGGTATCTTTATTTTCACGTACAAAAGCACTTAAATATACAGTTATTATATTGTTTGAATGTGTATATGTGTGTGTAAAATGATGCAGTTTATGTACTTATGAGCAGATAAATACACCGTTTACTCCATTCCTGACATTTTTGGAAAGGCTAAAATTACAATAAAGACTAATAAAATATTCTATTTTGCCTTATTTTCCACATTTTTAGACAACCATTCCCATTTTTGATCATCACAATTTTTTATGGATTTGATTAGTATGCATATAGTAGTTAAGTCAGATATAAGAGTGTTAAATACTTGACAAATCTCCCTTTAAAGTACATTTTGAACAGATAAAAAAATTTGACTATATTGCGATTAATCGCGATTAACTATTTTAATCGATTGACAGCCCTACATCTTATACTTGAAACTACAGTAAGGGCCCCTTGTCATTTTTTAATATATATAAAGAGACAGACAGAGAGTCACAGAGAGAGAAAAAAAGGGAAAGAGGGGTTGGAGAGCTGGAGGGTGAAAATTGCAGGAGTGGGATTATGGGAGATTACCGTGCAGGAGCAGGAGCATGATGTCGGGGAGTCAGAGAGAGTTAACTCTCATCTGGTCACACGAGACAAAGGAGCTGCCAGTGACGAGACCGGGTCCCCCTACAGCCATGCTGGATGGTGGATGGGGTGTTACGGGATGGCAGGGACACAACCTAATACCAGACTTTTAACAAAAAATATATTAAAATTTGCTCTAATATCATGTCACTCCTGTTATAAAATCTTAATTTAATGATGTGTAAACACAAAATGTCAGTGTTGTCTACTCACACACACACACACAGACATAATGATGGAGTCGGAGGGGGGGTCTCCGGATGAGTGTTTGTAGTCTAACAGAAGCCTCTTTCTGGTGAGTGCAGGCAGACAGTCTAATTACACCTCTGCACCGCACCACGCTACTGTCTTACTGTAGGGTTAGCACACATGAAGGGCTTCTTTGTGTGTGTGTGTGTGTGTGTGTGTGTGTGTGTGTGTGTGTATGTGCGTTTATGAAAGAGAGAGAAAGATGTGATGTAGAAAGGTGAAGATGGAATCAATTAAATCGGATCTTTTGTTCAGATTTTGTGTGTGTTTATATGCTCTAAGCGTGCATTTGTGTGTGGCAGACTGTGTGTGTGTGTGTGTGTGTGGAGGGTAAACATGTATGTTTATATAATCAGTCACCAGCCTATCAGCTATTGCCATCCCTCCCTCTCTTTTTCACTCGCTCCCTCACTCAACCAGGTCTGAGAGAGGCTGCCACTGTCATCTGTCGCGTCCGCTCAGTCACATCTAATGAGCACTAACAGGCCATCTGCACTACCTCAACATACATATAGACCTTTTCTCCCATTTCACCAGCCACTCTGTTTACACACTCATACACACACTCATTCTATTCTCTCCTTCTGTCCCAAAATCGTATCTATCTGACCTACAGTATCTGTTAATCGAATGCATTTACATACTGAGACAATGAAACGCAGAGGTGCAGTAAAGTACAGAGTAATGTATAGAATACATTGAATGAACAGTAAGGGGTAGATATGAATACAACAAGTTACATATAGTATGGACAGTATATGACCATGTGCAGCAGTTGCAATAGGCAATATTTTTAGCGCAAGTAGGGATGCACCGATATCGGATATCGGGGTCGATACTGACTCAAATAGCTGTGTCGGGTATCGGTGACAATGGGGCAGATCTATTTAATTCAGTTCTATGTTTATTCAATATATACATTATATACTGGAATATTAAATTCCTGTTTAAGTTTGGACCAATTTGTTGCAGCATTAAAAGGGTTTACACTCAAATTGTAATTCCTGTTAATTTTTAAGACTTTTTACCGAGTTGCTGGAGTAGGATTTATGATTTTGATAATAAATGACAATTCATTAAATTTATATCTGTATTTATTTGTTACATTTACTTTTTACAAAGTTTGGAAAGATATGTTTAATTCAAACCTGATGTTGCCATATTCATAAAAGCACAAGCCCAAAGCCCAGGTTATGGTATCAGGACTGAAAAAGTTGGTGCATCTGTAAGTACAAGAAATGTATCATTGGTGGGCTCCAAAGGTTCCTTTGTTGTCAGCAGGATTCAAACTTGCATGGGTGACCCCAATGGATTTCTAGTCCATCGCTCTAACCACTCGGCTACAACAACCCATATGTTGTCACTTTCGCAAATGTGACCATGTTAAAGCCCCCTGAGGCAAATTAGTCAGACAACGAAAGCAAAACCATGAAAGGAGCCTTAATAATGTAATTCAAAATTGTATCCCTCAAACTGAGCAAAAAAAAAAAAAAAAAAATAGGTTTTGCAGTATATTCGTATTTAAAAAATAAAGGAAAAAGCTCACAGTAATGTAAGAAAAAAGGGCCATTATTATATTTATGCATGATAGGAAAATGGCCACGAAAATATACACGTGTCCATACAGAAACGTGCAGACAAAACACACTCCATCACCCTCGGACGACAACGGACGCATTGGGTGTGTCTGCGTACAGGGACAGTTCACATGTTTGCTGGCACATACACCAAGACAAATTCCTTGTACGTGCAACATACCTAAAAACCTACATGGCAATAAAAGTGTCTCCAATGTCATGACCTGACATGGGCAGATGACCACATTTACATCACGTGGACCCACGCAACCACGGATAGCAAAACTACGAAACCTCTCAGAACAAGTGACATCATAATAACTCAAATGTTGTTTAGAAGGAAACAATGGGAATTAAAAATAATGACACAAAATGTAGAAAAGAGGGACCCACCCCTTCCTAGTCCCTCCTCCCCTGAGGCCCATTCCCCCTCTGTGCTGTGATGGCTCTCTGTCTTGGGAGAGCTTAGCGCTGTCTCTCAGGTATCCCTCAGCTAAGACTTTAATCTCAGCCAGAAACTAGAGCCACACACAGCACTAATGGGCCATAATGGCTGACGAAAACACACGGAACAACCTGCAGGGGCTCTCTGGCTTTTCACAATCTGCTAATTCCACTGTCTCAGCCTGGCTCGGCCCGCACCCAGTCACCCGCCGTCTCTCTTTATCTCTCTCTGTCTTCCTTCCTCTCCTTTTTTTTCTTCTTTTCTCCTGCTCAGTAATATCTCTCTCACTCCTCTGATCTTATTCTCCCTCTGTCTCCGCTGGCGTTAGGCAGGTCTGTCAGCAGTAGTTGATTCCATGGTCGGCTGCATACTTGTGTCTGACTGAAGCTTTGTTGTGGGACCTGCTGACCCCCCCACTTAACAGATTCTTATAGTGTGTGTGGGTGTGTGTGTTGGTTTACCTGTACACATAAGGAGGCTGTGAATGTGGTTTTATCCAACACAGTCTCACAGCAGTTCATGAAATAGTCATAAAAATGTAATCTATTTGATTCGCGTACATATACATAATTTTTTTCCCGTCATGCTCAGCACGACTTTCAACAACGTATTTTTCTTGTGTTTTCCTACGAATGTCCAGCAAAACGTGATGCATGTGTACTACTTAGTTAGGTTTAGGAAAAGATCGACATGGTTAGGCTTAGGCAACAAACTACTTAGGTTTAGGAAAAGATTGCGGTTTGGGTTAAAATATCTCCGGAAGTGCCGCAACTTAAGTACGTAAGTTGTGTGAAATTGGTGTCTATGTACACGAATCAATGCATTACATTTTGTGACTATTTCACGAACTGCTGTGCGACTGGGCTGTTTTTATCATAGTGGTATATGCACCTAAATGTGTTAGCACCTATGCTAAGAGTGTGTGCACCCACAGTGAATCTGCCACTGCCCTTCTAATGTAAAACCATGACTAGAGTGGCAGCCTCTCCACAGCCGCGGGCCTTTTGACAACAACTCCCTTTGTTGGCCTTCCTCTTGACTTAAGAGCTTTTCTCCTTCAGTAACCCGAACAGTTTATTATCCACGGCAGCCATTCAGCGGCACAATGCGGGCGTGGCGAGGGCTGCACAAGTAGCAAGAGAAGGCGGAGGAGGCTTTGCAAGGTGTGTTTGTTTGTTGCTGACGTTAAAACAGCTTGACCTCCCTTGAGAAACGCTGTGCTCAAGTCGCAGTCACCCGGACTAAGGTTTGTTTTCATGGTCAACAGGATTTATGCGCGTGTGTTTAGGTGATGTCTAATCTCACTACTGTGATGCAGGCCAAACGAGGTTAGAAGCCCTTGGTACAGCCACAGTGATAATCTGAGAAACAGTCTCTCCCTACATCATTTTTTTTTACTTTTCATTCGTGACTGCTACATGGACAAAATTAGTATTACATACAACATGTGAGCTAATGAGAATTAAACATCCTCTCATTCAGTGCTTGTGCTCTGTCAGACAGCTATCATAAAACAGGCAGCAGAGTTCACTCTGTGATAATGTGAAATGATGTTGTTGATGATGAAATGTGTTAATGGATTCACTGGATGAGCATCCGTTGCGCTCTTGATGGTCATTAATTAAAGCTTCAGCAAGCAAAATACGTTTTAAAATCCATCAGCAATGCAGCCTATGTGAGAACAGAAAACACTGTTCTTCATAACACTGTCATAACATAATAACATTGTCAGTTTTAACTCTCCCCCTCTCTAAAAAAATCAGAATCAGAAATACTTTATTGATCACCAGGGGGGATAACTAAGTATGTAATATGTAAATTAAGTACATAATGCTACAATATATAACACAATACATGTTGAGAAATAGAACATGGGCAAGGTTAAGGATGTGAGCGACTTTGACAAGGTCCAAATAGTGCTGGCTAGACGACCGGGTCAGAGCATCTCCAAAACTGCAGCTCTTGTGGGATGTTCCCGGTCTGCAGTGGTCAAGACCTACCAAAAGTGGTCCAAGGAAGGAAAACCGTTGAACCGGCGACAGGGTCAGAACCAAGGCTCATTGATGCACGTGGGGAGCGAAGGATGGCCTGTGTTGCTGACACCACCGACACGTGAATCACGCAGCCGCCACGCGATGCAGCCGTCACGCGATGCAGCCGTCACGCATTGTTCATGCGGGCGGTCTGGCCAGGCCGCAAAGCTCACAAATTTAACATGTCATACAGGAAGTTATGTGTCAAACTATTTCCTGGACTAGTCCCGGAAGTTACAATAAAAGGAAAGAGGCCTAAACTGTCTTTGTGCTGTAATTGGGTAACCATAAGTGTCCCTGGACTGCACAGCATTTTTATCCCTGGTCACGTGTCACTGCAGGACAGACAGATGCTTTTCTAAAATCTGGCTTTTATCCAATGGCTGTGAAGAAGGCAGAGAAGGCTGCCATCACAGGGCTGTGTTCAATGTCAGTCAAACTGCGCAAAGTGGGTGAAGTGCAGGTTAACCTGTCACAATCTTTACTGCACTAGAGCCAACAGGAAAACTGTGAGACACCACAAAGTCGCAAGCTACAGTATGCAGATTTAGGCGCAATATGATGTCCGACATTTGTTTTTTTTGGGATCTTGTCACCATGAAACACTGTAATGGTCGCTTTATAAATATTTTTATTTAATTTTTCTTCATGTTAGTGGTTGATAATCACCAGTGTTATTCACTACTTGAGTACCTGATTATCATTGACAAGGACACAGGATGACACATCCTGCCTCATTCCTACATAATTAACTCTTTCCTCCTTTTCTCTTCTTAGTGTAATATTATCATGTAGGGATTGACTTAGTCATCTAACCAGAAAAGCCACCAGAAACCGCCACCCATCAAATGATAGGCCCCTGGAGCTGAGCAGCATGGGAGTTTTAGCGGTAGGCCAGGGAGAAATGTTAGCCACCATTGTGTTTATGGAGAAAACAATGTGAGCGATGCTTCCGTAGACAAACAGGCGTCAAGCTGTCAGATGTGGTTTCATTCAGACGCCATGCAATGTGTGTGTGTGTGTCTGCGGGTGTCTGTGTTTGACGTCTGTGTTTGCATTGTGCTTACCTCACCTTTTACAATTTTAAAGGTTGACGCTCGCCTTCATGTACTTTGATGACAAAGGTCAAAGGTCATACTGAAATATGCCAAAAATGTTAAGATTTGCAGAACAACACAAAAGTGGCTTTGTGCACATTTTCAATATATCAGGCATATTATATTATACTTGGCTATTCATCTTCTATAGGTGGTCTATAATACTCCAATAATATTCCAACTGGACCATTATAGGGTTAAGGTGTTGTGTTTGTATATTTACCTATATTGTTAATAGTTAAAGTGCTTTCCTGTGTTATTTGTTGCCTATAATTTCGAAGGTTTTTTACTTAAAACTATGCCATTTTTTTGCAACCCTAGACAATATTTGTCATTGTTTTGTGTTGTTAATTGATTTCCAATAATACATTTATACAAACATTTACATAAAGCAGCATATTTGCCCACTCCCATGTTGATAAGAGTATTAAATACTTGACAAATCTCCTTCAGTCTTGTGAAGGGCTCATTGCATGGGTGGAAAAAAGTAAAAAGTGGTTCTGCAAACAGTGGTTGGAGAGATGCGTCGCTCTGAAGAATGTTCCAATTGCGTTTTATGATGTTTCTTATTTGAAACGCTTGCTCGCTATATTGCGTCACAAAATACATTTTTGAAGACTGGTGTGGTTTCTTCTTGGTTTGAAGTAACTGTTTTCTATTCATAGACTTTGCTCATTGAAGTGATTTTTCCACTGTGTTTCTTTAGTAGATTAGTATAACACAATATAGGTGTGCAAGCTACTGCTGAATGCTCACAGTGACCCTGATGAAGACATATGCTGGTCGCAACGCGTTGGTCATTTTAAACAATTATTGCCACGTAAAATAAAGGCATTTTAATTTTGTTCAAACACTACAGTGTGTCTTGGATTATTTTTGAGGGAGACGTGCATTTTTTACTTTTTTCCACCCGTGCAATGAGCCCTTCACAAGACTGAATGAGCCCAATACACCTGAAGGATCCAAAGAGCACCTGTATGTGATTACCACAGAGACCCAGCAGCGCTTCTACTCCATTGTCTTCACACTTGACAAATCTCCCTTTAAGTTTAATTTTGAACACGATTAGTCGCGATTAAATATTTGAATCGACTGACAGCCCTAATCTTCACAAAATTGTGTGATGCAACCCATTTTTAATGTTAGGCTAATGTTCAAAATAAGCTTAATTTGAACTTGCACATACCTGGTACAACAACGTACAATTATTGGATTATTTATTATATATTTAATGTTTGCAGCGCATTGATATTTTTGATCACCTCAACATAGCCAAGTCAACAATAGCTAACACAGGAATCCAATTTATCAGATGAGTGGAAAGACCAATTGTTGATTTCTTTTACCATTTTTATAATGGATTCAAATCTGAAAAAGTGAACCTGTGTATATTTCTTTGTGCATGGAAATGAAATAAATATAACCAAGTTATACATGAATTCATACATGTATTTTGCATGGACTCGGGAAAGGAAGTGTGTTATCTGAGGATGATCTCCTAAGCTTCTCTCACATTTATCAAAGTCTCCCCGTCAGCTTGCTGGTGCATGCCCTCACTGGATCCTTTCCCCAGCGTTTGACTGCTCGATAAGTTCAATTAGTCACTGTCTTCCAGCGAAACCAAGCCTAAACAACACCGGACCCCTCAGAGTCAAGTGGCCTCCCTGGCTTTCATCAAAGTCACTGAGAATCTCCCTTTTCCCCTCCTAGTAGCAGGAAACTGGTAAGTCAGGGACAGTTCTAGGGTTTCATAAATAAAGTTTGTCCTCCTTAAAAGGGAGGGTGGGATGTGTGTGTGCCTGTATCCATTCCTTGTGTGTACTTGGACTCATTAGGAGGCCATATCAGAGTGTAGTTTCCCCCCTCGGCCTAAAAAAAAATCCTGTTCTCCACCCGACCAATCACAACATGACCCTGGAGAGAACTGGTTTTAATCAGCATGTGTAGGTTCCACTTTGGGAGTATTTATAGCGTGGCCTTGTGTGGGTGCTGTGTTTCTCTTACATTCATTCATTCAACGTATTTCTTTTTAATTGATGTAGCTATAAGTAAGTGAACATACTTTTAGAACAGGAATGTGCAGATAGATGTGCCCTCAGAAAGCTAACATCCTTCCACACATTCCCTGACAGCTTTGGCTTGGCACAATGTACCATTTCATTTCAATCCAATATGGAGAAATCATTTGCAGAGGGGAGTCGTTTCTCATGCCGCAGCTTGATGTGCTGCCTGTTTCGAGCTATTTCGGACCGGATTTCATGGACGGAAAAGAAAAAAAAAAGTTCCCTCCCTGCCTCTGTGCCTCCCGCGCTGGTGGATCTGGATGTGTGGTGGAATCTTGATGGATGTCCCTACAGGACGAGGGCAGTGATCCGAATTTGTACGATATGCCGCAGCACACTGTCACATTGACAGATATGTCAGAAAGCTCAGAATGTAGGCTATTATTTAAATCCTCCTTTCTTTTTTCTATTCTTACATTGCTGGTATTCTAGTTATTTAGTTTGCCTCTGCTCATTTCTTGCTATAACTTTCTTGACAACAGAGCTTGTTTCTTGCCAACACATTGCTCTCGTAGTTCATTTCTCTTCTACTTTTACTCTCTCCCTCTTCCTCTAATTCTCTCATTCTTATACTTTCTATTTTTAATCCTTTGTTTCCCCTCTTTCTATCTATCTCTCAACCCCACTCTTGCTCACTCTGTCGCTCGTTCGGTCTCTCTTTTACAGAACAGACTGTAATCTTGGCTCGGGCTCCAGCATCTCCTCCTACCCTTCAATCTCGCACAGCCATAATTATGGCCACACCAAGCAGAGAGGCTTCTAAATCATTCAGAGATGGTTTGGCTTCCTGACTCCTTCATTTTTTATTTTTTTCCTCCTCTCCTTCTTAAATAAAGTGGGAGAGGAGCATCATTTGGGCTTGTTCTGAAGGCTAAATTATAACTGTGCAGACGTTCCTCTTTCACTAACTTTTGATATTTTATCTTGCACTATTTCAAGCCCTTATAAAAAAAGATGGGTTGACATTATAGAGGGGAAAAAATGTGGGTCCCAGCTCTCAGGCGGTCTTTTCCAAGCTCAGAGTCAATCTGTCATTCAGTTTGAACTTCTAGACATGTTAAAAAACACATCACATTTTAGCGTTGACTTTTAAGACTTCACTTTTTTTGACAATGAATCCTCAAATGTTCCTCGACAACTGAACGACTCCTTGCCGCAAAATTGCACCAGCTATAGTGCCCAGCTTGTGAAATCCTTAACCCTTGAGTGCAAAGCTGTTTTCCACATGGCTTTGGCTAGACGTGCCCTATATTGTTAATTTCAGAATAGTGTTTTTATGAAAAAAACAAAGTTCATGTTTTGAATGTTTTAAATGAATAGTTCTGCGACAACGCTGTACTCAGTTCTCTTTATACATCCATGAGTGTAATGTTGGCGTGAAGTGAGTCATTTATAGTTGTGGGTGGAGCTTCGATTTTTTTTAGCCTATGAATGGATACTTTAAAATTATAGAAATATTAGGGCCTACATTTGGTGATCAGCACCATGAAAAATAACACTACATAAGCTACAAAAATAATCAATCATGGACATACAGACAACGATCAACTGGACTACTCTTGATAGATTGGATGATTAAGTAGATCTGCAGTTATATTTTTCATATGATCCTAAGAGGATTTATGGATATTTATTCAATTCAATTTATTTCAATATATAGTCGTCAAATCATAACAGAAGTTATCTTAAGACACTTTTCATATAGAGCAGGTCAAGACAGTACTCTATAATTTAGAAACCCAACGAGAGATCCCCCACCAGCATGCATTCTTTGCGACAGTGGCAAGAATTTATACACAATGGATAGAGAAAAAGTTGTGCCATAATAAGTTGTGCTGATTCCAGCAGTATGCAAAATGTGTTTATTCTGTGGCTGAAATTTTGCTGCCTCAAGAATTCTGGGTCTGAAGGGTCGTGTCGTGTCTGCAGTAATGTTGCTAAATATGAAAGTATTTCATGTCAAGTGGGATTCCACCAACACGAGTGGTTTTAGAGTTTAGAAACTATATATAGAAACTGTTAAATGTCCTCTTCTTCTGCTTTTTTTCGCTGTTACCAGAGGCTGACCAAGGCTAATTCCTCGGTTTTTAATGTGAGATCCTCAATCAACCCTTATAGTGTGTAATGGGGCTTTGTTGACAGACAAAAAGAGTATGAGTGAATCATTTCAGGCAACAGAACTTGAACTTCTAAAGGTTACTTCTATGCCAAAGAAGTCTCCCATCTACACTGTAAAAAGACCTGTGTGTTTAAATATATCCATTGTGCAGGGCATTTTCAAAAAGTTCTGTTTCTAAGGGCCGTTTCACACCGACCTTGTTTGGCTTGGACTTTCAGACATTTCGGGCCACGGTCCGGATCAAAACAGCCAAACCTTGGCCGACGAAAAGAAGTGGTCTGGATCAGGATGAAACTGGACCGTGGTTCGGTTAATTTCTAGTGTGATTGTTTACATGTTTACATGTTAACAAAATAATATAATTAAAAAAACAACCCCCAAAAAAGTCAATTGACAAAGTTACAATGAAAAAGAGATGATGATAAAGTAAGGCCTGTGTCTTCTCCCCTCCAGTTCTCATTAGAGGAACTGTCTGTCCTGTCTCCCAGGGAAAGGCCAGTGTACTCAGTGGCATGCACTTCACTTTGACCTGATAACCTGCGGAGAGGACAGACGGAGAGGAGGGAGCAGAAACAGCAAAGCGAGGAAAGATAAAGGCAGACAGATAGGAGTGTGGTGGTGGAGAAGAATAAAAACTAACATGAAAGAGAGGACGGAAAGACAAAGGGAGAGGTGGTGGTGGGTGGGTGGGTGACATGAAACAAATCTTCCATGTTTTCTATCTTCTGTCCATCAGTTTGTGATCTTCTGTAAATACATTTCATATCAGTTTATTTGTCCAGAGCGAATCCCTGCGAGGTGGAGGAAAACAAAGTTCAAACGGCACTAATGTGATTATGGTGAGATCAGAGCGCTGATCCAATCTCTCCCCTCGCTTCGAAAACACAGAGTCGCACCACAAGCTCCACAAGCCACCCCTCACATATGACAGCAGAGCGCTAGACGCCGCGGCGTATGGAATCCTATAAGCAAAGAACAAGGGAGCCAGTGTGTGCTGTGATTGGATCAAAAAGGAGTCGGCTCGGATGTGATGTGTGATTAAATGTGATGTACAAAAGAAGAATATGGATAGTAGGCTGGAATATTTTCTTACCTTCTACTGTTAAGCCCTGTAACATTGCTGGCTTTGTCAAAATAATGGCTTTTGGATCTTCAAACAAACTACGTTTATGCCATATTCAAACATGAAGAGAGTCAGTTCTCTCACAGACTGCAGTAGTGTTTTTAAAACTTATCCCTGCAGTTGAAGGTTAATGAATGACCACGGTGAGCGCAAGTAACCTTCGCCCCCATTTGCCAAATGAAAGACGTAATCATTACAGTGACTAATAACTTGTAAACAAGATAGTTTTGGGAAAAAAAAGAAGAAAAATTAAAAGCCATTGCACACCAAGCACGGATTATCGTCCGAAAAATTTGCACGGAAATGTATCAAAACTGATTTTGAGGGTTCTTATGAATGCTTGCACAACTCTGCAAGGAAAAAATCTAGAAAAAATTATTTGGACGGACCTCGATTTCAGCGGATTTCCACCTGTAGAAATATATGATTGACCAATGAAATCCCTTTTTCCAATAGATAAAAAACTATTGCCATCAATCTGCACAATAAATAGACATGTGCTTCTGTATGTTGCATGGAGCGTCTGTATTTTCAGGCCTTGGAACAATGGCAACATTTGAATTCCTACATTTTTGCATCGCACAGGTGAGTGGTGGTTTTTAATATCTCTTTGCTATATATAAGCGTGTGCATGTTGTGGCCTTTCTGTCAATGTGATGGTATTTAATTAATAATGAGCTCCGTTGGAAGTGTTGCAGAAATGTTAATTTCCTGTCATGACTTTTACTGAAAAGTAACTCGGCCACTTGTTCAGACATGTAAACTTGCCAGCCCATTTACGTAATGAAGTGCATGTTTTATGGACTGTAGTTTGCATATAATGTACAGTACATCCTGCCGTACTCTTTCCTCGTGTTTCTCGTATTTCCCATCCATCCATACGTAATATGTTAAGAATTTCCCCACTAGCGTTTTATGATAGTATATCATTTAATCTAGCATGTTAACCACAGGGACACGCTGCTGATCATATACCTCCTTCCTGCATTACACCACACACGGCCCCAGTATCCCTTGCACAATGACCCCCATTTACAGTGCCTGCCTGCTCGCTGTGCTTTGAGCAGAGGGGGCATTAACATCGAAACGCCATCAAAGCTTCAGAGGGATCTCTAAGGAGACGGGAGCTTTACGGTCCGACTCCAGCCGCCGGCTCCAGCTTAGCTCCCTCACACCTCTGCGTGTCAAACAGGCTCCGGGGCGAACGCTGCTGCACAACACGAGAGAACGATGACGGAGGTGGGTGGGGGCGATGGGATGATGGGTGTTACATGGTCTTTATATTACATTAGTGTTCATTCATGAGTTGGAAGGGAGGAACATGCCAAGAGTTGGCAGGAAACTGTTCGTCTAGCTTCCATTCACTCCCTCCCCCCTCTCTTTTTCTCTCTCTGGATGGGATGCAGGCTGCGGCCTCTGTTAGTGATTTAACAGGGTACACGACCTTGGGGAAACTGGAGTTTGGAAACAATGTGGGGCAATATGGGAAAAGTCAAAACATAACTCCGGTAGAGCAACACTGTAGGTTATGTAAACACATCCTGCTCACACTGTTGGACGTAATTTATCGACAGTTGGTTAATGGTTATGTGCTGTAGGTGAGCGCATGGTAGAACTACAGGAGGTACGCTTAGTCTCATTCCATAAGTTGTAAATTTACTATTGTGTGAAATTTTAGCATCAGTGGGCTGAGTATAATGTTAAGAATGAAATACTTTTTATTGCAATGTAAGATGAATATACTTTTTATAGTATAATTTCCCCCATCCAGTCACATCTGGATCCATTCACCAAAACATTTTCAATGGTCTTACTGTTCACACAGCACCCTCCCCATGCGAGACAACCCATGGATTTAATGAATGAACAAATAAAAGCAAGGTCATGTCTATCTCTGGGTGTATCCTCAGCAGTACAGGTGCACCAGGGTTAAGATACTGTCTGGATCTGGCCAAGGCTAGTGATGATAGAACAGCTAGTGACGGAGGATTGTGTGTGTGTGTGTGTGTGGACAGAGATAGTAACAGCTGAGTGTGTGTTGCACCACCTGCAGCCACTTATCGTATCGCATCTGGCCCCTGGAGGACAGACGGAGGAGGCACCTGACTCACCCAGACGGCTCAGCGAGGGGAGCCTCTCGCTGGGGCACGATGACCACGGAGGTGGTTGGGGTCAGGGGGATGGAGGGTGGAGGGAGGAGACAGCGGGACTGACTCTGGACACATGGAGCCAGTTTGCCTCACTAAAAGCTAGTGTCATGTCTGCAGCATCTCTACCTTGTCATTATCTGTCCCTGCATGCCCTAATTTCAGCCCCCGTGGCTCCCTGGGACACCTATAATGATGGCAGTGCAGAGGGGAGGGCTGGTGCCAGTGGAACAGGCCCCGGGGCCGGCGGCGGTGATGACTCACGCTGTAACAAGGAGTGATGAGCACGCAACGTAGCTGGACGTTCAGATGCAAGACACACCGGGAAATTAGAGGTTGGTGTAAACATGCGTGTAAAGCCTCCATTTCCAACCCCACCAGCTGCCACTCTGCAGACCCGTACTTGGCTGAACATCGTGCCCCCTAGCCTGGGGACCTGCAGGCCACTCGGGGCCTTTGTGGGGTTAGGTGGAAATGTGTGTACATGTGTATGTAGGTTCCGCACTCCCGAAGCCTGCGTAAGTGCTGCATCCAGGACTAATTCAAAGCTCTGCTGAGCCCAGCGCCCCGCCAGGCGCTGCACTTTAATGTCAAGGGGGCATGGGCGGAGCCTACGGTGCGCCGTGCAATTATCAAGCATGATGGGACACGGAGAGAGGAGAACATCTGGCACTGGTGGACGGGGGCGGGGACGCACCTCCAACCTCCCTCCCTCCCCTCCTTCTTCTTCTTCTGCACAGGAGAGGCTTTGCTTTGATCTCCAGCTGGAGCTGTCTGCCGTGCCTCTCCAGATCAATCACGCCGACGCTAGATTAGCTTAGCCATCGTCACACTGCACTGTACTCAACCTGAAGGTTTTCTGGGCTAGAGGTAAACGTGCGGTTGTGTGCCCTTCTACCAGTTTTTGTCCTACTGCAGAGTACAGTCAGCAGCCTGTCTGTATTTACTGTTTTTCCCACAGGCAGACCAGCCCCAGTTGCACAGCAGTTTGTGAAATAGTCACGAAATTTAACTATTTAAAACCACAAGTCAAAGTTGATTTATTTGTCACGCAACTTCCGACGATATTTTCTGAAAAACGAACTAAGTAGTTTTTGTCACGTAACTTCCATACTTAGGTTACACCACTTCTGGAGTAATTTTAACCCAAACCATAATCTTTTCCGAAACCTAACTAAGTAGTTTTTGTCACTTAACGGCTGTATTTAAGGTACAGCACTTCCGGAGTTATTTGAACCCAAACTGCAATATTTTCCGAAAGCTAACTAAATAGTTTTTGTCACATGACTTTCATACTTAAGTTCCACCACTTCTGGTGTTACTTAAACCCAAACCTCAATCTTTTCCAAAACCTAACTAAGTACTACGTTGCCTAAGCCTAACCAAGTTGATATATTCCTAAACCTAACTAAGTAGTTTTATTTTGAAAAGACTGGAGCGGAAATTGACATGTTAGATAAGATAAGATATTCCTTTATTAGTCCCACAGTGGGGGAAATTTCCAGAAATGTGTTGCTGGACATTTTTTAGTCGTGCTGAGCGTCACAAAAAAAAGAGGAAATTTGTGTCTGTGTACATGAATCAAATAGATTACATTTAGTGACTATTTCACGAACTGCTGTGAGACTGTGTTGGCCAGACACACAGGCGGACTCCCAGATACTGAGAACAGGGTTATAGTTTAACTTCAAAGTGCCCTGCTCTGTATCTAATATCGGACAATTCTTACTGGGGGGATAATTCACCGTCTAAATGAAAACAAACCGCTCTGTCATTAAGACAAAGGGTGTTTATGCTTCGTAGGCTCTTACTGTAATTAATTCCGATCTAATAACACAACACATGGTGTGAGGTGAGTCATAACATTTACACAACATCTTACTGTCTGTTTACATGGCTGATCCCTAATGTCTTCTAATGATTAGAGCTGTGAAAACAGGCCGAAGACATAACAAACGGACGCAGACATGTGTTCGCCAGCAAGGAACGCCACCTTTTCATGTTTAGGGACATTATAGAGCCATGTGACATCATATTCCTGACTCGCGGGCACACTGTCCTTTGTCAAATTAAGGATGTTGTGGAGGAAGGTAATGGAAAACGGATGTGTCCTCTAAAAAGGGAAGAAAAAAAACACAACAGAAAGGAATGGCTTAATTGGAAAGTTAAACAAAATAGTTCAGTAAATCTCTGTGGCCTCTTTGAAAAGGGAGGTTTCAATCGAGACCAGGGACACTATTGAGTGAAACAAATACCGACAAAAACCAAAAGGAAACAATCTAACAAAGTCGCCGTAAGAAAGGCTATACCATAAGCATGGTACTGATGTCATCCTGATGGAAATGCAATATTATAAATCCTAAAATGTTAAGAAATGAGAATTCATGTCTTCTTGCTTTGTTGTGTGCAAATCAAATTCTATCCGATGACGAAAAGCACTGTCTTCCTTTTCCTCCCCTCGGTTGCCCCGGTACCCAGAATTGAAAGGCATTACAAACAGATGTTGCACGAAGATGTTCGGAGCACATTTGTTCACATGGGCCCCTCTGGTAAGAAAGATGAATTGAATTATATGACATTTCTTTTAATAGGATTCACTGGCAGCTTTTCAAAGCCTCTGTGTCTCGTGAAGACATTTTCATTGGAAGAGAAGGAAATTATATGCCTTTGAAATGCCAACCAACATGGAGCAGTCATGAAGGAAAGAAGAACATCTTGGTATTTCTTTTTTTCCATTTTGGTTTAGATGCAGTGCGTTTGACTTTTCCAGCAGACAATGGATTCGCAATGAGATGCCGCATGTCCTTTTGATACTTTGGTAGCCTACTGCGTCTGTGATGGAACGCCAAACGTTTGATTTAAATCCCTTAAAAACTCTGCACTATGGTTACTGTGTTCTAACTGCCACAAATAACGTCTTTCACTTCTTTTTCTTTCTTCTCTAAATATGGGGTTGGGAGTTTCTCAGCTTTCAACAACTGGCTTGAGGCACGTTGAAAGGCCATTTCTTGCTGCCACTCCCCACCTGGAAATACACCTCCGAAATAACATGCACAGCAACTTACGTCATTTTGTTTCCCCGGTGATAGAGAGGTGAAAGGCTTACAGGTAAAGGCTGGGGGAGTGGACTTGCTGTAGCCTCATCCCATGGAGACACAATGGAGAAAACACTGTGTACTTGTACATGGCTATGGAGCCCCAAAGTGATCAATATTAGATGAATAAATATAAATATATAAAAGAATTATTGTGGGAATGCTGATTCAGCATTCTTTGTATTGTACTTTAATCAACTTCAACTTCTTCAACTATTTCTTCCGTATGTTTTTTGGACTTTAACTAGTCCTGCATACTTTCAGCTAGAGAAACCGTTCAACTATCAAAATATTCAACTCTTTAAGGAAATTAGTGCTATGACTTTCCTTGTTTCAACTTTTTGCACTTTTTAAAATATTAAGCTTTTTCCACATTTTTTTTTTACAATGTAATTTAATAGAGAAAATCTTCAAATCCTCTTAAATGTACTCCACTTTGAAATGCTACTGCTACCCCATACTTTCAGGTACCGACTTCATTTAAACTTGAAACGGGTTACAAGTCTTTGAACTATTAAGTTATGATTCAGCTTTTT
Source organism: Sebastes umbrosus (assembly GCF_015220745.1). NCBI lineage: Eukaryota > Metazoa > Chordata > Actinopteri > Perciformes > Sebastidae > Sebastes > Sebastes umbrosus. Next base: position 17,421,108 of record NC_051289.1, read on the forward strand.
GATAACTTTTACAGTTTTTGATTTATCACAGTTTACTTTTTGTGAAATTTTCAGACCATTTCAGATTTTATAATGGGTGTGTATTGCGTGAATCGTTAAAAGCTAGAGCGCGTGACATCACAGCTAGAGTGTAGGAAAGCTTTAAAATCTTTTGAAAATGTTCCAAACAAATTGCCCCCTCGCCCACAATTTTCACTCTTCATAGATAATGAATTTGACCAAATTGTAGGAAATGTTGTGCTGGTCGCAGTCATGTAGCTATGGAATCAGTCGGACTTACACATTTGGCGATAAATGCCTGGAAGTGACAGCAAGTCCAGGCTACGTTCCCATAGGGGCCCATGTTAAATTTGACATAATTTTTTTGGAAGAGTGTAAAGTTACTCGTTTTCAAAACTGCTCCTGACGTCACATTTTTGACACTACACACATCAATTTTGCACCATATGTTCATCAGAGAGTCCTTACTTGTCTCATAAAACATATAAGCGATAGGAGTCACGTTTTTTGTCCCAGAAACACTTTTATGACATGTATGTCTCTGGTTAACTCCTATTATAAGCTGTCTTACTGAGGGTACTTAGAAGTGGACATCACCACGGCAACCTTTGATTGCTGCTAGACAGACAGGTGATTGACATTAGCCTAAACAGGTGTTTCTGATTGGCTGATTAGAGCTCCATCAGTCTCTACTTGTCTCTGATTGGTGCATTGCTCTTAAGCTCTTTTTAACTGTACAAGTTTAATTTCTATTTAAGCCTATACAGTTACTGTCTGCCTGATCAGTAACTGTCATCACGCTGACTCGTCCGCCTTTCAAGCCTCTTTAAGTATACTCTCGCTCATGCGACCGGGATGTAGTTCATTTGTAGCCTAACATTAGCTTTTTACTTCTGTCGATTGCATTCTCACTTGAAAAATCATAAAATTGGTGGATGGAGATCATCTTGCTGAACAAAACGTTTAAGTATCATAAATGTTTGCCACAGAGCTTGATTTCTGCAATAATCCAAAACCCAGTGGAAATTGGCTTTTTGTTGAGGGAACCCAGGACGATGCTCACGTCCTGGTTGGCCTACAAAAATACGTCATCCCTGGAGCACTATTTATTTAATATTGAATGCATTTGGGATCCATATATGGTATCTTCTGAATCTTCAACCTCGCATCCTTCCCAGAAATACACCATCCACGTGATTGTGATGCCGCAGCATTTGCAGGGCCTCTGCAATACGTGTAAATCATGTCATTACACTGTTTGAACAGGAGAGGTTAGGCCTAATTACACGCCTGCGGGGCGGCTTGAGGAGAAGAGGCGCCAGGGTGAGCTCCTAGCCTGTTTATGTAACGGAGGAGAATGTAAGGAATGACAAAAGACCTGCGACAGGAATAGGCCAACGGAAGCTTTTCGCCGCGGTTAAGAGACAGGTAGGAGGAATCCTCGCCATTCCACACATCGCTCCCTGTCAGGCCATGGGAACAGGTTGTGTGAAATGACAAGACACAAAGTTTGTGTTGTTTGTGGCTGTCACCAAGCCACTAATCAAACAGTTTGGATCCTCCTTTCGGTCCACTGTTCCGCATTCCCCTACCTACCATGTCATTTTGTAAACTACATCAGTGTTTTTCTGTCTGTTGAACACGTTTCTGCAGTGCGTTTATCCTATCAGGTCCCCCTCCACAGCATCAATATCTTGACACTGACCTTATGTTCAATGAGTGAAAAGACAGAAAGAGGTTATGTTTGTGTGATATGAGTTGTAACATACCTCAACCCCTAATCTAAGGCTTGTGTAAATAAGGTCTCAAAGGCTGGACCACTTCAAACAGTCATGCACAGTACAGTCTTTGATCAAGTCACTTCACTATTTGTCCAATAATAAAGCCGTGTTTCATCACAGCAACTTGATGTTTTTCCTTCCAGTTTCTGCGGCATATATCTGAAGGCCTCTCTCTCTTTCTCCCACAACAGATGGCGTCCTGTCAGGGTCCTCACAAGGTCACACAGACATGGTCTAAAGCGATAGGGGAAGTGGCACCGGACCAGGAGATATCCTCCAAGGTTCTCTTGGTGAACAACAGCAAGCACACAGCAGATAACGAATGAGAGCCTCCGACTATGGAACATGTGTTCTACAGTGTTATCACGCAGACGGATAGGAGAGAGAAGGGAAAATGACTGGTGGGTGGGTGGTGTTTTTTGTTTTTTTAAACATTATCACACAGCGAGTATGTATTTTGCAAAGTATCATCAAGTGTTGGATATGCAGAGACTACACCAAGTTGATTCAGTTCAGCTAAAGGAGAATCAAGTTGCATAATTCTTTGATTAGGACATTTTAAATGTTTAAAAACTGCATCCAAAATACATAGTCATAGACAATCATGCTGTTTTTTTGGAGATTACCTTAACCTAAGGTTTTGTTCAAGAATAAAATTGTGAAAAATGTCAAGTGTGTGTGTGAGTCATAACCACTGAGTCAAATCTAAATGCTGCCACCTGTATCTTAGGTGAAATAGATGAAATATTGTAGGATCGCTTGGAGTTTAATGTGCACATTTCATTTAAATTTTGTTTGCAATTCCACAATAGTAAAAATAAATTTTGGCGATATATAACCTTCTTAAAATTTCTGCTGTTTACACTTTTTTTTACATGCAAACTGACAATGTGCATAAATATTGATGGATAGAAAAACACAGAGTCGTGGCTTACAAAACGCCTAATGTTCAAGAATTATGTCAATATGTGTCAATTAACCCTTCCTAAGTCCCGCCCTTTTTCGCTCTGTGCTCCAATAATAGTTGAGCAATCTTGGAACCCAGCAGAACCTCGGTCCCCTTTCCTGTTAAACTTAAATAAGCTACATCTGTTCAATGGTGAGGAGGAACGAGGAACGATCAATTTGTCCCTGTGGACAAAAGCGGAAGTGTTTCCGAGCACCAGTGTCCCTTTAGAAAACCTCTTATTTTACTGCAGCAGGGTCTGAGAGTCTGGTTCTGGTCCTCCAGTGCCTCCCTTCCCTCGCGGAGCGCTCCACCTCCCACCGAAGCTCCGACTGCTGTGTTCACTGCTGGAGGGAAAGCTGGAGTCAAAAGGAGTTTCTGGTGAACCTGCATGATTTTGTTCCTTTGTTTCTATTATCTCTGCTTTGTACCGCCCTGAAGTAACTTTTGGTGTTATCTATTTTGATATAAACAATGTCTAGCATCCCAACATGAAAAGTTACCTGAGTAAAGAGTATCATCGTGAAAATATCTTTACATCGTCTTGCTGTAAGCTTCTTGAATCTATATTGCCTGGCGCCCACAAACTATTTCATAATAATAATAATAATACACACTGCGGCACCTGGCTAAACGGAACCGGCATCTCCATGTTTCTTGTTGCCAAGCTTTTCCGACCTATCAACAGTAACAGTCATAAGGTCATAGGATCATGGATGTATGAAGAGAAATGGAAACAGCGTTGGAGGTGGGCTCCCGTTCATTCCTATGAGAGTTGCTCAGTGGTAAAGTGATAAAATACATCATAAAGCAGGTATGTGTTGGAGCAAGAAATCCATGGGTAAATGCATTATTGGTGAGATTTGTACCAAAAACTAAAGTTTTTCATTCCCTTTGTATATTTTATTTATTCCATCAAATATTCAATTAGGTTTTTGTTCATTATTTTTTATGTTTTCAGGGGATTTCCTTATGTTACATTCTCCATTAACTTTAAACAGAGAATTTTAGTGTCACTTGTTATAGCTGTTTTGGTAGATTTTCCATCTTGACAGTAAAAAGACTCAAACACTGAATACCTGATCTACTTATTGTCCTAAATCTGCAAAAAATTAAATCTAATTTATACGTTGTAGTCCTAATAAAATTAATACAGGGCTTTGTTTGCCCAGTAAACATCGTGTCTCTCCACAAAGTCTCTGCTCTCGATTAATCTTTTGTTTGTGCCAGCCCCTCTGCTCCTCCTCACCAGGCCTCTGTCCATCCCCAGGCTCTGGCCCGCTGACACTGTGGCCCGGTACGGCTCGGCTCGGCACAGCTCTGTCCCTCTGAACCCGAGAGGACTGCCCCGGACCCCGGCGTGCACACAAAGAATTCATTGAAAGGCAAAAAGCGAGGGAAGACAGTTTCTCAGTAAAAGGACAATGGGCGTTCTCCTCCATTTGGCTCACCCTTTCATCCTCGGACGTCCACAAGAGACGCAATTGTTTGGACACTGCGATATGGGGCAAAGCTTTAGAAGACGCATCGCTTTTAATTAACTGTTGGTAATGATCTCATTATTGGGGCCGAGTGGGTTCCCTGGGCCCAGCGTTGTGCACAGGGGTGAGTCTGGGGTCATCGTTCTGAAGGCCCCACGCTAACCGACAAAACATGGAGGAATTTGTCATGCCGCCACGGTGCATCAACTCAGACACTGTCACACTGGACCGCTTTATTCAGAATTAAGGGGGAATTATCTTTTTATATCAGTTAAACAAACAGTTGGGGTTACATTCTTCAAAGTGAGCTTTTGTACAGTTTTTTTCGTTTGGGACTCTTTACTTTGGGAGTGAACAAAACGTATTGAACTGCTGAAAAGTTTTTAAAAGATATAATTTCAGCAAAGTGTTAAAATTAGTAATTAAAGAAAGCCGATGCTCTCATTTTATTCCTACCTTTGCCCTCCCAGGCATTTGGGCCTGTATTTATCAATCGTGTCATTTTATCAAATTTTGTAACTCAGCAAATGACTCTGATCTCATCAATTATTTTTACATACACATAACATTTTTGCAGTTTTCTGGGTTTCAGATTTTACCATAATTTAATCCAGAAACTGTGAGGAAACCTCATCACAATTTCTACTTGAGGCAGTAAACTAGCCACAACATACTCTCTCTCTCTCTCTCTCAGGAATAGTCATTCTCTTTACTGAGGCTCTGTAATCATCACCAATACTTTTGAAGTCTATGAGGTTGGCGTGTTCAATTCAATTCAATTCAATTCAATTTATTTTTATATAGCGTCCAATCATTACAGATGGTTACAGAAAATGAACCAAAAGAAGTTGTCACTCATCTGGCGATAGCAATGTGATTTCTTACGCTGTGACAAGAGTGTGTGGATGAAGTTGTTAAATTGTACTCATTTGCTCGGGCTCTCTATGCTTCATAACGTTACCACTCCGCTGCTCGTTTTAGTCGTTACTGCAAAACCTCGCCTCAGTGAGTCCGCGACTTGCCGTAAGTCGGTTTAGTTTATGCAGAAGTTAGCCCACTACAACGGTCTCAATGGCAACGGTACACATTAAAGTGTCTCTGACCATCCTGCTACGTTGATTTGAATGGGAATGTCCATTCAACTCCTCTATTCTACAACTATGGTTGTAGATCTTATCTTTCAGTACAATTCCCAGGAGTGATTCTGAGACATTTGATAAATATGAGCTCTGGACGTCTGGCGACACTGAGGAGAGGAGTTAAAGGAGATATTGAGGGAGGAAAGGAGAGAGCAAGGACAGATAGGAAAAAAGACGAGGCTGAGACTGAGGAGGAGAAACGGGGGGGATTTTTCGGAGGAGTTTCAAGGTCTTATCTCCAGACAGGCCAGAGGAACGTCTGGCTTCCCCAGGGACGATCCTCAACCACTCCTATCCGCCCGCCTCATACACACTGACCTAAGATATCCTAAGATGTGTGTGTGTGTCTGTGATTGAGTGTGTGCTCACATGATTGCCAGCATAAGTATATTCACATGCATTCATGTATTTTGAAGAGGGAGAAAAAGGGGTATTTTTGCTTTTGCTTGTTTATGTGTTGTGTGCTTATCTGATGGTGCAAAGTGTGTGTCTTCCTCCAGGGCTCGTCTTATATCACAGTCTGTCTCTGCAGGAAGCCTTATCTGCCATCAGAGAGGTCACACTGGTTGCTCTGTATGCCCCTCGGCATATCGTAATCAGTTGCACAGAAGTAGCATACCACTGAGGTTGTCTTTGTTTGTCTTGACGCCGATGGGAAAAAGACCCCATGCTGGAGCAAGACTGCTGCACCGAGTGAGACTTTCTGCATTTCGGTTGTTTCAGAAGAGGAGCCGCACATACAGGCAAAGACTTAATTATACCGTATACGTAATGAAGACCCAGCGTAACACCTGAAGGTTTGATGGGTGTGGTAAAAACACTGAATCAATGGGTGTGGCTACTTCAGCTCTAATTATGGGATATAGTGTGTAGTGTTTGACTAGTGTTGAATATACAGCAGCTGGGTGACATGTTTGAGAATTTGTCCTTCACCTGAAGACCTAGTCTCATGCCTGCATGTTGGCAAGCATCTGCTTTGCTGAAATGTGCTTTAAGAAGAGCCAGGGATCACAAAACACCTGGTTTGGTCCACTACAGAGCCAACCTCTATCTGCCAGTGTGGATAGATATGGCCTCTACTACGAAGCAGGATTTGGGTTTAGCGAGGTAACTCCAGGGTTAAAGGGTAGATCGCCATGGTAACTTATGCTGCACACCTACCCTGCTCCGGAGCAGGTTATGTTCCAGATAACAGATAAACTTGTATAAAAACACCGGCTACTGACCAATGAAAGCATACACAAATATGAAGAAGTTACAGTCATAATCCATGCTAAAAACAACAGTTTAAACTGCCAAATGCAGAAAGTACAGCAGGCATATGAAAGTAAGCCTCCGCTTTGCATTATATTTTTATATTTATTTTTTATTTGCTCCCAAGTCTGTTTCACACCGCCTGAGTCGGGGACGCAGCTGAAAGACGATTAAATTGTCACACAAGCCACATGTTATCCAAAGGGAATAATGAAGAGACTTCTATTCTTCTATTCCATAAGCATCATATAATTTAACGGAATACAGAAAGTAATTATATTCAGATCTACTCGTGCTCCAGATGGGGCAGTGATATTATAAGTCTGTTACTTTACGTATTCACACATCGCCATTTTTTTTCTATTGTCAACTGTCCTTCCTGCATTTGGAAGCTTCAACTGTGTAACTTTTTGTCTTGATTATGTGTTTAACTTCTTCATATTTGTCAAATATTACAGTTTGCTCTTGGTTTGTAAAATGTGCCGCTCTGCTGACAGTAGACTTGTCCGTGTTTGTGATTGGTCATGTGCTGCAAACACCGCCCCTTGAGAAACCCGGGATTGATTTACCGAGTTGTTAATCTCGTCATCTCGTTTGTTATGGTTAAATAAACCAGATAACGAGAAGATACCCTGAGTATGTTTTGGGTATGTTGAACTCGCTTCATACAGTAGTACAGGCTACTGGTCCCAGTCCCACAGCTTGTTGGCGTTGGGGGGGGGGGGTTTGGGTTTGGGGTTTGGTTCTTGACAGCATGCTCAAATAAGCATCCAACTAAAAACTGGTTTATAAAGTTGTTTTTTTTGGACTTTTTTGTCGAGGGAACCAGGCAAATTCTAACTTCCTGAATGGCCTACAAAAATGTCATCCCTGGAGCACTCTATATTGAACATATCTGCCGTTCGCTGAAAATGAAAAATATTCATACTAAACGTATCTCTTTCATTTTTGCTCACAGAGACCTCAAAATTCTATTCTTTTTCTATCAAATAGTCCCAAAAACTAGGGTCCCTAAAGCCACTTACTTGCATTCCTCTTTGCTTTTCCACTGCATCTGAAGAACCATGAGGATTGGGTAAATGGGCTGACAACTGAACAAAAACAGCTTTTTTTTGAGAGACAATTCTCAGAACCTCATTACTGACTGTGATGTTGCGTACAAAGCATGCAGAGGTGGGAACGGAGATTACAATGTGTCCAAAGTAGCAACAATTTTCTGAGTGATTTATGCTTGTATATGGAAACAACAAGTGCTTGTTGAAGCACAAATTATACTTTCCGTGTCCACACAGCTACGAGGGCCACCCATGTGCAGCCTGAAATTTATGACCGTCCGGACCGTACGTGTGGGCCGTACGTGCCAGCAACATGCGCCACACACATTTAAGAGCATATAAATGGCCCTTCACTATGTGGAAGTATGTTGTTGGCAGGCAACTTTGAGGTTTGCATCAGTCATTGTTCTTGGGCAATCAAAAAAGGGCCAGGGACTATCTGCAGGTAAAGGTTCCTACGTTGCAGGGTGTGCTGGTGGCCTAATGGTTAAGACACATAACTGTTCGATTCCAGTGGTTGGATGTCATACCCCTCTTGCTCTACCGCCATTCCCTGTCTTATCTCTACACTGTCACCTATCAATATAAGTAGGGATGCACCGATCCAACTTTTTCAGTTCCGATACCAATAACGATTCATGGGCTTTGGGTATCGGTCGATACCGAACACCGATCCAATACCAGTGTTTAATTAATAAGCTATATGCCTCACTGTGTAGAAGTGACTGGGATCATTCTTTTATGTGTAAAGCAACATCAAGCTGATTTCCCAACTTTGTAAAACAAAATGTAACAAATAAATACATAGATATACATTTACTGAATTGTTATTTATTATTAAAAAAAGAAATCGTACAACAACTTGGTAAAAAATCTTCAAAATTAATAAGAATTACCAATAAGTCAACATTTTTAATGCAGCAACAAATTTGTCAGAACTTAAACAGGAATTCATTTCCAGTATATAGTATATAAACATAGAACTGAATTGAATAGATCGGCCCCATTGGTGCATCTCTAAATATAAGGCAGTTTAATTTCCTACAATTTGTTGTCATAAATAGACACCATATATATTCACCCTAAATTTCTAAATCAACAAAAAGCTAATCGAGTCAAAATCAAAGAGCCAAACTCCACGAAGCCACACTGTGTTTCATCCTACTTAAAATAAGTTATTTCTTTGACCAGCACATAAATATATGTCACTTAGATGTCTAGGATGTTTAAAAGCCAACTAAAGAGCATTCCTGTAGTTATCATAGCAGAATAAATCTCTCCTCTTCAGAATCAAGGAGGCCACCAATAAAAATCACATTTAAAATGTCTTGTTAAAGAGAGAATGCTACTTTTGTATTCTCCTAAAATCCGACGACGAAGTGGCTGAAGGAACCTGGGCAGTCCCAGCAGCAAAGTAAACGCATTTGACAGATCTCATGTTTTATGTGTTCTCTCTGTACAGCTCGGAGCTACACGGCTAATTCAATTCAAGACACTGAATTATTCTTAAATCGCTTTTATCGCCCGTGTCTCAGTGTTTCTCTGTTACTCCATTTAGCAGGGCAGGCCGTGACGGGGATGAATAGACACATTGTTTATTTTATTCATTATCTGGAGGTTTGCCAAGGAGCCTATTAGGGCTAATAGACCGTTCTGTGGTGCATTATAATATAAACAGAATGTTTTACATGCCCATAAAGACAAAATATGAACGTTCCTATAGTGAGGCTCTAACTGAATCCATATAGGCCACAGCGGCTCTAAACCCAGAGCAGGGGGAGACGCTGGAAGGCATACTCGGGCTTCTTAGGAGCTTCAAAGGAGGGGCGTTTCCTGGACTTTATAAGACTAAACACAGGGAGAGCACGCAACATGCCGTGTGTGTGTTTAGAGTACCTGAGGGCCGCAGATTGCACACTTGGACATTGGATGTGCGTGTGTGCTGTGTGAGTAAATCAGTCTGTGGTCTTGATGAGTCACTTCTAAGCCCCCCGATCTAAACATAGTGTGGTGGGCATCCTATAGAGTGTCTACGTCACGCCGCTTCCGGTGGACCCCATGGGACCTTATTTCGGTAAAAATATGAACGGCAGTCAACGGAGAGAGAAATATTGTTTTGGTTCCGTGTGAATTGCGCCATGAATCACACATATGATGTTCGTCAATTTAAAAAATAATTTTGCAAACCAAGAAAGTCACAACTTGTCGTAGGTTTGTCGTAGTATCATTTAGTTTAGTGTGAAACCGTTCAGTGAACTACGGACAATATACGTCACCAACACTAGCTAATTAGATAACGTAGCTATGACCAGACACAAATGAAATGTTATCTTACATGATGTGTTTTATCCAGCGACTCCTAGTCTTTCTATCAGCCGGGAAGAGAAAGAACGATCAGACCCATTGCTGCTGTGAGAGAGACGTCACTACGCGACTTTTGGATATGTAGTCTTTCTAATTATGTATTTTCAGAGTCTTATACTTCAACATTTTGATGACAAACTGCGACTTTCTGGACTTGCACAATTATGTTTTAAATTGACAAACAACATATGTGTGATTCATGGCGCAATTCAAATGGGATAAAAAAAAAATATTTGTCTCTCTCCGCTGACTGCGTTCATATTTTTTCTGAAATAAGGTCCCATGGGGTCCACCGGAAGGGGCGTGACTTAGGCTCTCTATGTCAAGTGGTGGACTAGAGGAAGGAAAGAGGAAGAGTTCCTGATAAGAGTGAGATAAACACTTCCAGGCTGAGCCAGTGACAGACTCTAAAGGTTTTTAAGGCGTTACACAAACCAAGCAACAGAAACCACAACAAGAGGAAGAGAGGAGACGTCACCAAGTGCTTGATTAGGTTCGTTCCTCAGATCACATCTCATCACTTCAAACGCTTTCCACTCCTGAAACGTCCAGCTTGCGTCTCCTCTACAGGTGCTGCATCTGAGTCAGACAACACTACAAGTGTTGTCGATGCGTGCAAAAGCCGTGGCACAGGCAAGCAAGGGTGGTTGCCGCTGTGATCTAATGCATCATCGCAGTTACAGCACACAAGCTGCCGCCACATCCGACTGTAACGCCCATCCATACTGCTGAGGACTAGAGTCTGGGTTTAGTTAAACACGTCAACATCACTCTTGATCATTCATGAATTTCCCTCTGATATTTGTAGTCATACTGTAGTGTAAAAAGTAAGAAATCATCCTCTGATACATGATTAAAGAGGTGGTTCTCTAAAGGGTATAAATTACTTATATTGACTTGAGTCTTATTTATATTGAAGGCCGTCACTGTTTTTGTTTTTTTAACAATTTGAAGTAAAAAAAAAGCATGGATTTTTTTTTAAAGAAGAGAAGACTGTTGTAAATCAATTTTCACCACAACTTTACATAAACCACACATTCGAAAGTAGTCATTTCCTGAGGATCACAACAGTTTACAGTAAACAAGCCAGAAGATGCCTCCAGTAATAGAAAGTCAAGAGGAGAATGGGAAAGAATGCAAATAAGATGTAATTATGCATGAGTCACTCTAAAAGGAAACAAGAATTAGAAAATAAACTGTATGTTGGTGCTGTAAATGACATTTAAAAAAAGGATTTTTATGTAAATCAAATTTCCTTTCTTACAACAATTCAACAATTAAGTTTTTTAAAGTACAATATTCTTTCTTTTTAGCTCTGTTTTGGTCTCCACCAACTCCTGTGAAGAATTGAGTAAACTGACAACCCCTGACTAGGTGACATTTTATGGATATTTCATTTTATATTCAATGCATTACAGTAACGGTACAGAACAACTGAAAGCTGTACAATTAACCCAAATCTTGAACGCAATAACTGCAGGAAGTTTGTGTAAAATGAGCAATTTGGATGAATTTTGAGAAAAAATATTTCCTGTGAGTAATGCATCATTGTTCTTTAGCTCTTTGATAGTTTTAACAGCATACTATTCTAATTCTTAAGTTATAGCTTCATTCTTTAGTTTTCTTCACAGAAAAAAAACACAGACTTTCATGCAGAAGACAGCTGTTTGTGTCCCATGTCAACATTGACTTATTTATCACGTAACTTCTGTAGTTATTTTAACCCAAACCACGATGTTTTCCTAAACCTAACCAAGTAGATTTGTCGCAGGTGCATTGATTGTTCATGTTGCTGGACCTTCTTAAGAAAATGCACGAAAAATAGCTAAACTACTTTTCATAAGATATCATACAAACAGTTGTATGAGGATGCATTGCAGAGACACAGGTTTCCGAAAAACTGGGTGCAACAGGTTCAAATGTTTTTTAATTTATTCCGAAGGCAATCAACACCCTTTTGCAGTTTGCATGGGCTCTTAATATTGACTTTGGATTGTGTTTATTGTATTTCAATAGAGTTGTTCCGATACCAATACGAGTATCGGAAATATGTCCGATACTGCCCAAAATTATGGATCACGAGTACGCCAGTCTTGTTTAACCAGAAAACAGTTCTTTTTTTGCCTCTCCAAAACAGTAGCCTTCACTGTGCTGTTGTCCTGTATGTACAGTGTAATGGCTGCCACTGGTAACTACTGTTTAAGAGCAGCGAAGAAGAACTGGTTGCAGGTAGTTTGTCACGTGACGATAGCAAACAACAACAGTGCGGTGCTAGTGGAGAGTGTAACGGTAACGGTACTCAGAGCGAGGAAAATGTCAGCTATTTGGCAATACTTCACAGTGGAAAATCAAACAAGCTGTTAAATAATATAATTTTTTTTTTTATCAAGCTGGTATCGGATCAGTACTTGGTATCGGCTGATACCGCAAGTTCAGGTATTGGAATTGGTATCAGGATGGAAAAAATGGTATCTGAACATCCCTACTTTTTAATGTTGTTTAATGTCTATTTATTGGACAATAAAGATCTCTATTTTAAGTTCCAGTTCATTTCTTTTATCTCCCTATCACTGGTGTCCAGCTGTGTGCTACCATCAGAGTTAACACTAGTTGAATCCTGTCCTGTGTAGCTTGCTCAGTGTCGCCTGCTCTGACTTGGGATAGGAGCAGCAGCCACAGCTAAATGTCTAACAGTTACAAAACAAAAAGAGAAAACCGTCCCTCTGATGTCTGAATGCGCCCCGGGGCAATTACGTGCCTCTTCCAATCTCTTTATACCCATTTTCCAAAACGCTGGCTTGCGCTCGCTCGTTTGCTGCCAGTTCCAATTAGCTGTCTGTACACCCGCAGCATTCATTTGATTACAGAGACCATACATGCTACATGTTTTGCGAGTTGCGATGCCTGTTTGCAGAGCTTTTTGCACGAGTATGATTTTGATTAAATTTAGGGAAATGAGAGCTGGATACATGCCTGCTGAGTATACGCTGGCTGACACCGGGTACTCGGTGACATAAAGAGAATGGTATTGTGTTTGTTGGATGGGAACCGCGCGGGGCCGGACGGTTAGTTTTCACAACGAGTTGTTTTTCCGAAATGTGAGGTAAAGCATTTGTGGCATTAACACCTCCCTCCAAAACACACACACAGATAATGAGGGTTATCTTGAGTTGCGTTGTGTAGTGTGTGTGTGTGTGTGGTCAAGTGAATGTGGCCCCTTTCTTTATCTTCATGGTACTCCCTTAAACAGCTGAACAAAAAGCTCCTAGAAGATGGAGAGAAAGAATGAAAGTGTGTTTGTTCGTGTGCATGTGTGTGTGTGTGTGTGTGTGTGTGTGCGTGTGTGTGTGTGAGTGTGTGTGTGAGCTGCTAATGGCTTCAGCGTTAGTTGATGAAGGCCTCTGTCTAAACATCCCTCTGGGGTTTCTCAGTGGACAACATAAACACTGTTTACATAATGAAGAGCTGGAAAGACCCTCAACCTCCCCTCCTCAACACACACACTTCAGCACACATACCTTCCCCCCCCCGACCCTGCAGTGCCCCACCCTGAAAAACACCACTCAAAGATTTAAAACTGATGAATGTGCTTTAATTAAGACACATAAATACACACCTACGCTCACATGCTAAGCACACTTACACAACCCACGCAGTAATTCAGTAGCTGAGTGTTTGTACGCTAACTACTGATGCTGATTGAACGGCCGCGCCCTCCTCTAAACACTCGTCGTCTTTCATTAAGCAGGCCTCCTGGGGAGTCCACCGGACTCAGTAAATATTTGCCCACTATCACTTGTCTCTACTCCTCTGCTGACATAAGCATTTGTTCCCCCCCCCCACAATCACTTCCCAGTACCATCCCTCCATGTCTTTCTTCTTCTTCTTCTGCAAACAGAATGAAAGCGAGGAGCCGGCAGGACAAACAAAACGCTGAGGGTAAACAGTCAAAGAGCTGCTTGTTAAGCTTAAACACATGTCACGCACACTGATGAACCGTCAGTGCACACACACACACACAAACAGGGAATCATGAATGGATTATTTACATCATGAGAACTGATTTATTTTCTGCGATTTTAAAGGCCCTGACACACCAAGCCATCGGTCGGACAGTTTGGAGCCGTCGATGAGCGTCCGTCGGCCTAGTTTTCGCTGAGTGTCCCGAACCGTTGGTTCTAGTCTGCCCGTTTTCCGCCGATTCAGCATGTTGCATTAGCGGTGTCCGTAGGCGAAAGAAATCACTCTTATTTCAGCTTAAACGAATCAGTGCATGAGAAGAGAAACAAAAAATAAGGACAGCAAGCCAACGAGTGATCTGATAGTTCCAATACACGGATATTTTCACAACGACATGGCCATCTGGAATGAAGCTAAGTGGTGAGTTAGAGTGGTGTGAAGATGGTCTGCAAACGTTGCTTTGTTTCTTGTATGTATCATAACAACGACTCGTATATCCGCCGTGCTCGGTTTCCTTTTTTGAATGACAAATACAGACTACCGCCGCCTGCTGGTGTGGAGAGTTATTTCATCTCATGCAGGCGCAGAATGTATGTGGTAGTTGGCCGTTGGCTGTAGTCTTTGCGGTGTGTCGCCAAGACAAAGGCGACTTGAGGTGAAGCGACTGGTGGCCGTCGTCGCTGCTATAGTTCTTTGATGTCGGGTTTGTGTGTCTGGACCTTAAAGGTTTCAAATGCTCCTCATGATAAACTACTGTTGTCCAATTAAAAGCCGTTTCTGTGTCTGAGACACAGAGAGAGAGAGTGACAGAGAGAGGGGAAGAGAAGGTGGAAGGTGACAAAAATAAAGATTTTTCTTTATGTTTTTATACTACATTTTAGTCTTGTCTTTTTTCGTAAACGATATTGCATGTTTGATATTGTCGTCATTAGTGTTTCATGACGTTGAGGTTGTTGATGAACATATTTTGTCATAGTTTTTGTTAACGAAATTTTCACTGACAGGTAGTCGTTAACTTTGTCATGCGGTGCTTGTCAGGTAGCATATAATAGATTTATCACAGCTTTTTGACTGAAACCTGCTGTCTGCTGCTACTGGCAACATGAGACTGAAAGACTGAACCAAAACAGTAAAGTTGTGGGCCACCAAAACAATGACCTGAATGATGCTAAAACGCTCTGTAGAGCTGAGGTAAACCACGTTGTCATTTGATGCATCCATTAATAGGAAATATTGATTAATAGTGAGTGATTTTTTAATTATTTTTCTGCCTTTTAGTATGAGTGATGTGCTTGTTTGCTTGCTTCCCTCCCCCTCTTGTCCTTGCTCTCTTTCTCACTACTCACCTGGACATAATCTGCATTCAGCACACCTTCCCACCAATCAAGAGAGCTCCTCCTCACTTCATAAAATCCTGCTCCAACGGCCAGTCAATGCCTAACCTTAACTATTCGAGTTCAGTGCCCTTAACCATCATCTCGTGAGAGTTTTGCAATATGTGGTTTACCTTCTAAACACATTATTTCCCTCAGGAGTTGGTGGAGACCAAAACAGAGCTAACAGAGTGTGGATAGACTTACATTCAACAGGTGGCCAGAAATATAACTGACCAAAATGAAGGCTAATGTTGCTCTGTGTCTGCTAGATGTGTACATAAACAACTGTTTGTTCGCCATAACAAATTTAAAATATGGTGTCATTGTTGTTTTTACAGCCTGTTATGTTGCCCCAAGTGATAAAAAAAAACAAAAAAACATTATTACTGCCTTAAGTAAAAGGTCTGAATACTTTTGTTGGGTAAAGGCATGTGCCTGTCACACAGAGAAACATACCATAACTATTCCCTCGCTACACTCCTTCAAATTGACCTTTAATTAGGGTTGGGCGATACATTTTGGTTTTGATCCAATACCAAGTAATACAGGGCCAGAATCGCTGATATTGATACGATACTTTTTATAGACTTTTTAAAAAAAAACTTGACACTTTAAAGGCAAATAACAGAAATATGTTTTTTTTTATTATTATTGTAAATTGAATGTGCAAACATAAAAAAGTATTTTTTTTTAATAAACAAAGTGCAAACATTTTTTGTTGAGAAAATAATTAATGTTTTAAAACTTTTTTAATGCAAATAACTACAAAAAATCACAAACTACCCTCAACCATCACTCACAGCTCACAACACACATGCTCAGCCATCACGTGTCTGTTGGAGTAACTAGTCTGGGCGCACGCCGCTGCACGTGCATGCACACAACATCAGAAAAGCAGTGAGAAGCAAACAGTTCATTGTTTGCACAGGCAGTTCTACTCTTTCATGAAATACAAATGGGTGTAGAAGAGAGAAACTGATCCCTTTTTTGGCATCGATCCTATTGACGCAAGAACCAACCTCCAAAACGAGACGTAGGTATTAGTAGTATCGATATTTTCCGATCGATCCGCACACCCCTACCTTTAATCACTCATTATGAACGCCATGTAAGCTGACTTTGTGTTCATGTGACTGTATGTTTAAGTGTCTGAGCCAACTGCTTTGGAGTATAATAGATGTAAACCCTATAATAATGTTCATGTTGGGCACCTCAGGCTTTGACATCATCCTGCTCTGCAGGAATGGAAACAGTGAGCTTATGAGCACCAACGTCACCGCCCGCTACATGCTAAAGCTTCCTTTGGGCTGAATAACTGGCATGTACAGTATGTCATTCTCTAAAATTCTATTAATGCTTAGCACATGCCAAACTGGGATTGTGGCTTGGTTAATAGCAAAACCTGAAGTCTGTAGAACTCTATCTGTGCATTACAGCCTCGGATGAACAGAGCCCTTTCTGTGGATCTTGGCCTACAAATCCCATAATGATTTATAATGTCAAGTAATGACACTTCTTAAACCTTAAATAGGCCTCAACAAATGTAATGGTCCAGGACATTTTTCTTTTAACATTGCAAAGGGGCCTGCAGGCTACTCTCACACTTAACCTCCTTATTCCATTCACTCCGCACCACATGCAAATACTCACCTCCGTCTCTGTCTATGTAAACGTCAGGGATCTCTGTTTAGTGGCACGGCCATTATGAGTTGGCGCTGGAACAGAGCCCTAAGGATAAAATGAATGGAGAAACCGGGGGAAGATGAGAGGTTTCTCGAAGTTGGAACAGCTCAAATGACAGGGTGATGGGACCTACAAAAGCTGTCCCAGACACTTTAAGAGTCTGTGAGCGGCGGTGGAGGATAGAAGTTTGTCCACAGTTGGTGTGGAATGTTTTTTAAAAAAAGCCATTGTCTATGTGGTAACGCTGGATACTTGACGGGAGTTTGTGTTTTTAGCAGAGAATGGAATCTCGCCATATTATGGTGTCCTTAAAGTCAAATTTAAGTCTAAATTAAGTATACTATATCCTTGGTGAGTGGTTTTGACATGTACTTTTTGGGGGTTTACGATTTTAACTCACAACAAAAACAAGAAAAAAATGTATCACTTCAATTCTGATGGCCACCCAGGCAGTTAACCAGCTGGAGCCTGATCTCACAGAAATACATGGTGGTGGCATGTACGTAATGTGTTAAAATGACCTGCCGGCACCACAGAAACAATGCCAATTGAAATTTCAGTTAGGATCCTTTGTCGTGGTTTTACAGGTTCAACTGAAATAGGTTTTAATCAAAGTTCATGTAGGGAGGAGATTGTGGTGGATGGGTGGGTCAGACATGGGACTTTTACACAAGAGATGAGTGTTCGGGTCCGGTGTTAAAACCAAATATCAACGTTGACTTATTTAAAATTAGGCTACATAAGTTAAGTTATATGACAAATGTAATTATTTGAACCCAAACCATGATTTTTTTTCTTTCCTAAACCTAACCAATTTGTTTTGTTGCCTAAACTTAAATTGTTTCCACGGTGGCGGCACCATGTAATGCGCTGAGTCAGATGTCGTGGCCATTTCACATATTTCTGTGAGATCACGTTGGCATCTCATTTGCAGTCACCATAACTTGATGGCTAATGGAATAAAGAGCCAACGCTAGCTAGACTCCCTCATGTAGTGTGAGTCAAACAGTACTGAACATGTAGGAGCTGCCAATGATCAGCAGGAGATGAAATAATGTGAACGAAAGTATTTTACTTTCTAGGTGCAGGGAACAGGGACTACGATAGAAATCTGTCAAAGTCTTGGAATTTTGTCTAATAAACTAAACTTAAAGGTTGTAAAGCGACAGATAGCTTAAATCTCTAATGGTTGAATGGTGGGCCTGATGAAAAAGGGGTACAGGGGTGTGGTTTCACTTTATTTAACTGTTCACTTGGACGGCGGTATTCAGATAAAGAGGGTGAGCTAGGCTCCGATATTTTCCGCACATTCTCATCCCAATTCGTTACATATTGACGTTTTGTCAGACCCCTCGCCGTCACTTTTCAGTCGCAGTAATCACGTGCTTCACGTTGTGAATTCAACAAAAACACTTGCTTAGGTTTAGGCAACAAAACCACTAAAGTTAGGTTTAAGAAAAACATCATGGTGACTTGACTTTGTGAACACGGGACACAAACAAACAGCTGATTGTAACATGAAAGTGACACTTAAGGCACAGGACATGGACAGCAGTCTCCTGAATGAAAGCCCTGTGTTTGTTGGACCCATCCACCTCCCCTTTAACCCGCCCTGTGTGTCTTTTTGCTCTTTAAGCTACGTCACCACAATTTCACTGTGTTTACTCCTGCCACGGATGGGTTTACAGTATAGTCAATGGAAAGCCCAGAGCGTTTCATACTGGTGCTAAAGTGTGCCTTGTGCAGTGGTATCACAGGCTGACGGCCGTGATAAAGCATCAGTATTTGACGCCCTACATTAGTTATTCCAGTACAGTTATTGTATGTTATTCTTTTCATTTATAAACAGCATAAACTGCATCTAGACTTAAGTATGGATTTGTTTGACCGCGTCACAGTTAAGGGCTGACATAGTCTCTTTCAGTTTGGCTTTAAAGGCTTTGATGTCAACCCTCCTGATAGTGTAAGTATAGGTCTGAAATATTCATATATGTGTCTTATTGACAAATCCAATTCAACCCTGAAACCACATTGGAGCTGAGAAGGCAGAGCTTCTGCTATAAGTCAGCATTTCTTCGTTGTCTCTCAGTAGTCAGAAAGTCCCGTTGAGCTGGTTGAAACCAGTTTCGGGGGTTAAATGACAGGTCTGGAGCTGCTGGAATTACACAGTTTGGTAGACAGCTTCTGTTCCCAGAAAATTATGACAGAAATGAACTGTCATTGCTCAAACGTCTTTGTGTTATGGTATGCAGAGCGATGTACTTCCTCAGGTTTACTATCCGGAGGGAACATCCCTAACGAGATAGTGGTCGACCTGTTTGTGTTCTCACGCCTGTGGGTTTGTGAAGAGAGGGAAAAATGCAGCCGAAACTTTGAACTCAGCACTGAAAACCAGTTGTTCCTCCCTCCGTTTCCCAGGTGTCTGTGAGTGTGTGAATGCCGGCTTGTCACCAGGTGCTTCTTCTTATTTCTTCAGTGCTGCTTACAAACACTAATTACCGTGGTAAACTATTCCCAGGCCAGAGCGAGGTACACATTATCATGACAACAAGCGCCTCTGGCACTGTACCACGGAAAAAACAACACAAGCGAGAGAAATGTGTCCAACAGAGGTGTCAGAAACTACAAGATGTTTGATTGGGCCTTTAACAAGCTCATAATACAGCAGAGCACCTTGTAATGTTTCCAGATAGTCCATGAGCCAACCAGGGGGGGTTGGGTCTAATATAGTAATTACATAAAGCAAACAGCACAACCCGACAAGCATTACAGTGGAAACCGATTATAGTGATCACGTCTGTCCGGGTCAAATTGTTCACTTTAAGCGTAAGATTCTTATAACCAAATTTTTGTTGTTGTGCATTATTTCTCATGCAGATTACCATCGAATTGACATTTGTATATGTATTACATGAATACAACGTAATGAAATGGGCCGCTTCGCTTTTTGCTACCTCGCTGCCATTCCTTCTGCCTTTTCCCTCACCAAGGGTTAGGCATTGCCGTTTTTGGCCGGTCGATGATCGGAAAAAGTTTAAATTTGTTGGCATTACGTGACCGGGCATCATCAACCCATTATGAGATCAATGTGCACGCAGCATCAGCCTCAGGTATCCAGCCGGAAAGCAAACGGTCCGCGAGGCAAAGTATCAAGGGAGTAAAGTAAAAAAAAAAAGAAAAGCACAAATTCAATTAACGTTAGTCCAACGTAGTTTTAAAATGTTTTTCCATATGTTGCCATGTATGAAAAGACCCCAAATCACTATAAGCGGACTACTTGGTTACTATAAGCAAATTATTTAAACGGCGTCTGTATAGGAAGGATTATGTCCCAACCTTTTAGATCCATGCAAGCGGTTGATCACTGTAACTACGATCACTATAAGCGGTTTCCACTGTATTGCAATGAATTGATCTAATTTGTTGCTATTAGAAATGAGCAAGTGGACCACACTTAAAGGACCAGTGTAAATCTGGTGGTGTCTAGCGGTGAGGTTGCAGATTACAACTTCTCTTTGTCTTCTCCCATGTGCCTAGCGTGTAGGATTGCTACGGATGCTGCCGCAAAAACAAGAGTGGTCCTCTCTAAAGCCAGTTGTTGTAAGTAGAGTGCTTAGAGTGTGTGTGTACGTGGGAAGTGAGTGGTGAAGCGAGAGAGAGAATAGCGGCGACGGGAGCGAGTAACATTATCGACTCCGGCACAAGCAGGAAAAAATTAACAGTGTGTTGCATACCAGCGTTAAAGGGTGCCTTGTGCGGCGGTATCAAACGCAGGTGGCCGTGACAAAGCATCGGTATTTGAACGGGCTGGTAGTGTTTGTGATTTCTTGTATCTTAGGCAAACTGATCCTTAAAGCTTCAGTAGGCAACAATGTTTTGGTATCATTGGGCAGAAATAACATAATAACCTTTCAGCATATTGTAATTCAAGTGTTCTAAGAGAACACTAGACTTCTG
Source organism: Sebastes umbrosus (assembly GCF_015220745.1). NCBI lineage: Eukaryota > Metazoa > Chordata > Actinopteri > Perciformes > Sebastidae > Sebastes > Sebastes umbrosus. Next base: position 17,442,104 of record NC_051289.1, read on the forward strand.
CACCTCATCATGGCTCTGTTTTCAGGCTTTAAAAAAATCGAGCCCATGACGGGAGACTTTGGCCAATCACAGATCATTTCAGAGAGAGAGATCGTTCCTATTGGCTGTGTTTCTGCCATGTGGGCGGTGCTTGGTATTTCCTCAAGAGATCTCAACATGGCTGCCAGGTCAGAAACTTTCTCTTTTTACAGCTAAACAGTACACTACAAGATGTTTCTGAAAATATTTGAGGCAAGAAATAGGCATTAACGTAACAGAATTTTGATTCATATTTGATCAGCGCTGCCTGGTTTGACCGTTTGATCGGAGTTCGCGAGCGATTAACAGCCAGCTCTCATAGAACGGAAGCTGGACGGCTGACTCCAGCTCGGCTCTGATTGGTTGTTTTCCTCCGGTCATCGAAATTTTGCAGATGCCATTGGGAGCACCGGAGGAAACAGAGACACATGATTTTTTTCAGATTACCTGTCTCATGCACTACTGGATATAGTGACCATTTGACCATTTCTACCAACTGCAGCTTTAAATTGTAGAAAGCAACCCCCATTTTGATGCATCCATCATCAGATCCAAACTGACAACTCCTGTCTACAGTTACATAAACAGGCTTGGGACATGGCAATAGTGTGAGGTACTGTATGACTCCTTCAGATGGGATTGCTGACCCCACCCTAATTCACATGATGTCACAGCATAATGTGGTCAGAATGCTGCACCATGGACCAGTAGATCACTTCCAGCCCTTTCCATCCTCTGCTAGCTCGTATAGAGTTCATACGAAGATCAAATCTTTATTGACATGAACAGATTTTATGATTCTACAAACTAAATCCATATATAATGCTGGTTTAGCTGGTGGACTCCTGCTCACCCTCCTGACTGTTGGATGGTATTTACTGAAACCCAAATAATGACTTGATTCAATTAAGCCCTGAACTATTACACATAATTTGGTAGTAAATGGGAGAAAAACGCAGACAGGGGCAGACATAATCTCGCCGTGCTCTGACGCCTCCCACATAACCTTTACTGAATTACCACAGTGAACTACGGACAATGTGAGCCTTTCATTTAATGTCTATATGTCTGTGGGTGTGTGTGCATATGAGAGAGTGAGTGTATGTTTGTGAAAAGGATATACTATGTACACACACACACACATTCATTTTGCCAAATCACCCACCAAATGGATCCCATAAACTTGCATGCAATTACGCTTCGGTTTGGCGTCTGTGGTAACAAATCAGGGCATGGAATTTATATGAATTCACTCACACGTGGAAAAAAAAAAAAAGAAACAAATACTTGCAACTTCCATCCCTGCATCCGCCAGCATCTCACTGTGTGGTACGTCCTCTCCTGAAAAACTCATAAAGTTGCGGCTTCGTTGAAAAACTCGTTACATTTTCGAGCCTCGTCAGCACCTCTGCTAATGGCAAACATAAAATCACAACTGTTTCTGGTGGGGCAGAGGTAGCTGCCAATGGGATTATGAGTCAAGGGTGAAGAGAGGAGTGATGCTTCTGAGTCATCGCAGAAGGACAGAAACTTTATAATTGAACGCCATCGCTGTGTCAATATATCAGGATAAAGTCGAGAACATATTTTTCGGAGATGTTGTTGGTACGTATGCCAGTGTCTCTGTCTAAACAACCCAGCATTCACCATCCTGCGATGCATCTGTTTCAGACTTTTACTGCATTCTTTAGGCAGCCATTTTTGAGATGCGTGTCATGTCTGGAAAACATTGGGCTTTTATCATTCGGAGGAGGGGAGAAAAAAAAGAAAACATCCCTTCAGCTTTCCTAAGGCTCTCTTTCTCAGCAACAGGAAGTCTAGTGGCGTTTGAAACTGTAACCAAACCTGCGTCTGCCCCCCGAACCCCCACCACCCACCCACCTCCTCCACTCCCCATCTTTGATGAGTGTAATTGGGAGTTGGTTGCATGGAAATGAAAAGGTAAGGCAGCCTCAATGATGTATAATCATTGTGTGCAATAAAAACAGAGAAGGAACACTAGTCAGGAAGGAGTGTGTGTGTGTGTGTGTGTGTGTGTGAGGGGGGGTTAAAGCAGAGAAGAGCAGTTTGCTGTAGATGGAAAAGGACAAAAAAAGAGACAAAACTGTCCTGTAAAAGAGGTTAACACATTTAAATGAGCAAAGACAGACCTCGGCATCTTTCTCATTCTAATTTGCATGAGTGTTTGTGTTTGTAGGACAGAGACAGGCAGAGAGAGAGACAGGAGAGAGAGAGGGAGGGAGGGAGGGAGGGAGTCTTTAACGTCTACTAAACTGTAGCTGGTAGGCTGCTCCAGGCTGTAACAGGATATCATAATGAGCTGCCCCCCCCCCACCCCACCCGCTGGGAATTTCTTCCTGTCTCTGCCTTGCCTGAGACAGTCAACCTGAAGCAAGCGCACTGCTGGCCTTAACTCTTATTTTCTTTACATGTGCATGTTTTCTTTTTCTTTGTTTTTTTTCATTCATTTTACTACGAAGCAACACAGACTCACAGCAGTTCGTGAAATAGTCACGAAATTTGATCTATTTGATTCGTGTCCATAGACACAAATTTTCCTTTCGTGAAGCTCAGCACGACTTTCAACAACGTATTTTCCATGAGTTTTCCTTTAAATGTCCATTAACACGTGATGTACGCTTAAATTTCTGCTCCAGTCTTTTCAAAATAAACTACCTAAATTAGGTTTAGAGATAGATAGACTTGGTTAGGCATCAAACTGCTTAGTTAGGCTTAGGAAAAGATCGACTAAGTTAGGCTTAGGCAACAAAACTACTTAGTTAGGTTTAGGAAAAGATCATGGTTTGGATTGAAATAACTCTGGAAGTACGGAAGTTACGTGACAAATAAATCAACTTTGACTTGTGGTTTCACACGGGACACAAACAGAGGTCTCCTGGGTGAAAGTCCTGTGTTTTTGGATTCAACCAGACCTCCTACCAATGCTGCATTTGCCACTCTCTATACTTCCTGGTTCACAATTATATGGATTACATACAAATTGATTTCGTACTGACTATCATGAAAAAAAGTAAAATTTGTGTTTATGTACACGAATCAATACATTAAATTTCTGCTGTGCAACTGGGCTGTGTAAACAGCATATTCCGATTGGATATTCCGAGTTAGGCCTTAACCTGAATGGAGCATTTTCTGATTAAGACATGTGGTTTTGCCAATATTATTTAGGTTATAGGAGCATTCTTGGACATGTATACAGCACATTCAGAATATGCGTCTCAGTTGGGCTTTTACGGCACAACTTGTCTTTTTCGAAATAAGGGCAAAAACCAGAATATTTTGTGCATGTAAACATAGTCAGTGTAGATTAGACACACATTTGAGAGGCTCGTTTCATTACAGTTGCTTCTCCACCCACAGCAAGGAACAAAAACACTGCAGAGAGAGTTATTATTTCTCGAGCTCACAAAGTAATTACTTTGGCAAAATCACACAGTGATTACATTATGACACTGACATAACAAGCTTTGTTTCACAATTATTATGACATAATTCCTTTGATAATGATCACCAGAAAAGGTTCCAACATCATGACGCACTTACTGAATATTTATTCAGCAATCATGAAAAAATGGTGTTACATCTTGTTACATTGAGATCCTGGAGTAATAAGTAAAACTGCTAAAGTCATTTAAAAAGAACAAAAATGAGGAGATCACAAAAAAACAACGAAATAAATAATTTTCATGGCAATAGAGGGAAATTTATTCCATCAACACATAATGAGAAAATTAACAAAAAATCTTGACATAAGTTAATTTGAATTTCAAATGTGTGTTGTTGTTTTTTTTACTGGTTTGAGGAAACGTAAGAATTATATGTACAATACCGGCTCAAACAACTTGTCAGGAACTGTATTTTTTCAGTGACTGTCTAATGTTGTCGTTTCCATGACCTTCTACGCGGGGCCCACCCACCCAGCAGACTTTACTACTTGTCGACATGGACGACAGCGTCCTCTCCTACTGGAGCTTTTCCTCTTCTTCTTCCTGCAGTTGGACAGAATGAGGAAACAGGAGAATATAAACTGTGGAGAAAAAGAAAGGTGGGGGTACCAGAGCTCCTCTGCTCTATGAGAAGCAGGTAGGAGCTGATTGGAGCTGTGATGTGTGTTGTAGCCAGCAGACATGGGGGGGGGGGGTTAAAGCTACCGTGGAGACAGACATGCAGGGGAATGAGTTTCATTAGCAGAGTACTCAGCGGGCCCCTGTCACTCACTCTGCTACTGGAGCACAACTACACTGAATTATGTCAAAGTCTAATCAACAGCACACATGGCATCAAAACGCAATATACACGGATGAACAACAAGCATGAAAGATCATAACTCAATAAAGAAAATCACCCTCATTTTCTACGAGGTTACGGGTAGTAACAATAGCACTGTACACCTACATGAATATGTAGTTACAAGTAATTATTAGTAAGCTGAAAGCCAAATAGCTGATAGTTGAGCCTATATGCTTCATTTTATTACAATTTTGGGTTTAATTTTTGTAGTTTTCACTAACATGTTATATGTCGCACAGCAGTTCGTGAAATAGTCATGAAATTGAATGTATTGATTTGTGTACATATCAAATCCATGTAATTGTGAACCAGGAAGTATAAAGAGCGGTGAACGCTGCGTGCAGAGGAGGTTGGGAATGGGTGGATCAAAAAACATTAGACACGAGACGGCACCGGTGGTATTAAACACTAACTGTGACTATATCAACATGCAATATTGTTGACAAAAAAAGACTAAAATGTAGTTTAAAAAAAAAATAATAATAATAATGTTGCGGCTTTATTGAAAAACTCGTTACATTTTCGAGCCTTGTCAGCACCTCTGCTAATGGCAGAGGTGGCTGCCAATGGGTTTATGAGTCAAGGGTGAAAGACAGGAGTGATGCTTCAGTGCTGGTGAGTCATCGCAGAAGGACAGAAACTTGAACCTTTACGATTAAAAGCCATTGGTGTATCAATATTATGTTTGGATCTGAATTATCAAGATCAAATTGAGAACATGATTAAATTAAAGTGTGGATATTTTTCGGAGATGTTGTCTGTGTATGATGCCTGTGTTTATGCCAGTGTCTCCGTCTAAACAACCCAGCATTCACCATACTGCGATGCATCTGTTTCAGACTTTTACTGCATTCTTTGGGCAGCCATTTTTGGAGATGCGTGTCATGTCTGGGAAACATTGGGCTTTTATCATTCGGAGGAGAAAGAAGAAGAAAACATCCCTTCAGCTTTCCTAAGGCTGTCTCTTGACTCACCAATTCAACAAGTTTGTTGTTTATGTTCATTGTTCACTGGTATCTGGGAACCAGAGATAATTCCGATGACTATGACTAAATATATTCGTCAACGTCCTTTTTTTCCATGACTGAGATGAGACGACGACAAGGCGGCACCGTTGTAATTAAACACCAACTGTGACTATAACAACATGCAATACTGTTGACGAAAAAATACTCAAATGTAGTTTAAAAAATAAAAACTTTACCAAAATATCTCTTTAATATCATTGACAAAAAAGAGTAGATGAAATATATAGACCTTTTTTTAAATGCTGCAGTTCCATTACCTGTGCTGCGTGCGCCATATCAGGACTACACCGGCAGCACCAACCCGGTCTCACGGAAAGAATATATTCAATTGATGTAATAAAGATTAACTGTATTTTTTTTTTTTTAAATAACTCTGTTGCAACATCAATACTGGGTGCAGGATTACGTGCAAACAGCGTCTGTGTTGACAGAGTTGCTGCTGCGGTGCCAAGCAATCAGTGCACACCAAAGATGTTGCACCAAAGTGTGCATTTCAAAGCATTTATTCAACAAAGGGTAATATATTTAACAACTTGTGATAGCATAATAATCATTTCATACAGACTACAGTACTGTGAGAAACATAAATTAAGTTGAAGTGTACATTTTCGCTGCTCTAGTCATCTCCCCTCTCGAGCTGCAGTCGGGACTGGAGCTTCCCTTCCGGGCGCTGTGGGCGCACCTCACAAACTAACTGAAATCTCACAGGAACAAATGGCGTGGAGGTCTCTTGCTTGGTCGGGAATGTACAGTTTTCTTTGACTAAGATAAAACTAAAATTCCCAGACTTTTAGTCAACTAAAACTTGACTTAAAAAAACAAGGATGAGGTCAACTAAATATGTTAAAAACTAGCAAGGACATTTGGCACAGGACTAAGACTGAATAAGAAAATAGTTGACCATATTAACACTACTAGGAACATGGCAACATCGCTATAATGAAGTCCCATGGGGCAAGTAACACGAGGAGTCAGATGATCAGACAGGTTGCCAACAGTTTACAATCTAGATGAAAACAGATATAATGTGTGCAATGCTTTGAGTCCCATTTAAAGATCTCCCTTGGCCAATATAGTCAACTTATCCCCACAAAAAGGCCAAGGAGTTACTTTCCAGCATTTACTGAGCTTCACTTCCAATGCTGTTAAACCCCGCTGCAGCTGACTGATGCCAATCACATCCTTTTACTCTTGAAGGGGTAATAACGTCCCAAATTTGATTATACACCAGCAGATCGTGACGCGGTGGAGTTCTCCGCAGGCCGTGAGAACCGTCCTATCCTGGTCGTGTCCGTGTCTGCCTCTCAAATCTAATAAATTAGTTGCGAGGGAGCGCTCGCCGTCGGTCCAGCCCGGGGGCCCGGCGTCTTGGACCACACTACAGTTCTCCTCATTGTGCAACTGCTGCACTGTTCGGTAGGGAGTTCAGAAAGCTCACCGCAGCGAGGCCATGGGAACTGAGAGAAAATGTAGAAATTGATCCAGACATGAATATCGTTTTAGGCTATTTGCTGATGCTTTTCACGGTGTGAATGAATGCTGCAGGAGGAAAAGCTGTTAGACCAGAGGTGATGCTGCAGATGTTTACAAATGACTGGCAAATTGTTTCTACAACCCATAATCCCGCTGGGACCCAACAGTTTGGCATCAGGACTCCGTCACATCCTGACCTCCACAGAATTCAATAACAAGATCGTTCTTTTTATAAAGTTGACCTGGTGCTATTTAATCTCTTAATCAACCCATTTTTACTGAATATGATCCTCACTGGGGAGATCTGATGTGAAGTTACCGTCTCGCCAGGACAGTTTTGGGTCTGTGGTCGGACCAAACATCGCTCCTCTCCTCAGCAGAGCGGAGAGAGAGAGGAAGCCTGCCTGTCAGCACTAATCGCACCTCATCTGGTTCCTGTTTGCAGTTTCATAGAGTTGCTGCCATGTCCCACTCAGCTCGCTCATGGTTTCCCCTCCACCACCTACCCCACCACTCGTCATTGGCCTGCACAAACATGCACACTTTTAAAGTGTTAGGATTTAGGGGGTTTATTGGCAGAAATGGAATGTAATGTTCATTATTACGTATTACATACGTTAGCTTATAATGAGCCCTTCATATCTACATAGGGAGCAGGTCCTCTTCACGGAGTGCACCATGTTTCTACAGTAGCCCAGAACGGACAAACCAAACACTGGCTCTATAGAGAGCTTTTCGCGTTTTTGTGTTACCTGAAGGCCACCGTAGTTCTCAGGCTGGTCTCATACACTGTTAGTAGCTATACCTATAAAAAAGTAATGCACTTTAATGCGTGTATGTCCCACAAAATTAAGTTGTGTGTAATTCACGTAATAGTGAACTAGGAAATATAAAGAGCAGCGAACGCTACGTATGGAGGAGGTCGGGGTGGATCAAAAAACACTGTACTTTTGCCAAGGAGACTGGTGTTTGTGTCCAGTGTGAAACCAGAAGTCAACGTTGATGTATTTGTCGCGTAACTTCCGTACTTAAATTACAGCACTTCCGGAGTTATTTTAACCCAAACCGCGATCTTTTCCTAAACCTAACTAAGTAATTTGTTGCCTAAGCCCAACCAAGTCGATCTTTTCCTAAACCCGAGTAGTTTTATTTTGAAAAGACTGGAGCAGAAATTGAAACATGCGTCACGTGTTGCTGGACATATGTAGGAAAATGCACAAAAAATACGTTGATGAAAGTCGTGCTGAGTGTTGCAAAAAAAAAAGGTAAAATTGTGTCTATGTACATGAATCAAATAGATTGAATTTCCTGACTATTTCATGATATGCTGTAAGACTGTTGTGAAAAGACTGCATGTAACGAATGGAAATTGACACATGTTGCCGGTTATTCATAGGAAAACGAACGAAAACGTGGGAATAACTTTTTCGTACGATATCATACGAACCATTGCATGAGAATATGTTGTAGTTGTAAATCCTAGGACACTACGACAGGACAGAGCGCTGTCCCACGCACATACTTTACCTCCTGCGACAATGTGGTCTTCACTGCGTTTAGATGAGATTAGCTGAAACTTTAATGATCCTTGTGGTGAAGCTGGATCGCTGCAGCTGCACATAATTGGACACAGCTAGGACACAATAAGACATAAACAAAAGGCTACAGCATAAAGCTACCATTAGCCGTGTTAATGGCTACAACTTCAACGTAATCCTTTTAAAAGCAGCGAATGTGGAGATTCAGCCAGTTTAATTAGATGGTTTTTTTTACAGGACAGTTATATGCAAAAAGCACCAGAGGGGAAATCAGGAGGAATAGCCGTCATAGTGTTTGAAATTCATGGAGATGACATCACACACCCTTGGTCACGAAAACAGGGAAACGGACGATGAAAAATTCCTGGACGCTGCTGTGAGAACGGAAAAGTCCTGCCAACAGCGGATATGTCTCTCTCACACACACACACACACGCACACACTAATCCACTCGTAGGGGCGCACTGTGTCTCTCTCATCCACACATACACAGCAGACCCACTCTGTGAATGACTAAGTGTCCAAAATGTGAAAAACACACACGCACATGCACTACTTACTAACCATTCTGACGTTATGTAAGTTTAACAAAGGGGACTGGAAGTCGGGAGTGAAGTTCTGCTGACCTGAGGTGATGTTTGTATGTTTTAGTATGTGTATATATATGTGCTTTTTACACATGCGTTTGTATGTTTTAACCTTTTTCTCATGTTTATTTGATGAAAAATGAAATCATACTCCGGTACTATGATGAAATAACGTAAGACTCACCTGTTAAAACTCAAGGAAACGTCACATTATGGTAAAAACCTCTTTCATACACACATGGGAGACGTATACGAACTACGAGAGCTCTAGCTGTATTCACAAACCTGACTTTACACGACTCCCGTGTCTCCGAGGCTGCCAGACTAGACTGTACTTTAAACTCAGCTCGACTTTAAATGCAGCATTTTATTTTAATAGGAGCAGATTCTCCTTTGCAACACCATATTAAAAGCAGAGACAGTTAAATGGGCTTCATGTTTTTTTCCACTGTGCCAGACAGAGGCTCTAACACGGCACCAGTCTGTTAGTCCGCCAGCTCACAGTGTTTATGGACTTATTAACTAGAATATCAGTGATATACAATGTCTGTAAACCAGCCTGACTTATAGACATTGTATGTTGTCATTCATTGTTGTATTGTGTGTTATTCCTATGATGTCAACCACAGCAATGTGTCATGGAGAGGCAGTGATGGGGCATATGCTAGAGGACAGCTACGCATGATAGTTACGGTGTAGTTCCCACTCAAACCACAACTTATGTACGGATTAAACAAACAAGAGGCAATGTGTGCATTACCAGAGATGCATAGATTAGCCAAAAACTGTACTCAAGTAAAAGTAGTTATTAAAAAAAGCACTCAAATAGAAGTAAAAGTAGTCAAAATAACTACCTGATTAAGAGTTCAAACCCGACCACAGATGGTCTTCCTCAGGTAAATTTAAAGAAGTGAACATACACATGTATTTATTTGTGATGAAATGACGTGTCATCATTGCCAGACAATACTCCCAGTCTGTATCTCTCAAATGTGATCACTAAATATTATATTAATATTATACTCTCTATTAAAATGATTTTATTTACTTGTTGTCTCCTACTTTATTATTATTATTTGGCAAATAAATCAGCAAATCTGAAAATGTATCATATCAGATGACTCATTTAGGCTAATTAGGAGATAATGCTCTGATGTTTCATCATTAATCACCTATTAACTACAGGTGTGTTCACCTCTTCACTTTGACCTGAGGAAGACTGTGGTTGAAACATTATTACATCAGCCACGACCACATGATAATAAATAATAAAAGCAGTTTGTCTTTTTTTTTTGCACCTGAGTAGCAGTTGCTTTGAAGCTTGATATACTGTGTTAATATGATATCAAACTTATTGGAATTAATGCAACAGACACACTTACTGCAGCTCAGTGTCAGCACGGTTCTCTGATGTACTGACTTCAGACCAGCGGCTGCATTCAAAACTACTTTGACAAGTACCTTTTGCTCAAAAAAGTTACGTGAGCACACGTAACAGAGTAAATGTAACACGTTACTACCCACCTCTGTTAATTACCAAGCTCAGAGGTGTCGGTAGGCATATTTTTTAATTTTTGGAAAGCCAGGATAGCTGTTTCCCCCTGCTTAAAGTTGTTATTCTCAGCTAAGCTAATCGCCTCTTAGTTATAGCGTCACATTTGGCACACAAATATGAGAGTGGTATCAATTTTCTCATCCAACAACTCTCCCAGAAAGCAAGTAAGCATTATTTCTCAAAATGTCAAACTTTTCCTTTAAGCCACTTTAACCATTCTTATAAATCAAAAACTTCCACTTTCATTTTCCTTATAAATGGATATCTGTTACTTGATAACATACATTTGAATACATTATATATGAAGGCCTTTAAACACGTAAATACATACATTATTTTTTGAACAGTCCAGTTGAGTCTTGTTTGGTCTGAGCGAAGGCTAGCTCAGGTCCCATCAAAGCCAACCCGTACCAGGCCAGGCCGGGCCTCCTGTCATCTAAATGGGACAGGAGTTAAGCCAGCGCTTCCTGTCAGACTGCAGGGCTCTCAGGTTCCACCTCTGGTCTAAATTATGGCTGTCTGTCCCAGACTGCCACACTAACCCTCCCCACACCACCATCATCATCCCAGTGCCCACATCCCTCTCCCCCCTGTCACTACTCCCACAGCGCTCGGCTGGAAAGAGTACCAGATACCCAGCTCAAGTATAGGCGTACTGGAACACTACTGACAATTCACCTCAGTGGAGGTAAAATTACAGGGTTAAAAAATAGGCTTAAAGTATAGGTTTGGGCTTTTCTTAGTCAATCATAATACAATACTCACACAAAGAGGTAATTTTTTACTAAAATGACTTTGGAAAATACCCACTTGATTTTGGCAAACTCAGCCTGCTAAAGCATCATATTAGTTTCTAGACTTTAGAAAGGAATTCTTTCAATGTACAACATGTGAGTATTGTATTAAAAGAAACGTTTGGAATTATATTCTTTTACACACCGAGTCCGTATTCTTCGTGAGCTTTTTTTCCCGTCATCCGATAAGAAACGTTACGCACAGAAACCTTGCACACTGAGTTCGATGTGTTTTATTATTCTCTTCGTTGAGAAAATCCACAGTACAAGACAAAACTGAAATAATTATGTGGTTGCAATGGAGAGGGCTAGTCTCAAACAAGGCTAATGAATGAATGACGTTAGGAGGAAGCTATCATTTAGTCGCCTAGAGCACAATCACTAAAGTTTAATCTTTCTCACGGCTGCGTGTCAGCTGCGTGTCTTCTAGAGATTCGAGGTCTCCCCTATTTTTACCGCGAGCTGCTCACAGCAACAACAGACAGTGAAAGTGATCATTTGATAGTATATTGGCATCATACCAGCAACATTACTACAGTTTCAATCTCTGTATCTGTAGAACATGTCACGGACATGAAAAAAAGTAAAGATTTATTTTTAAATCAGCACTTCCTGCTTTTGTTTCAAGATAAAAGCCCTCAAGTGTTTTTTCTGTGGACAGAAGTCCTTCATTTGTTAACACGAGGCTTTTATTCTAAAATCTTTGCAGGACAGTGTTGTAGAACATGCAGTGACTTGCAGAGCTCCATGAATGAATATAGGACGGGGTTTTACTTGTGGATTATTACTATTATTTACAAATTACCACACGTTTCTTAACCTTTTTCTGTCTAAAATCAATATTTATAATGAAATGAAATGGCCATTATGAAAGGCAAACTCTATGTGGAAAGAAAGGGATGACAGCAGCAGCAGAAACGCAGCTGTTGTGAACACCCGACGCGTGAATCACGCAGCAGTTCAGCGAGGCAGCAGTTCAGCGAGGCAGCCGTCAGGCGCTGCTCGTGCAGGCGGTGTGGACACGCCGTAAGAGTGCTAAATTGCATAATGCACGGCAAATTCAGTTTATGAATGACTTTTTTTTTATAATGTTAGACAAGCCGCTATTATGAAGCGTTTAGCATTAGCTTTAGTTATCATTTTCCTCTTTTGCAGGTTTGACATGTCTGGTGCAAAGCCTATGGAGAGGCTATACAAAATGTGTATTTTGTAACAATATATATAATAATCAACACAAGTAATGCTTTTGAAGTAAAGTTTTGAACTTTACACCCAATTAGTAGACTGCAAAAACTCTCCTCAGTCAAAAGAGTTAGTTTGTTACATCCCCCTCTGACTCTGGCTGCAGACTTCAGAGGTCTGCCCAGTGTCCAGCGGGGAGACAGCCTTAATCTACTTCTCACTCTTAATGCTCCACAGATGAGGGACGCCACCATCGGTCTCCACCACACAGGACGTTCCTGGCTCCTGAGTTAGGCACAGTGTGGTTTTGCCGGGCTTGAAAGGAGAGGAGTGACGGCTATAGCGAAGAGGCGAGCGGAGAAGTGGGACCGCTAGTAAAAGCATTTTCCTGTACACCCCACAGGGGAGTGGAGTCAGAAGACCAAAGGGGTGGAAGGAGAGGATTATCACAAAGATCTTTTGAGAGGGGGGGGGAAACTTTAATGTTAAAAAGGTTAGAGCGGTCACATAACCTCCCACACTGAGAAGAGAGAGCAAATGAAAGCCAGAGCTCCTGCTTCCAGCTCGCAGGTTATGGAATTATAAAGAGTGGCCATGGAGATATAATGTTATGTTTAATTCAGCAGGTCTCAGGGCAAATCAAATGACATTAACGTGGAGGGATGATAAAAAAGGGTTGAGAAGGGAAACAGCCACAGGAGATGCTTAGCGGATGTCTTATCCTGAAACTCTAAATGGTTTCTAAATGTCCTTTTGTGGCTCGATGTTATGGATCTGGTTAAAATGGGCTTCTTTTGGCCCCGGGGCAGAGGGGCCCCGTTAGATATGATCTTCAGTGTGGCCGTTTCATACACGGGGTGCGCTTTACCAACAATGGCTCATCTGAGAGAGACCGTAAACATGTGCCTGGGACCTTGACCCCGGCAGTAAACAGTCTTTCCATGATGAATAGCAGAGCTGGAGCACCGGAGAGGCCTGTTGCTCTCCCTCGTACTCCCTGATTCTCCTTCCATACTCCTGACATTATCTTTTACCTTTGCATTAAATAATAAAGCTCTGAATACTGCATTTGTTCTCTAAGTGGGCTTAATGATTCCTGGCTCAGCGAGGAGCGGACAGAGGAAGCCCCTTGTTTGTTTTGCTTGACCTGTTCAGAGGCAATCCTCAGAGACATATTTATGTTTGGAAGCCAACTTCCGTCTTTTGTCGTGTCAGGGAAGAGGAAGTTTTAAGTTAATAGCTGTTTTTCATATTTGGGTCTCCCAAATTAAAAAAAATCGACATCTAGGAATTTTATGAATCAGAGTATGTAATACATATAAACTGGTACACAAAAGTACATATAATATTACATTTTAATCTGTAACATGTTTATTTTTTATGTTTTTCATCACTTCTTATACTAAATGTCCTTACTGCAACATAACAATAATGTTCATTTTATATGTTTTACTTTTTTAATTTTTTATAATATTTTTAAGACATTTAAATTAATTTTTCTTCAAGCTTTGTGCACCATTGTAAATATTGTCATTTTCTAAAAATAGGGGATTTCATGATTTTCTCTATCTAAAGCTGTTGCATTAAGGACATGTTGCGGAAATGACATTTTTGCCAATATTGCAGATAAATGGCAGCTAGCAAGGTCTGCTATGTTGGCTTTGACTGTGAGACAGGCAAAATAATGTTAATATGGTGTAAAATAATATGTATATGAAACAATTCCATTTGAAATAATGTCATAATTGAATTAGCTCATTTTATGTATCTCATCATTGAAACCACAGTTGTGGGACATGAAGAAAAATGGTGTTTGGACCCATAAAATGCTTCATAAATTTTATTAAATCACATTATTTAGTAATATTTTTTTATGTCAAGATGGGTAATAACACTATGTGAATATTTATCAAGCATTGCACTGCAAATAAATCCCAAACAAAATCCCAAATTTCATTGCTGGGACTTAAAAAGGACCTTAGTTGCAGAACCCCCCACTTACTGATTCCCCATAAGGGATATTTTATTTTTTTGCAGTTAGTGTGATGCCCACAGAGCATGATAGGTATCTGGTTTTCAAAACTGGGGGGCGTGAAGGTTGCCGTTGCCGTAGTTACCATAACTTTACAGATTTAGATTGCGTGTGAAAACTGAAAATTGTCTTCAGCTACAGCACTCGGCTCCCCGCTGAGAGCCTCAAACACTGAGGTTAGGATGAGGTCGCTTAACACTAAAGCCACCGGCCACACCAAACTTGCCTAGAAAAACACCCGAAGCACCACAGAGTAAAGAAACAAGGTGTCCTGCCACACCAGTTTCCCCTCTGGACGCCAGTTTGACCCTGGAGGGCTTTAGGTATATAGAGCCTCATATAGTGAGACAGAGAGAGGCCAGATAAGCAGAGGCACTGCTGTTTATCTCAGCACGCTCCAGTTTCCAAACAGGACGCAGACTTGTAAGAGCACAGAGAGGCCTGGAGGCTGGTCTGGGATCAACTGATGGACTGAGTAAACTTTCTGGGGGGACGAGGCTCTTGGCTGAGTAAGACGTCCGATTGATAGATATTCTGTGTAGTGGTCAAGCAATATGGAAATACTGCTGACAAAGAGTGATACAAACATTTTTGAGTATTTTGACTAATGACCACTTAAATGAATGCAATCCAAGCAAGTGAAATTCTTTTAAGAGTAGTATAAAAAGACTCCCATCATGTCTTCAAGACAAATATTTTACACAAATACAATGCATGCTGGGAAGTATTCTAGTAAGAGAAGAATTTAAGGATATGAAAGATCAGATAAGCAGGATATATTACAGCATTATGAGAGTGTAGTCAGTAGTCAGTGAGGTGTTAACATAGGATTACATTCATGCATCCTTTCCTGTGAATCCCTTGAATCCAGTGCAGTAATGGCGGACTCCGCCACTATGAAAACTGCTATATAGAGAAGTAATTAAAGGTGCTAAATACGGGATTGGCAGCATTTCTATTGCTATTACATTCTATTTCTATTGCCTCTCAACGGCTGTTAACATGGCAACGGCGGGCCAGCGGAATCAGTGGGTGGGTGCTACGCTTCCGTAACCAACACCGTCAGTCGGGGCAACGTTGTAAGCGTCGTATGAGAGCAGTGCAGAGGGAAATTGACCAACCATATTCAATTAAGTTAATAATAAAAAATGAGTTTCTCACTTTGTACTGAATCACAGCGAAAGATTCACACACTTTCATTCAAGTTGGAAACAATTTCATGTTCAGGTCCAAAATATATAAGTTGGCTTATATATTTATTTACAGTGTATCAATAGTATGTCAGTTATCCATAGTTTGTCTTTACAGTGAAGGTAGAAACATGTGTTTAAAAGCAGATGAGTTTACATTCTCACCAAAAGTGACTTGAAAACCAAGTGGAATGGAGTTTCTCAGATCGACCTTTGACACTGACAGTATTTCTCTGGTCTAATCAAGTGTGTGTGCACATGCCTGTGTGTGTGTGTGTGTGTTTTGGGGGAAGCAGATGAGGATGTGACAGGGGGAGGCGTTGACCCCTAAGTGTCTGTGCTACAGGGGGCAGGTTAAGGGCCTCATGTGCTGGATCACTGGCTAATAAGTATCCGGTCATTCCCCGACGGAGCACAACTGGTCTGGACAGAGAGGTGGTGGTGATGTTGCTTTGTAATTTACCACTGAAATGCACGGTCGATAGAAAAACACTTTTCATATTCAAAATTCACCCATTTTGGTTCCCTGTTCATAACAATACCTGTTTATCTACCATACATTCTGCTACGCCGAAGTCTCACTCAGCACCGTATTATTAACTCGTCTGCCCTGATTTCTCATGGTTACTATAGACATCTTCCCAACAACAGATTCCGGCGTTTAACATTCCCAAGGAAACATCATAAAGAGAATAATTTACCCAGTGATCCCCAACATACAGCAGCTCCTAAATGTCATATTTTACAGGCCCCGAGGCGCTACACTCAACATGTGGTAGCTGTGTCAGTTAGCGAGCGCTCAAACATAAACAAATAGATAAATTCATTTTGTCAGACGGAGAGGATTTTACCGCTCCACTTGCTTTTATCACTCACAGACTCCTTTGGCGGTGTGAAGTGGTGGGTCTTCTCTGTCAAAATACACGCCCGAGCATTTTTCCCTCAACATGTTGGACGGCTCCACTCGACGAAGCCAGGATAAACACGAGATGAAGAGGGAGTAGTAAAATATGTATAGATATACAGTCGGCCCACAGTATTTAGTCTGTGGGATTCTTGTAATCACATTTATCAGAGTGAGCTACAGGAGATTAGTGTCTCTTCATGTCTGTAAAGTGGGCTACAGCTAAACGTTATTCATCTTCTTAAGGATAAAGTTCACATGAGCATCCCTTCAGCTGGTTCTCTTTAAAGCTGGAACCTAAATCCTAACATGAGTTGGGATTAGGAGACTGTCCTCTAACCAGAAAGCTGGGGGGTCATCACTGTGTGACAAATAGCATCTACCCAGCTGAAGTGTCATTAATGTCAATGGGAAACCAGAAACAAAATACAAACAAATCCATTACAAATAAAACTACAACTAGAATATGTGTGACAATAGAAACTTAAAGGTGCTAAATACAAGATTGGAGCATTTCTATTGCCTCTGCACGGCTCTCAACATGGCGACAGCAAGCCGCAGCTTGTAGCTAAGAATGCTAAATAGTGCAAACAACAGCGAAAGTGCTGACAAAGATAAAAGTGTTTACCTGGGGGGAGAACCGAATGGTGGGTGCTACGCCAAAGAACGTATATTGCCAAGAAGTGAAAGTCAGTTGTTCGTTCCATTGCAACATCAGCGCCCAGCAGCAAAGCTACGCTTCCGCCATTTTGGACTGAAAGCGACTAGTTACACTAGCAAAACATACCTCTAAAAAGTGTCGCACAAAAGTAAAACAAAATGATTTCCATTCTATTGTTATATTCTACCGAAATGGCATGTGTTGAACAATAAAATATTATACATCTTAGAATATATATAGTCCACAATGCAGCTGCTGTCAAAAAAACACTGGTCCCTCAACTTTTGCTTCTATACTCTTTGGCTACGCTACCATGATGGTGGTTATCAGCAGTAACCGCAGTGCAGAGCGGCGGTCATGAGCTAGCCAGCGCTAGCATGCACGAAAAGCACATGCAGCCGGCCCGGCTATGTCAACAAAGCACAGAGAACCTCAGATTACAACACACACAGAGGGAGAGTGACTTCATTCTCTGCTCAGGTAGACATTACTTCTCTATACCTTTACATAGACAATAGTTGTTTGCTGTTGTATTAATGCTCTGGTTATCGAATTTGGCACCTTTAACGGAAAAAAACGCCATTATCTAACTCAAATATGTATGGAATGTAGTAATTCTAATTTGTCAGACTTTGCCCTGAGCTGCACTGACTTTTGTGAGAGCACAACCAGTGGCTAAAGGTTATTGCTCGTGCTGTTTCTGACCCATACAATAACACAGAATTCAACCCACAGCAGCGGCGAAGTGTGCAATGTCTAAGAAAAGCTGCAGCGGCCACTCCCAAGTTCAGCAAGCTGCAGCCTTTTGATTCTGCGGCCAAGTGCGGCTAAACAAAAGTTGGGAAAAGTTTAACTTTTAGCGGCGAAGTGCAGCCAGAGAGGATACACAACCAATCAGTAAACATATGCTGTGACTCCTGTAACATGTTGATCCATGTTACAAAGAATTTCTTCCCACCTGAAACCCATGAATTTGTATGAGGTCGCAGAAAAATGTAATTATTGCGGCGAGCCGCACTTCGCGGCTGCCTGGTGTGGATTCAGCGTTACAAATCTGCATCGTATTTGCTGGGTGAAATGTCGGCCTTCAGATACAGCTATCGGGTTTATTTCAACAACAGTGTTTGAGTTTGAGCAACATTTACATTAAAGCCTGAAAGTCTTTGATAAAAACATTTTGCCTGATAAACAGAACAGATCACAATAGGTCATAAAACGGTTACATAATACTCTCAAACGGTGGTACATAACACTTAGTAGTTGTCAATATTGAAATTTTTAGATAGTCCTGATATGGCTGCAAAACCATTTAAAATTTGTTACATTTTTTTTCTCCTTTTTTTGTGCATTTCATTGTGGGAGAATAAAAAAATCAAATAAATAACAACACACTCATAAATACTTTATATTGTCACTTGGAATTGGGATAAAAGAATATAACTTCCTGTATCAGTATGGGACTAGATGTAAAACTTTCTGCTATAACACCAGCTTCACTGTACAAAGTCTGGAAGAATCTATCACACCAACCACATGTTATTTTAGACCACTTCCTAAACTCTGATAGCGGTTTAGCCTCGCTCACACGGAGTCGTTGTCAGAGAGACACAAGCTTCTCTGCTTTCAGCCCGGTAATCCCTGGGATCTACACTCACAATGAGCACACATCAGAGCCAGCCAGCTAGCATCAGGTCCCGAGGCTACGCTGCCAGCAGCTCAAGGTGCACCTCTCTGTTAGGTAGAGAGGGCTGGCCTGCTGCCAAGTCAAATGGCTTTGTAGGAGCCATTATGATCAGTCCTCAGCATGCACGCAAGTCTTAGGAGGTCGCCACACCTCTGGGCGCCCTTCCTCCTGCAACAGATTCATGTTTATTAAATGTTCATCACGTTACCATGGTAACTGTTAGTTTACTGACATCACTGCTCTAATAAACCTAAAAATATATTTTAAATTGTTAGTGCAGAGCCCGTTCAGAATGCATAGCCATTCAGGGCCGGCTGATGGAAGTACTGCTTGCAGCGTTCTTGAGAACCATTGTGCATTGACTCCAGGGAAGTGTAGAAGAGTTTGGTAGTAACGTTAATATTGGTGCCTTCAAATGGGGTCGTGTTTACCGTGTTCACGAAAAGAGTCCATATGAATGCCCCCCTCTGCTGCTCAGCTGTTGTTGCCTGTTGGGCTGCAGTTTTCCATGTAGTGATTTAAGCATATTTTTTTACGCTAAAAATGTGTCATTGTTTTGTGTTGGTAATTGATATCCAATAATAAATATATAGCCTACATGCAATTGCATAAAGAGATCATATTTGCCCACTCCCATGTTGATAAGAGTATTAAATACTTGACAAATCTCCCTTTAAGGTACATTTTGAACCGATAAAAAATGCAATTAATTTGCTATTAAAAAATGTCGTTAAATAGCACTGGGAACTGGCTAACGGCATTTTAAGACGGAACAGAACAAGGTGAAACAAAAACATATGATCGGTTGACGCTTCACTGCGTCATTGGAGCGGTGAAAAAAAGTTGAGACCAGCTCAGCTTTGATTTATAGCGCGTCACGCCCGACACTTGGCAAAGGTACTGATGGAGCAACCTCAGTCAAAGAACACACACGTACAAGAAATACTACCACTCGTGTACAGTACATGATCCTATTCATGTCATCTGTGAGTGGATGAGTGGTTGGAGGGACTGTCTGCCTCTTAGAGCAGTCGGTGGGGGGGTAACATTGTTCTGCCATCTGTCTTCAGGGGCCCCCAGCTGACACATAGGGGCCAGTGAGTGCCCTCGGCTGCACAAGGAGGAAGACGAGACACCACATCATCCATGAAGCTCTCCTGAGAAAGTGGACCTGCACCTGACAGTTCAGTGACAGCTCATCACCAGGGCTTACAGCTCTCTCTCTCTGTGTGTGTGTGTGTGTGTGTGTGTGTGTGTGCATGTGAGCCATTCTGTTTGCACTTTCTTGCTGGAAACCCCTCTCTTAGGAACATAACAAGCTTTTTTCCTCTATTTACAGACGGTGACATTTAGCTTCAAGAAGCCTGGTCCGCCCTGTAAACATTCCCAACATTATTATTTTTCTTTTGGGGCAGATTTATATCTAAATGTTAACAACACACTGGGGTAAATGTTTAGATGGGGGGGGGAGGTAGATGAGGACATCCACTGGAGCCGCAGTTTTATCCAGTGAAAGGAAATGAATTGGCTAAATATTTAGATCCCGTCTTATTCCAGCGGATGTCTGTCACCACAGAGGATGATTTGTCTCTGCAGTCATGCACATTTGTCAATTAAAAATACTCATTTTTTTTGTCTTCTGGAATGACGAGTTGTGTTTATTTTCTGGAATGTCTGTGTTTGTTTGTGGTTGGGGACTGGTAAACAGCCTTCAAGTATCAGTGATACGATTTAGACCATGACTGCTTCACACTGGGGCCGCTACAGCAGCTTCTTTCAAGGCTTTATCATGCTACCGGTATTGGCAAATTAGGGCTCTCGCACTGTTATTGCCTATTGATTTTCAGTTGATCAGCTAATCAATGAATCATCTGTGGCACTGTATCATATAAAAAGTAGGGCTGTCAAAGTTAAAATGCTAACGTAAATGTGTTAACGCAAATCTGTTTTTAACGCAACTACTTCCTTTAACATATTAATGCAACTTGTGATTTTTAGGTTGTAGGTCATCATATGAAACTAGAAAAGGAATCCATTGGTACCAATCATGTCATGTTAGCATGTCGAGAGGGAGGCTAAATAACGCCCTAAAGTTAGGCTTAATTTTGGTGAGGATAAACTGGAATGGCCATTTTCAAAGGGGTTCCTTGACCTCTGACCTCAAGATATGTGAATGAAAATGGGTTCTATGGGTACCCACGAGTCTCCCCTTTACAGACATGCCCACTTTATGATAATCACATGCAGTTTGGGGCAAGTCCTGACAGCACTGACAGCTGTTGTTGCCTGTTGGGCTGCAGTTTGCTATGTTATGATTTAAGCATATGCTAAATGCAGTACCTGTGAGAGTTTTTGGACAATATTTGTTATTGTTTTCTGTTGTTAATTGTTTTCCAGTAATAAATATATACATACATTAACATAAAGCAGCATATTTGCCCACTCCCATGTTGATAAGAGTATTAAATACTTGACAAATCTCCCTTTAAGGTACATTATGAACAGTTAAAAAATTCAAAAAATTGCAAATTAATCGCGATTAACTATGGATAATCATGCGATTAATCACGATTAAATATTTGAATCGATTTACAGCCCTAGTAAAAAAGCAATGCAAGCTCCAAGTGTGTGTGTTCCAGCCAGGGGAACGTGGTGAATGTGAGGACACGGAGGGAAGAAAACCAAGAAAAACATACAGGGGTTTAGAGCGGCCTGTTACTACCCTGGGAGGTGTGCATCCATTACTGTGCTCAGGTGTTAACACGTTCCATGTGTGTTTACACTTCATATATTGTTCCACATGCTGCTGCCGCCACAGTGGGTACGAGGCCTTCCTGCACTGTTACTGCATTATTGTGAGGGTAGCATGGGGGGGATTTAAATCACTGTTAAACCCTGCTCCAGGAATGTCACCCCCCTGAGGAAGGAGGATATTCAAAGTTGTAAAGATGGATTAAATAAAGTACAGTGATATTTGTGCTGGAAATCAGCATCAATAAAAAAATCCTCTGATGGTGGGGGTCAGCTTGCAGTCGCCTTTCAAACAAATTGGGGCTCTTTTGATGGAGGCCGGTGAGCCACCTCATTAAATTTGCATGTGAATACAAACAGCTTGACCGCCTAGTGCTGAGCAAAATGGCCGACGCTAATGACCGTGCCGCCGCTGCTGGCTCCGGCTATTGTCGAGGCCGAGCTGTGACGGCTGGATGTCGGCGTGACGGGAGGGGGCCTGGCTGCAGCGGCAGACTGGCGTGGTTGTGTGTGTGTGTGTGGTGGTCCAGGTGGTGTGTGCGTGTAATTAACACACAAAGCAGACAGACAAATGACAAGTGTGTGTCCGTGTGTCTTAAGCCTCGTTTCCACCGCAGGAACTTTCCCCCGGAACTAAGAACCTTTTGATTAACTCATTTCGTTTTGACTGCAGGGACTAAATTAAGTTCACATTTCACATTTTCAGTGCCTTTTTACCCCTGAAAGTACAGGAACTTTCAGGGTGTGGTGGAAACACAGACAACAGTGGACTGCAGGAACCTTTTAGTTCCTTGAAAAAATAGTTCCCGGGACTAAAAGTCCCAGCTTTACATATAACTGATGTCTCCTCCTATAAAGATCGAAACAAACATGAACTCGTGTGGTGATTTCCCAATCTTCTCGTGGCCACCTGACACCCACGGGTGAGCCGGCAAAGTGGAATCAGGCTAAAGAAAACAGCAGTCACATTAGGCAGACCAGTCCTGGGGGAGGCCCAGAGCGTGGGCCGAGCCTCGCTAATGCAAGCTGCCGTTAAGTGGTTAGCTGCTAATAGTGTTTTCCTGTCCTCCTAATGGAAAGAAACAAGGGTCACCGCTCAGCACGGAGACACACACTCTTCACTGAAGCGGACCTCGACTTTAAAACTACTTACAGGATGTCTTACTCTTCGTTACCGTGGCGACCGGGGAGACTGTAGGGTGTGAACTCTTCAACCCGAGCGTCCACCGACTTGCTTTGTGTGACGCACGCAGTACATACTACACTGCAGTCCCGTCATGATTACTGTGACATGTGGACTTTCTTGAAACGTAAATATTCAGCTGGAGTTTAGAAACTCCTGACGAAGGAGCTGGACAGAAACCTAAACCCCAGGTTCCAAACAAACTGTCAAAAATCGAGCTTTTACCGTTCTACTTGTTGCTGTTTGCATACACAGAGGTAACAGTCTCGCCTAATGGTTTAAATACGGTTCCAGTGACTGCCGGCGCTGCATGACCTGTGTGCATCTTCAACAGTCGTTGTATACTTAAAGGGTCAGTTCACTTAAATAACCAAAAACATATTCCCGTAATTAGGGAGCCATTTACTCTGGATAATCCACTTTCTTCCTAAGAAGTAGTCCCTTCCGTTCAGACTGTTTACAGCAGGGCTGCCCAAAGTTGGGCCTGCAAGCCAAAGTTTGCTCACCATTTTTTTTTCATTATTATTAAAGACCAGCGGGATTGCCAGCGATCCCAATCCAACTTTACTGTCTTCCAAAGGCTGTAGCAGGCTGTTTCAGAGCTAGAGTGAAGATACTGGTGTCATTTGAAACAAGAAAATCCATTGGTACCAACCACGTGATACAAGCTTGTCAGGAAGGAGGCTAAATAACGTTCCAAAGTCCCATTTTGCATCTTGCAATAAAATAGGTGTATGTTTTTGGCCCATGGCCCATCATTAAGTTCCCGTTTTGGCCCTCCAAGGGAAAAGTTTTGGGCGCCCCTGGTTTACAGTGTGTCTGTGGCTTATCCAGAGTAATAGTATTAGCACCGGTATGTCAAAACCTGGACAACTAAAACTATCTGCATGGCTAGATACCACTTAGTGGTTTGTGTAAAACAGCCCTTTAATAACAAAGAATGGCTGGTAGAGCATAAGGCTGGTGTTTTTCTATTTTTCTAATTGTCAACAAATCCCAAGAAAAGAACAAAACCAACAATGTCAGTCAGTCTGACTTCCCTTATTCACTTCATTGCACTCAGCCCCAAGATCATCAGCAAGGACTTTAAGGGGAACTACGGCCATTTTCAAAATTCATATATGTTATTCATATAGTCTAAGACAGTCTGAAAAATAAACATAAACATGAACAACTCTCTCCCAAATCCAAAAATTAGAGTGCTAAAACTCAAACTTGTGATGTCATAGGGTATAAAGTGAGGAACTGCTCCATAGACAATGAATGGGGGAGATGACACTAGTATGTACTGAGAGCAGCCAGGAAGATGTTCTGAGTATATGAGAACATTTTCTGTTTCACAACTGAGAACACTACAATAGAATAAAGCTCATTTGGGTATAAAAAAGGAAAAGAATCCTTCTGTGGGTTCACAAAATTAGTCTCCCATTCACTGTCCATGAAGCAGCTCCACACTTTATACTCAATGACATCACAAGTTTGAGTTTTAGCACTCTAGTTTTTGGATTTGGGAGAGTTGTTCATGTTTACTAATATTTTTGGACTGTCTTAGACCATAGGAATAACATGTATGAATTTTAAAAATGGGTGCAGTTCTCTTTTAAGATGTAAATCCTTTGGAATTGGTCACAAATGAACAGTTTAATTTTTAAAGATGCTTTTCTCAGAACAGCTGGGCACTGTAGTTTATAGCAAACGTCACTCAAACAGAAGCAAATAGTGCATTTCTCAGGGACTATTTTCAGCTGCGGATTAAAACAAGTATTTCTAGCAAGTATTACTAGTGTTTCTGACAGTGTATGAGGGATTGACTGAAAATAAACTACAGTGTGTGTGTGCATTGAACTGAACAAGCATGTCACCCAGTGTAACAGTGTGGCGCATTGATGTGTTTTTAATAGGGCTGTCAATCAATTAAAATATTTAATCGCATGATTGTCCATAGTTAATCGTGATTAATCGCAATCTAATCACACATTTTTTTATCTGTTCAAAATGTACCTTAAAAGGGAGATTTGTCAAGTATTTATTACTCTTATCAACATGTGAGCGTGCAAATATACTTGCTTTATGCACGTGTGTATATATTTATTATTGGAAATCAATTAACAACACAAAACAATGACAAATATTGTCCAGAATCCCTCACAGGTACTGCATTTAGCATTAATAAATATGCTCAAATCATAACATGGCAAACTGCAGCCCAACAGGCAACAACAGCTGTCAGTAAGCTGACTTGACTATGACTTGCCCCAAACTGCATGTGATTATCATAAAGTGGGCATGTCTGTAAAGGGGAGACTCGTGGGTATCCATAGAACCCATTTTCATTCCCATATCTTGAGGTCAGAGGTCAAGGGACCCCTTTGAAAATGACCATGGCAGTTTTACCTCGCCAAAATTTAGCGCAAGTTTGGAGCGTTATTTCACCTCCTTCAAAGCAAGCTAGTATGACATGGTTGGTACCAATGGTATCTTCAGGTTTTCTAGTTTTACATGATACCAGTATCTGAGCCCGCTACAACCTAAATATTGCAAAGTTGCGTTAATGCGTTATTATCTTCTTAACGTTGACAGCCCTAGTATTTAATCGTTTTGGGTCAACAATGGCGCTCTATGGCACAGAGGAAGACACGGTACTTGTTAGTGGTTTGTCTTTTCGTGGGATTATTTGACAAGAAAAATATAGACCACCAGCCATATGTTTTAAAATAAGAGCAAAATAATATTGAAATCCCTCCTCACTGACAGCGTTTTCACTTTACATCCAGACAGGCAGCATAGGGGAGGTGCTTTAGAGGCATTAGAGTATAAAATAAATACTTCCAGGATAAATCCAGCCAGTGACGGCAAGAGAGAGAGAGAGAGAGGTAGAGAGGAAGAAAAGTTATTTGAAGCTGAAAACGTGACCTCTGGAGAGGGTTCAAGAACAACTGACAGATGTAGCAGCTCTACTGTAAAACAAGGCCTCACTGTCAGGTACACCACACACACACACCGAGCACACCAAGGCCACACTGCAACATCACACTCCCAAAGCAGGATGCTCCTGTCACACACACACACACACACCTCTGTATCCCTGATTTTAACGAGATCTAACACTCTTGTGTGCCAAACAGATGTGACCAGCGCGGTGTAACATATACGGAGATTGTTCACTGTTAAATATAACCGTAAAAACACAAAAATGAATCGTCAAAATAAATAAAAAGTCATTTTAATGGAAGTTTTTTCTTTCACACTCACAATCAAGCTTATAGTCTGATCACAGAGAGAGATGTTGGACATTCACCCAGAACAAGACGCAGACCGGTCAGTTTTATCAGACAAAAATATATATATATATATATATATATATATTTAAAATCTTTACAATAAGCTTGAATCATGAAACGTACACAGGAGGAGTGTGCACACCTACAGTCAAACACTGGATTTTTTTTACTCCTCAAACAAGTTCTTTTTTTGTACCCTGGTGTCAGTGTAAAATTCTTGTTTTAAGCAACGTTTTTCTTTTTACAAATGTGCAAATAAGACAGATTTGGAATCCTTCAGCGCTCAGTGTGAAAGTCCAGGATCCTCAGGAGCAGTGACAGAGCTCTCACTCCACCTCAGTTTCTGCCCTCTCAAGTCTTTAAATACAGCTCCTCGTTGCTTTGCCTTTCATTTTCAAGTAAAGTGCTCCTCTAGCAAAAACCACACGGCATGAGATCAGTCTCGTATTTTTTTTCGCCACTGGTTTAAAAAGAACTGAAAACCCAACAGTCCGATGGACGAAAAACATGGGAATGTCTTTTTTAAAAGGAAAAAGCCATGATTGAGAGGCTGTTTTGTGGGGAGGTGAAGAGTCACGTAGCTCCCGGCGGGAATCATACAAACTCCAGCTTTCCGTGGCCGCTGTACATCCCCCAGTGAACCAGAGACAGGATCTTGTCGTTGCCCAGGTCGGCCTGCCTCATCTTGTCGCAGGTCAGGCAGCAGTTCTCGTGGCCCGTGACGGGCACCATGCACTCCAGGTCCAGCTTCGCCACGTGGCCCTTCTTGGTGTGGTGGCCGTGGAAGCTGTAGTGGAGCCGCGACAGCATCTGCTGCCGCTGGTCCTGCAGTCGTTTGTTCTCGCTGCGCAGCATTCGCAGCGCCAGCATGATGAGCAGCACCAGGATGAGGCCGCCGGCTATGGGGACGGCGATCACCGCCGCCCGGAACCACACCTCCTTGGCCGAGGCCAGCTCCTGGACCCGGGTCACCAGGTTCCTGTTGCTGCTGTCCGGCTGGTACCGGCTATGATCTGCAAACACAAGAGAGAATCATCTGATTAGCTGCATGATCACACTGATCCACATTATTATAATAATACATATATAATATACAGTACTAGGGATGCACCGATCTGACTTTATCAGTCCCGATAGCGATACCCAGTCTTTGGGTTAAAACTTAAACAAGTGAAAAGTATATAATGTATATAAACATGGAATTGTATTGAATAGATCTGCCCCATTGTCACCGATACACGATTCAGCTATCTGAGTCAGTATCTGCCCGATATCGGTGCATCCCTATACGGTAGCGTTATGCCTCATTTTAAAGCAAATGGTAATCTTTGAATATGCTGTTTGTAGCTTAATGAGACGCTTTGCTCCGCAGTCGTGCCAGCAACCACAGAGAGAGAAAATAAGACACACAGACGAGAGCGAGGGAAGTGAGAAAAACAAGGGCAGCACATGAGTCACCCCGTCCCGACTGAGAGCCAGAAATTAATTTGAGCTAATAAACTGTAGTGTGTTTCTGGTCAGAGTCACAACAGAGAAGACAGCTCCCCTTCCTCTCTATGCACCTTTTAATACCTCTAGCACTTCTCCCCAACATGCAGGCTTGTCAGGGAATATTCATTCTACAAGGCACATTCCTACTCAGTGGGAAAATTACATGGTGCACACATAATAAAAAAAAAAAAAAAAACACGGATATATCTGATCTCTTTCCAAGTGCTTAAGGTAAACTGGCTGCTCCCTGGCTTCCCAGGCGCAGAGCTGGAGCCCATTAAAAGTCAAATTGAAGTTCTGTAAAGCTGGGAAGTAGAGAAAAAAATAGTAGGAGTGGGGGGGGGGGGGGGGGCAAGGGTGGCCTGCATGTCCATAAACAGCAAAAGTGTTTGAAGAACCCTACGGCTCAACGTATTGCTTCTGGAACAGGAAAGAGGGAAAATATTGAATATTTGCTGAGGAGGAATCGTAAAAATCCCCCCACAGAGCCCAATCATTTTAAAAACCAGTTACAGAGAATTTCATGTTTCAGTTTCAGTGAAAAACACACAGCCTGTGCTGCAAGGTTTTCTTCTTCTTTACCTGTCGAGTCTCTGGTGTGCGCCAGGTCCTGCAGGCCTCTGTAGTTGCACATGTCGTCGTGGCAGCACTCCAGCGTCGGCGCACCTCCGAGGATGTCAGCGGGCCTGGAGAGGCTGCTGCAGATATCCGCCGCGTTGGCGACGGGGTTTAAACACCCGTGGGTGAGGGGGGAGTTTACGTTGAGCGGGTCCAGCACCTTGGTGAAGCAGGCGTTCAGTTCCGACTTGCACATGTAACCGGTGGCCACGCAGTGCGGCGCGTCACAGTAACACCTTATTTCTCCTGCAGACACAAAACAAGGGCAGGGTTAGGGAAGCAAGATGTATAGCTATAAACACATCTATATTCCTGGCAAGTCCATGAGTTTGGATGATATTTTGCAAGCAGAGCAGTCTGACATGTTTGTCAGGATCATATAGGGGCTTTTGTAGGGGTTCAATGGGTCACCAATATCAAGATGTTAATATAATTCAGCTTTTTATTAAAGTTTTGCTTCATCCCTACTTTTATATCCGACAACAAAACTACTTTTCTGGTGTTTTGGGGGCTTAATCCTATTAAATGCAGTCAGTGGTCTGCTATGCTTTTATTTTGAAAGTGTTGCGCTCTGCCCCGCGGTAAACAGCCAGGTAACTTTAAGAGACCTCACGGGAATATTCCACTTTTGCATCCATTCAGCAAATATGCCTTCATTTAAGAGCCTCTCTCATGCAAAATGGCCCTTTTTGTCTGTATTATAAAACAGGAACCGTGTAGCTTATAATTAGTGGTTTGTTTGCCAAAGTCAATTTCTTTCAACCCAAATGGAAACTCGTAAAGAGAGAGAGAGAGAGAGAGAGAGAGAGGGTGGTGGTGGTGGTGGAGGGGGGGGACCGGAGTCTCCTCTCCACCGTTTGCACGCAAAGCTTTACTTGTGGTCATGGACTGCCTGGGGGGGCAGGGTGCACCGAGGTCCCATCTAAAGGGCTTCCAGCAACCTTATCATTACGGCTGCCTGCTCGTACACGGGCCCACTCATTACTCCATCCGTGGCTTCTTTTTTAAAAACCTTTTCAAAACATTAGGATCTGCCCTAACAAAACAAAAAAACATATTTTGAGAACTTCTATTTGTGAGCTTCATAACGCTCACAGGACAGCAAAATCTGAATGTAGTGTACACCTTTAAACACATTTTGTAGGAATCCTATAGCCGTCATTGGGATGGTGAACCATATAATAACAGAAAATTATAGGAAATAGCTCCATAAACAAAGCAATAAAAAATGGAACCAAAGGTCTTTGCCTTGTGTTTCCATCTTGCTACATTAAAAAAAAACTGAGCTAAAAATACAGCATGAAAAGTTTCTGCTCCTCTCAGTGGTGGGTGCCTCTTTGAATGCAGAAGCACATTCATCAGATCAGTGTTTTCCCTGTGAATGATTGGAGCAGCAGGGCCCGGGCAGGTCATTTGGAGAATATTTCATTAGAAAGGAGAGGCCCCTTTTGTGGGCTAAAAGGGAGAGAGGAGGAGGAGGAGGAGGGGGAGTAGAGAGAGAGAGAGAGAGAGAAACAGGCCAGGCACTGAAGCCTTTTAGCCCTGCTCAGTCTGCTATATGAATGGCAGC
This sequence comes from Sebastes umbrosus, assembly GCF_015220745.1. Taxonomy (NCBI): domain Eukaryota; kingdom Metazoa; phylum Chordata; class Actinopteri; order Perciformes; family Sebastidae; genus Sebastes; species Sebastes umbrosus. The sequence goes on from NC_051289.1 coordinate 17,471,955, forward strand.
TTCAAAACTGAGTTAAACACCAGTTATCCAAAGCGAAACACACCAGACAAAATGAGTCAGGGGGTTTGGTGTATTATCTGTATTGGATGACATGTAATAATGACATTTAGTAATAATGTTTCAAAGAGTTTTGGATATTAAAGTTTGAATTTTATCTGTAGCACGGGGAAGCACTTTTCTTCAAAGTCAATAATTGGAGTTGTTTACACTGTTGGAGGTTTTGATCTAAGAATAGTCATATTTTTTATCATTAACTCAAAACAGTTCATTCTAATTGAAGAATGATAAGCTTTGTCTTGGAGAAAAGTGGATTTACCTTCGATATATGTATGTATGGATGAGGGAGATTGCATCTTGTGTTGTACTGGAGAGACTTTAAATACATAACCAGAGGAAAAGCAGCAGAATTTGGAAAAAAGTGTGGAAACCTTTGTTGGAGTTTTTTGGTTATTGCTGTATGTTGTTGTGTTGTTTTTTTGTTTTTGTCCTTCTTCTTTGGAGGTATTTATTTGTTTTGTCTTATCTTTTATTTTATTTTCTTTGTTTTATATGTGAAATACATTAAAATGTCATGTTTCTCTTTTCTTTGATTACTGTGGAAATTCTGACTAAACATTTCATTGTATCATTTAATTATTAATATTGTTAGTCTGTGTGTATGTGTGTATATATGTGTTTATATGTAAAATTCAATAAGAAATATTGTTTAAAAAACAAAGAATAGTACTATTTAATGAATTAATGGCATACAACAAACACTAAACCACTTAAATTAATAAATCAGTTTGTTTTCAAATGGATAAAAGTAACTCAACTTTCAGTAGTTTTATCCATGTGTTTCCTATAATATGATTTTATGATTAAATGCTACATTGTTGACTATAGCTTAAAGTGCTATTTTGAGCTAGTCAGAATAATGATATTTAATGAATTATGAACATACAACAAACCACTTAAATAAGTTTGTTTTTAAATGGATAAAAGTGGAGTTATCTCAACTTTCAGTATTTTATTCCCTTGTTTCCTATAATAAGATTTGATTGGTTAAATGCTACATTGTTGCAAGTGCTATTTAGAGCTAGTCAGCTTAAAGTCAGAGTATAAAGTCCAGTCTGTTGAGTGAGTTTATCAGTGTAAAATACAGTTTAAACAATGCCCCCTGTCCAGATCAAAGCCTGTATACCTTTAGTGAGAAGAACAGCCATGGCACAGAGCTCCAGTTGTAGCCAAATGGAAATGAAAGTGGACTGGCGATCCATTTACAGCAGATTACTGCGCAGAAAGAGTCTCGTATATATCCAGTTAGCAGCGGCACACAGAGTCCGCTGTGGTGAAGAGCTGGAAAGGATTCACATGTAGCTACAAAAGAGTCATTCCTGTAGTGAAACACGACAGATCACTAATCCTTAATGTCACAAAAAGTAGCAAAAAAAACACTCCGATTGTTTCCTCTCCCGCATGGAGGCAGAAAAGTTGTTTTTTAAAAGCGATCCGACTCCGACATTACTGAAGGACGCGAACACAGCGTGAAAAAGAAGATGAATGTACTCCAGAGAAGAGAGAGAGATGTGATGTTAGAGTTGTCACCGCTGGTCCTCTTCTGTCTGCGGATCACCGTGAAGCATCACTTTGTATTCCTGGACGGAGAAATGTGTTTCAGAAGAAAAGAGACAAGGACAACTCCGCTGTTTAGTAAAGACTGACTGCAGGAGACTCTCCGGACACATTAAGAGTTAGCAGCAGGAATAGTTGTGGTCTGTCGGAGCTCCGCCTCTCCTCCACGCTGATTGGTCCAGAGAGAAGAGAGAGAGAATGTAGGCAGGATACGTAATCACATTCCATCCGGTGCGTCTTTTTCAAAATAAGGGCAAGGGCAAGTATACAATTTAGCACCATTCATACAAAGAGGCAATTAAGGAGCTTTATATAAGACAAAAAAAAAAAAACATTAAAAAAAATTGGAAATTAAAAAAAGCAATTTTTTAAATAAATACTGTAAGTATCCCGATTAAGTGAATGGGCTTTAAAAACGTGCTTAGTTTCATTAAAAATATAAAATTAAAATGAACAAACATTTTTGATAATCATTTGATTAACTGCATGATCACACTGATCCACATTCTTATAATAATACATATATGATATACAGTACTAGGGATGCACCGATCTGACTTTTTCAGTCCCGATAGCGATACCTGGTCTTTGGGTATCGGCCGATACAGAGTACTGATCCATTAGTAGTGTTTAATTAATAAGCTGTATGCCTTACTGTGTGGAAGTGACTGGGATCATTCTTTTATGTGTAAGGCAACGCTAGGGCTGACTTAAACACTGCTTTCCTGACTTTGTAAAACAAAAAATAACAAATAAATACATAGCCTGGATATAAATTTACTGAATTGTTATTTATTATTAAAATAACTAAACAATTTTTTTTTTTTTTTAAATAACAGCAATTGAAATAGATTTTTAAAAAATTGATAAATAAATACTGTAAGTATCCCGACTAAGTGAAGTGGGCTTTAAAAACTTGCTTAGTTTCATTAAAAAAATTAAATTAAAATAAACAAACATGTAAAAATGAAACGTGTATTGTTTTTTTTTGGTTTACTCTAATAATAAATAGGCCTATTTATTAGTCCAGATGTGTAAAACTCTGTTAATTCAGAGAGTTTTATTTGCCATTTGCACCTAAGTACATTAGAATTCTGAGCAGTTTACACCGAGTCAGCTTTAAGAAAAGAAAAGGTAGAAAAGGCACAAGGTAATTACAGTACAAAATAAGTAGCACATTCAGACCATCTTAACCTACATCACCACACACTGTGTTGAATTACACCCCTACTTTCATCAGGAAAATACACTATTTTAAGTCCCTGTTGTATTGTCACTTATTATTTTCCAACATTATTTAATTGATCTGTACATTCAAATATTTTAATGTTAATTTTTTCCCCTTGATGCTTTTATTTTCTAGGCCGTATCATCCATATTCCTGTTTTAATCTGTCTGTCACTCTCTGGCTTGATCACTCAGGTCAGGTCCAATCCCTTCATTCATCCTCCTTCATTTCCATAACACCATATTCCATATGTCATTATTGGATGCCATTGGTCGGAGCAGCAGTCACTCCTCCAGGTTAACAAACTGTCCCACACAAACAGTATGAACAGTGAGCATACAAACCTCACTCACTCATATACTTAAGATATTCCTTTATTAGTTCCGTAGTGGGGAAATTTCCAAATTTTCAAGAACATATAAAAGCAAGTTAGTGGCCCTACATAGACTTTATATTTTTTGCATGTTTTACCTATTTTGTTTTATTTTACTTTATTTTATTTTATTTTATTTTATTTTATTTTATTTTATTTTATTTTATTTTACTTTATTTTACTTTATTTTACTAATACTGGAAATTGATGTACCAAATATGAAAGAACTTGTCCCCCTCAACACAAAGAATACTCATTTATCCTGTAACATATAGCACAAAAATAAAGATAATTAATGTAAGGATTTAATGGCATTGTAAAATAGAGCTCTATAGCCTGTGTATGTGGTCATCCCAGGGTCATTTAATTATATTTCATATTTGAAGTTAAGTGTAGTGTAAGTGGAGCCAGACATGGTGACCAGTAGCAGCTCATCTACCTGCAGTGTCATCCTGCTGGCAGCCAGGTCGCTTCTCTCCAGCCTCCAGCCTCCAGGCTACAGACTGATGCTGCTGGAGGAGGAGGAGGAGGAGGACAGCCGGTTACAGAAATTAGCAATCCAAAAAGGCACATGGCGCCAGCGAGACGACACATACACACACACATAGCGCGCGCGCACAGACACAATTGCCCTTTAACAATGGGTAATGCAAAACACACGTGCACGCGCCTGATCTGTATCAGCCACAACTGCTTTTTTTTTTTTTGCAGGTCCAACAAAATGCATATTTTCAAGAACATATAAAAGCAAGTTAGTGGCCCTACATTGACTTAATATTTTTTGTTATATATATATATTTTTTTTTTTTAATTTTACTTAATTTTATTTTACTTTACTTTATTTTATTTTATTTTATTTTATTTTACTTTACTTTACTTTACTTTACTTTACTTTACTTTACTTTATTTTACTTTACTCTACTTTATTTTATTTTACTTTATTTTATTTTATTACAATAAATGACAAGACAAATCAGAAGGAGAAAAATAAATAAAACAAATGAATAAATAATAATTAAAAAAAAAATGTTAACCCTGCAGAGAGTCTAATTATGATAATAATATTACATCCTGAAGTGTGTGTGTGTGCGTGTGTGTGTGTCTGTGTCATGTCTGTCAGAGCTCCACATGTCTGTAGGAATAAGGCTTCTTCTACAGGTCGTAATTGCGCCCAACAGACAACAGGATGAGGGATACCGCTTTAGGGAACATAGAAAACTACTCACTGCAATTACAGTAATTATCTGCAATTCCACAGAGGCGCCAGTCCAGGACTGGCGTTACAGCATACTGCATGGAAAGGGTGGAAGTCAACAGAAAGAACTAGAATGATGCCGGATGGCCTCCTATAGTTAATCAGTTTCTGTGATACTGGGTGGAACTGTCTCTGTTTAGAAGCCTGAGACGTAAAGTGCTGTTGTCTATGACGTGGCTCCTATTATCAGTGCATTAAGATATTTAAGACATTTTAATATAGGCTATAAGACGTTTAATTAGTTCTGTTAATATGATCAGAAATGCCCCTTTATTAGCTGCTCCATCTCTTCCAGCCTGCCTTTACTGGTGGTGGATAGTTAAACATCACCACCTGGTGGGCAAAGCTGGAGGATTTTGAAACTAGAGCGGGGATTCTGGGGGTCTTTCAGAGACTTTGTTTTCCTGACTTTTAAAGAATGAAAATTGCAAAATAATTATAATTATAAAGTACACTGCAACAGCAGTTTTATATTAAATAAATTTTAATTTGACTTTTAATTCTCAGGAGTGAATACAGAGTAACTGACCCGAGCCACAGAAGACATTATGCAAACTGTTTTCACATGGCTGAGTAGTGCTCCGTGTGACAAGTAAACTGAACCTGATGTATAAAATCAATGGAGTGTCCCTTTAAACTATTTTTTCTGACTGTAGATAAAAGAAACATCTCCAAAAAAAACCTGCTGATGAGGCATACCTGCTTCCACCTACCAGACGGGGAAGCATGGTGTTTAAGTAAGAAAACACAACTGTGTGTCTTTTCCTGCTGAGAGGATGAGCGTCAACAAGCTTTCAGCTCAGGTGGGGGGGAAGTTTTATGTAAAGTGGCCTTTTAGTGAGCGATTACACCCCACAGGTTGCGTCTGCTTTCACACATTAGGAGACACTTGTAGGTGTGACCAGGCACAGACTGAAGGGGTTTTGCTTAACAAAAGCCCCCCTACTGCGAAGGCAACGATGGGTGCTGAGATGGTGGGTGGAGGGTGTGGAGGTCAAGGACAACCCAAACCATGACTGTATTTTAAATTCAACCTTAAACCAACCCTTAGAAGGAGTCAAAACCGGCCAAAATGACCTTATTTTGCACAAATATCCCCACTTTGAAGATCTAAACCTCAACCCGACTCTCTCTGTGATACACGAGGACACACTCCAGAGCAGACAGACTTCCTCCGACACCTCCCGGCTTCCTCCTCCTCTCTTTGATGTGAGCCATATCAAGGTCTCTGAAGAATCAGAGACAGGCAGTCTGTCTCCATCCCGCGTGATCTATTTTATTCTCCTCCAAGATAATGGAGCGGAGCATCGGGGCGAGAGGTCCAGCAGTTTATGTGGATCCATACTGGAGACGTGCAGGGAAATGGCTCACAGCAGCTTTGATGTTACAGATTGGGTTACCGGCTCCTTGCATTCATGCAGACTGTATCTAGAGTGCTCCGAGGCAGGAAACTGACAGCACCCACCTTTGTTTTCACTTGTTTAATGATGAGAACTAGTTCAGTAGCACTCTGTCGTCTTATCCGCATACAGAGATGACTTAGTAGATAATCTGTGTTTGATCATGACGGCTGCTTACTTAACAGGCTCAGCCTTTTGTGATGACACCTTGTATCAGAAGTGCCTGGTAATGATACAGGTCTGCAGGGAGGAACAGTTTTGAGTTGGAGAGTTCATTCTTAACCATGGAAATAGTAGTTTGACATAAACCCTCTGAGACCCAACTTTTCTTTCAGAGGCTGTAGCAGTTTTAAAGCTAGAGTGAAGATATTGGTATCATATGAAACTAGAAAACCTAGAAATCCATTGGTACCAACCATGTCACACTAGCTTGTCGCTCCAAACTTACACTAAATCTTGGTGAGGAAAAACTGGCATGGCCATATTCAAAGGGGTCCCTTGACCTCTGACCTCAAGATATGTGAATTTAAATGGGTTCAATGGGTACCCGCGAGTCTCCCCTTTACAGATATGCCCACTTTATGATAACCACATGCAGTTTTTTGAATGCAGTATAAATGTGTTATTTTTGCCTATTCTAAAATGTTTTTTGTTTTTTTATATTTCTGCATATGGGGTCCCGAAACAGTCTTGAATTACATAAATTGGGTATCATTGTAAAGCTGAGACTCTTGTTGATCCAATGAGCCCAGTTATATTCATGTGTGATGTTAGTCCCCATAGTAGCCATTTCATTGTAGTGACACCATTTTTTGAAACTAGACCTCACTGTATGAAATGACCTGTGGTGACCTCTAGGATTTTCACAGCCCCATGAAACTTTACGTCCACAAACAAGAGACCTAGAGCATTCAGAGGATGGATGGCTTTTTAGAGATGCAGAAATAAAATAGTTAAACAACTAGAGTCCAGGCTCATCTCGGCCGAGTTTCTATGCATTTATTTTGTCTCTGTGTACCTTTCAAACTGTCCTTACCCCACATGAACACCGACCAATAAATTTGACTTGTCAATTTAACGAAGTCTAAAGCTCCCAGGAACCCAAAATGCAAGAAAAATGACACAAAAATGTACAAATCTTTAGAGATAATCACTCAAAATATAGCTATAAAAGAGGTCAATGTTGAAAAAATATTGTTTCACTTTTTATACACACAAATTCAGCAGAAAAATGTGAGAAATAAAACTATTCTAAGTCATTATATCCCAGCTTGATTTGTGCCTCCTTCATTGGAAGTCTATGTATGCCGCTGTAAATCATAAAAAATATGAAATATTAAATTTGTTTTATGGTCTACAGACAGAAATGAGTTTGTTCACGTGGTTTTTAACAGTGACATGCTGTTGAACGCTTTGGAAACGTTATTTTGTGTTGTTGCAACTTTCTCAGGGAGCAGAGTTAAGGCAGCTACCGCCCTCTGTAGGTAACAGATGGTATGACCTTTGACCTGAACCTGAGAGAGCGATGAAAGTATTTTACATTAACTGCTTTGGCTCAATTTGTAAAAATGATATAAAATCTCACATAACGCACAAAATGAAAACATCTGTATCCGATTAGATCATGCATCACATCATAAAGTATGATCTAGTTTCACATTGTATATTATTACAGAAGATAACTCTCAAGTCATTTCCTCAAGTTTATTCTAACGGCAATGAGAAAAAAAAATAAGAAGTCAGTTTTTGAATTGATATTTTGTTATTTAATAAATATGCTTTAATGATATCTGACATTCATACAAGGCAAAATTATCATTTCACGGCATCAGTCTGTAGCGGTCCAAATAAAAAACAAAAACAAATTTTGTTTCTACTTAAAATAAAATTAAATAAAAATCCAGAAGGAATATGAATTTTAATTATGAAAGTGTATTTCTTTTGTTTCAACTTAAAATAAAATAAAAATACATAAGGATTGTACATTTTTTTAATTATGAAAGTTTGTGTTTTTTGTTTCTACTTAAAATTTTAAAAAGTAGAGAAGGAATGTTAATTTTTATTTATGAAAGTTTATTTTTCTTGTTTCTACTTAAAATAAAAAAAATACAGAAAGAATGTTAATTTTAATTATGAAAGTTGAAGCGGCAGTCATTCAGGTGTGTGTGTGTGTGTGTTGTGGGAGCAGGTGTTTTTAATGAAGTTGATGAGGTCTTGTCCCTTCCACTTTAAAAGAGGAGTGAGTTGGCTGGCTCGCTGTCACTCCCAAACTACCCCTCACCTCGAACAGACACACAGCCACAGCTCTGAGATCAGCTCATCAGAAATGACTCTACAAATATCTAGGCACACCAACCTGTCTTAGAGTACAGTGTTGAATTCTGTCTGCGGAAATTGTGGTTGGTGTGATCGGGGGGAGCTTGGCCAATTACCTCTTGTCTAATGCTTAGTTCACACTACACGATTTTAGCCCTGATTTTACACTCCCCAACATTTTTTGGAGCTCCCCAACAAAAGCCCCAGATCAGAAGCAAATCGGCGCTCGAGCGTCATGTTAGAACTGCTCACAGACGCCTGCCGAGAGGCTTTGGCGATGCCTCACAGACACATACATCAGACCGGCAATACATCATCCAGAATAGGCTTGCATAGCCACACTCTCTTTTGGGGGAAAACAATCCCTCATAGACGGCTTTGCTTTGCACGCATTTGCCATAGTAACCACACACTACCTGAGTGAGTTGTTTGTTGTATGTGAATTTTTTTTTTTTCCTTTCTTTGAATTCTGGCCATACCCCGACCTGCCCACTTGTCACATTATTATTTCCTCCTTCAATTTACTTGAGATTTTGTTTATCAAAGGTGTAATATGTAACCGTTGTCGGCTGCTGTTTGAATTCAACACAGCTCAACAAGCGGAGGGGGAGAGAGAGCAGCGATGGTTGAGCGAGCTATAGAGTGATTGAAGAGAGGGAGCGGCGTTAGTGAGAGCAAAGCAGTGGATCGCAGAAATAAAACGTTATATTCTGATTGTTTCATGGCGGTTACGTTCTAAAACACAAATTAGCACACAACTTACTGCACAACTCCGCATAGCCGGGATACACCCTGGACAGGTCGACAGACTATCACAGAGCTGACACATAGGCCCAATTCCAAACCACCCCCATCACCCTCTCCCTACCCACTTCCACTCTGTTTGCGGGTTTGCATGGAGGGTCCGCCATATTAAGTGCCATTCCAAACCAATTCACAGGGAGTGGAAGTTGGTTATAAAACCCTCCAACAGCGAACCTTCATCGATGCCGACTTAACCAGCAGCCCTTACTGACGACGTGCTGTTTGTGTTGTGTTCATCATGGAACACGCTCCAATGTCAGTTCTGTGCGACTACCGGTACAAACATTTACTTGTAATCTGCTCAAACTGACATTTAATTTATTCTACTTTATTGTCATACAGACATCAACAACATAAAGTAAATAGTATTTAGAATCAAATATACCCATGTCCAGTCTAGAAAACGCTAGACATGTTAATTAGATTGAAAAATTGTTGTGTATACATACAGTATATACTGTATACAGTATACTGTTTATATATATACAGTATACTGTATGTGTATATACACACACACAACATATATTTACCTCTATCAGGAGCTATAGCCCCATCATTTATTATATCTCCAACTGTGCAATACTGACTTAACAATGCAATAATTTAGCTGAGCAATAATCTGGTTTACTCCAACATTAACACTGCATGTATTTATACGGAACATTTAAACTAATATTATTATTTTACACAATTCTTGCTTTTTTATAAATGCATGCATTTATATTATTTTCATAGATCTTATTTTTCAGCATTATTATTTGCACTGTTATATATATTTCTTATTTAAAGTATTTCTGATTCTGACATTTATTTCCTCGCCGGAGAGAGGGAAGTTCGTCCCGAAGTGACTGCTGTATTGATACCCTCCACCTTAAGGAAGGGTGCTTCATTGAGCTGTGAGTATGACTACAAACGGAGTGGGAGGGTGCAGCCCTGTTATGGATCCAATGAGCTCAACTGTATTCATGTGTGATGATGTGCCATTTCAGAGAACATGTTTTTTAAAACTTGACCTCCCTGTATAAAATGACCTGTGGTGACCTCTTGGATAATCACAGCCTCATGAAACTTTACAACCACAAACTAGAGACCTAGAGCATTCAGAGGATGGATGGCTTTCATTCAATTGCCGAAAAAAAATGTAATTATTGCAGAAATCTCCAAATGTCAAAAGTTTTTGATACCAAATCACAGCTTTTTCTCTGGTGTTCCTCAAGGTCTTGGAGTCTTAATGTGGTATTTTGGAGGGATTATTGATCATTTTGATCAATTCTCAAATGGTAAAAAAAAATGGTTAAATGTAGCACCACATCTGTGTAACAAATGGTATCAAGGGTTACAAAATTGCTTATAACCATAATGAATAACCATCACAAACTTCTATCATAATGTTCTACACTCATACACTTTCTCAAATGATTTTAATTGATAATTTATTAATTATTTGTATTTCTTATTTATGACTAGAACAACTTAACACAAAGTACTGAGCTGCATCTCAAATTACTATTCTAAATTACCACTTCTATATGACATCTACTGTTGACTATTAATCTGTCCCTGAACGTCCCTTGTCCCCCACCTCTCTAAAAAAAAGAGGGCAGAATGGAAAAGGGGGTAGAGGTCAGAGTTCACAGTCTGCAGTATGAGATGAGACCACCAGCAGGGGGCAGTAGAGCTCACAGGTTAAACTGTTAATAGAAGAGGAAGCCATTGATTTGATCTTTTCACCCCAAAATACAGGTTCGATCTGTATTATTTTTGCTTACTTTGCAATTGATCAATAATGCATTGACAAGTACTTATTTTGGTCAACTATAATAAAAAAAAAAAAAAAGACTAATTTCTGCTCAGATTTGTTGACAGACGTTAGGCTTTTCCTCCCATAAAAAACGGCTTAAAAGCACCCATAACACATCTTTCTGAACACAAGAAAGTGAAGGTAAAGGGACCATGAAAAACCCAAGAACAACATGGCCCTGGAGAGGCATATTTTATTTCAGTTGTCAATATACTTCAGGAAACAATATACAAAGCAATGCTGTGGTCACCTTTACTGAATGTGTGGTGCAGTTCAGTTATAGACTCAATAGATAGTACGGTGGGGAAAAACAACAGGCCTTTTTGCAGCTCAGGACCCGGCTCTTCAACAGTGGGGAACAAACAAGTCAGAGAGGGAGGGAGGGAGGGATGGGACGTGCTCGAAGAAAAACAAGCCTGTGCATGTTGAAGATCTGTTTGTGTTGGTCAAACAGGATGAAATTAAAGTGTTGCAGGTAAAATGAGACTTTAAGACTTTCAACAAGGCACTAGCGTATGAACCAAACCTTTTTAATACTCCAAGAAAATAACCAGTGCTTGCTTTTTAGTTGAACATCTTTATTACAATACATACATTTCACATTTGACCTTGTGACCTCTTGTTGCCCTGCTCTGACACAAGAGGTGATCCGCGTACATCCGCCTCTAAACCCGCTGTCGCCGGAGTACCACTCCTGAACAGATGAAAATGCTCGTCACTACAACTCTTATAAATAAAACCTTTTTTTTAATTTTTTATTCTGTGTCCTCTTCTTTAAAACTCCACTGTGTGTTAGCGACTGTACAAAGGAATGAACCAGTGGTACCCACCTCAGCTTGAAAATGTCAGAAATAAAAGAGGAAACCGAAAAACTGTTGGAACATAAAGAAAAAAGAGGGTGTGAAGTGTTGATGCCTCGAGGAGAGGGTGTGGCAGGGCAGGGCTGAGGCCAAGGGGGAGGGGAGTGGGAATGGTCCAAAGCAGCACGCCATCGCATCTCTCAAGTCATTTTATTTAATTTTTTTAAATCACTCACTCCACCACACCACCAGGCACTGTTTTTTTCAGACTGGGACATGCAGGGCCACCAGAAGCTGCGAGTAGATCGCTGAACCGTTGTGAGCAGCCATGATAGACCTGCAGGAAGTGGATGTTTACGCCCGAGTACAGTTCACCCAGAGAGAGGGCACAGGAAGAGAATCTAGACGGATTAATGGATATCTAAGGAAAAGGAACTACGTTTGACACCAGTGTGTTCTGCTTTTGTGTATATAAATGGCTTTCAAAACATCCTCCTCCGTTTTACGTGCAGGTCGCACATGCTCAATGGTTCGGTGATCTATGATTTGACAAAAATGAAGCTTTTAAGTCTGCAGACGAGTTAACATGAAGGAAAAGGCTAGCTAATGAACGTAGCCGCCTAGGCGTTGATTAGTTTTGGATGTCAAAAGCTTTGATAGGCATGGCTTTCCATGGCTTCAATCTACAAAACATATTTACAACATAGATAATAACATCTACAAGAAATCTACATTTTTTTCCCCCTCCTCCGCCGTGGGTTATTTTTACAAAACCGAGTCTTGTAAAGCGCCCCCGCCCCTCCCCCTCCGACAGCTCGTCCGTGTTTTCCCCTCTTGGTTCTCCCGGCCCCAAACGGTCCAAAGCCGACCCGACTGCAGCTCCTGTGTGTTTGTGTTTAAGACTGGGCTCAAGAGGAACTGAACAACTGCTCTCCCCTCCAGCTTCCAACTATGTGCAATGGGTCTTCCCCCTTTTCTCCACCCCACCTCCAAACTCTCGCTTCAACTCGCAAACCAGAAGTTCTCAGACCATGAAGGAATTCTGATTCTTCAACTTTTCAAGTTCTTTGATTTGCTGTCTCAGAAACAGTATCCTGTTGGGACAGACAAAGAGGACAATCAGTATTTCATGTTCATACTTAAATGCAGCAGCACGCTTCTAGACTAAAAAAATAGGGCTGTCAAAATAAACGCAAATTTGTTTTAACGACACTAATTTCTTTAAGGCGTTAACACAACTTGCAATTTTTTGGTTGTAGCGGGCTCAGTTTTAAGAGTGAAGATTCTGGTATCATATGAAACTAGAAAAACCTAAGGAATCCATCGGTACCAACCATGTTATATTAGCTTGTCGCGAAGGAGGCTAAATAACGCTCCAAACTTGCGCAAAATTTTGGCGAGGAAAAAGTGTTATGGCCAATTTCAAAGGGGTCCCTTGACCTCTGACCTCAAGATATGTGAATGAAAATGGGTTTTATGAGTACCCACAAGTCTCCTCTTTACAGACATGCCCACTTGCCAATTCAATATGTATTGCGTTTTTAAAGTATTGCGATTCGATATTACGATTTATTGTGATTTTTGTTCACTTTTTTAAACTAGACCATGGGAAAAAGTTGAATCATACACTTCTTGGGACTTTTAATTTGAAAAAAATCTAAATTAATACAGTTAACAAATGTGATTCTCAGCATCTATGTAGTCTGAGATGTCCTGAAGTGAAATATATCAGTCATTGTCAGACATTATTTATCCATTTTTTTTTTCCAGTAACCCAAAAATCAAAGAATAATTTCCCTCACAAATTAGTTGTATTTTCTTTTTAATTTATAAGGGGCATGTAATGTTTTATACTTCTGGTGAATATAATCCAATCAATCTTATTTCCATATGTGTATTTTGTAAATATAGTTCCCTTTGTTAAAACCTTATTTTGAAAACCGGACGTAGTCACTTGTATACACCAAGTCCGTCGCTAGCTCTCCCGTCAGCTATGTTTTCTTTATACATCCATGGTCAGCTCCATCGGGCCGTTTGAATGCATTTAACATAAATGTCAGTATATGGGTGCTCTACAGTTGTAGCGTTGTAGCGATTTGACCACAGAAATGAGTGACAGCTGGCTTGACTGCACATTACCACAATACGATAACGTTTCCTGTCCATGACAGAGTTAGCAAGCAGCTTTAGTCATGATGTCTAGCTCTGCTTTTCCT